>NC_053022.1:160240699-160597247 GCF_003073215.2 Triticum urartu | reverse complement strand
ACTAGAGTCTTGTGTGGTTAGTTAGGTCGTGGCCGACACCCTCGCCAGGCTTCCGCTTGAAGGTTGCCGAGATACATGACGGGTATATGGTGATAAGTGGAGAGAGCGTGTGTGATGAAGTACACCCCTGCAGGGTTATCATGATCTATTCGAATAGCCGTGTCCTCGGTTATGGACTTCTTGGATGCTTACGTGGTACATAGACAACCTGGAATGGATACTCTAAAATGCTCAAGATAAGTGTGTGTGCTATGGATGGCCTTCTCGTAGGAGAGACGGGGATGAATCCATAGTAGGGTATTGATGTGGTGATTAGTGGACTCGTGTGCGCTGCCTCACCTCAAAGAAGTTTCTCACTGCCGTAGAACAAGATAGCCAGTGAGTCAAAGTTGGCTTGCTGCAACTAAACCCCGCATTACCTTCTTGATACAAATGCATGTATGATAGGATCTGATGTAAGTCTTGCTGAGTACCTTTGTACTCACGTTTGCTTTATTTATGTTTTGCAGGTGAGACATCTGTCTCACTAGTAGTACCGCTTGGACTTCGACGAGTAGCTTGTTACCTCAGCTACGATCTTGTACCTTGGAGGGACTTGTAGATAGTCAGGCTTCTCGGCCTTTTTCTTTTGTAGTTGTCTGTACTCAGACATGTAATGCTTCCGTTGCTTGTATGCTCTAAATGATGGGTCATGTGACCCCTGTCTGTATTTATGCTATGTGGCTCTTCTGAGCCTTTATCTATATGAGTTGCGTTATGTTGTGATGCCATGTTGTACATCACATACTTGCATGTTATGCGTACGTGTGACGTGTATTGCTATGTGTGGGATCCGACAATCTAGTTGTTTGTGTTTGGCAGCCTCTCCTATGGGGAAATGTAGTCTAGTGCTTCCTTGAGCCATAGTAGTCCGCTACAGCCCGGTTCACCGGTGTCCTGCTAGCCTAGCACTACTGCTCAGAACACTTGACTGGCCGGCATGTGTTCCACTTCGTTCCTATGTCTGTCCCTTCGGGGAAATGTCACGCGGTGACTTCCAGAGTCCTGTTAGCCTAGTGCTACAGCCCGGATTCATACGCGGTTGACCGACATGCTCGATGTGATTCATGTATGCCTGTCTCCATAGGTCTGTGCCGCTTTGGGTTCACGACTAGCCATGTCGGCCTGGGTTCTCTGTCATATGGATGCTAGCGACACTATCATATACGTGAGCCAAAAGGCGCAAACGGTTCCGGGCCATGGTAAGGCGACACCCGTGGGGATACCGTGCGTGAGGCCGCAAAGTGATATGAGGTGTTACATGCTAGACCGGTGTGACTTAGAATCAGGGTCCCGACAGCTTTGGTATCAGAGCCTGACTGCCTGTAGGATTTCCAAGCCAACCTGGTCGAAGTTGAGTCTAGAAATTCTTTAGCTATATAGGGGAATTGATTGTGGAAGGGAACGTAAGGCTCTTTTTACTCCTTATGCCTCATGCCTTCTGATCTGAGTCATCCTATCTTTCCTACGGGGTTAAGGAACTAGGCTTCCTCTTCTGTCTATCAGGATCACGTGTTACCACTCCATAGTCCCTTAGGATTGGTTGATCAAAGTCTTATCCCAGTTTGAGTACCTCCGGTGTAACCTATTTAGCAATATCTCAGAACCTTGAGTGATGATATTGAGTGTGGTGCTACTCCGTTTTTTGCAGAATGTCTCATTTCGAGCATTTTACTGCCGTTATGCTGCCGGAATTGTCCTAGGAGTTCAAGAGATAGTATTTTTCCTCGTACTATATTCTACATCCTTATCATGATGCTGAATCCATCCTTGTTTCCTTGGTTGGTTCTTCAGGATGTCGTCAGTTAACCAAAGTTCTGTTGCTCATAGCCGGAACCACGGAGATGGTAGGGATGAGGATCCTCCCGACCAGTCTTTGTTGACAGAGTTCATGTTAGAGATGGAGAGGAACAAGCATGAGTCTAACCTCTTGTTAGCACGTATCGAGGAGAACACCGCACCCCAGTGCAAAGAGTCAGCGACCATCTATGATTTCATTGGTCTGAAACCACCTACCTTCCATCATTCCATTGAACCACTCAATGTAGATGACTGGCTCCGTAGTATCACACACAAGCTGCGTTCGGTGAACGTAGCTGAAAGTAACAAGGTCACCTACACTGCATATCACCTGGAAGGTCCTGCTAGTCTTTGGTGGCAGAACTATGAGGCTATGCTTCCAGCTGGCCAGATACCTACCTGGAAGGATTTCACTGAGGCTTTTCACGAGCATCACATTCCTCAGGCTCTCATTGATCGCAAGAGAGAAGAGTTCTGTAGTTTCACACAGGGTAAGATGGCTGTTGATGCTTACAGTAGAGAATTTGAGAACCTTGCCCGCTATGCTACAGAAGAAGTGTCCACGGACGCCAAGAAGCAGGCTAGGTTCCGGAAGGGTCTCAACCCCAAGTTGCGTCGTGATCTCCACTTGCATCATTGCAATACCTTCCAGGCTCTTGTGAACAAGGCCATTAATGCGGAGACAGCTCAGCTCACTTACGAGTCTCGTAAGCACACCCGTGATTTGGGTTCCTCTTCCGGTTCTACTTTGCAGAAGCGCCGGATTTGGGTTCCGAACTCCGCTCTTCCACCCGGTTATACACCAAGGCCATCTTGTGTGGCACCTCACCCAGTTCAGCAGTATGCTCCACCCAGGCCTATTGGTAGACCGCTTGTCAAAGCGGGTCCACGTCCTACTTCAGGGACTTGTTTCACATGCGGAGAGCCAGGACACTATGCACGTGACTGCTCTCAAACCAACTATGCTCCACCCCAGCCTGAGAAGTCTGTTGGTCGTGGTAAGCCATCACGCAAGATGATTAGTGTCAAGTCAGCTCCCACTGAACGTGGATGTGTGCATCACGTCTCAGCTAAAGACAGTCATGATGATCCGGATGTCGTTCTTGGTACCCTCCTTGTCAATTGCCATCCAGCTTCGGTTCTGTTCGATACCGGAGCATCTCACTCCTTCATTTCTGAAGGCTATGCTCGTTTGCATGACATGTCATTTTGTGATATGCCAACTCCACTTGAAATCCAAACTCCAGGGTCTAGATGGCAAACTACCAGAATAAGCCATGGTAATGAAATCCTTGTTGACAGACTTGTATTCCTTGCATCACTTATAGCCCTCAAGTCTACAGATATTAACATCATCTTGGGTATGGACTGGATGAAAGCTCATCATGCCAAGATTGATTGTTACACAAGGTCTGTTCAGCTTACACACCCATCCGGCAAGATAGTCACCATCTCCACTAGGGTTGCAAAGCGCCAGCTCTATTCTCTTAATGCCAACCCTCTTCCTGACCTTGAAGATATCCCGGTAGTCCGTGACTTTCCGGATGTTTTCTAGAGGAACTGCCAGGTATTCCACCTGACAGAGATGTAGAATTTGTCATAGATCTTATCCCAGGAACCGCTCCAATCTCTAGGAGACCTTACAAGATGGCACCCTTAGAACTAGCTGAGCTTAAGAAACAACTCGATGAATCCTTGCAAAAGGGTTTCATCTGTCCTAGTTCTTCTCCCTGGGCTTGCCCCGTTCTCTTCGTCAAGAAGAAGGATGGTACGGACCGGATGGTTGTAGATTATCGTCCCGTTAATTTGGTCACGATAAAGAACAAGTATCCGCTCCCCAGGATCAACGACCTGTATGATCAGCTCGTTGGATCCTCAGTCTTTTCCAAGATGGATTTGAGTTTAGGCTACCACCAAATCAAGATCAGAAATGGGGACATTCCTAAGACGGATTTTGTCACTCGTTATGGTCAGTACGAGTACACCGTCATGTCTTTTGGTCTAACCAACGCTCCAGCTACTTTCTCTCGCTTGATGAACTCGATCTTCATGGAGTACTTAGATAAGTTCTTTGTGGTTTACCTCGATGATATCCTTATTTACTCGAAGAACGAGGAAGAGCATGCCGAACATCTTAGACTTGTGCTAGGAAAACTCAGAGAGCACCGCCTTTATGCCAAGTTCTCCAAGTGCGAATTTTGGTTGCCAGAAGTGACCTATCTCGGCCACGTAATCTCTGGTAAGGGCATTCCTGTCAATCCCGAAAGAGTTCAGGCCGTTCTTGATTGGACTCCGCCTGAAACAGTTAAGCAAGTTAGGAGTTTCCTTGGTCTAGCCAGTTATTGTCGCCGATTCGTTGAGAACTTGTCCAAAGTGGCCAAACCTCTCACGGAACTTCTCAAGAAAGATAAAAAGTTTGAGTGGTCCCCACAGTGTGAGCACAGTTTTCAGAAACTAAAAAGACGCTTGACTTCTGCTCCCATACTTGTGCCGCCGAATTTCACTAAGGACTTTGTTATCTATTGTGATGCCTCACGACAGGGACTAGGTTGCATTCTTATGCAAGATCTCCATGTGATTGCCTATGCATCTCGACAGTTGCATCCACATGAGGAGAATTATCCTACACATGATCTAGAGCTTGCAGCCGTAGTCTATGCACTTAAGACCTGGCAACATTACCTTCTTGGTAAATGTTGCGAGATTTACACCCATCACCAGAGTCTCAAATATATCTTCACCCAACCAGATTTGAACCTTAGGCAAAGACGTTGGCTAGAGTTAACCTCAGATTACGACTTAGGAATTACCTACACCCCAGGCAAGGGGAATGTCATGGCTAATTCGCTAAGTCGTAAGTCCTATTGCAACAATCTCATGTTGCAGCAGGGCCAACCACTTCTCCATGAGGAATTATGTAAGCTTAACCTTCACATTGCTCCTCATGGATTCCTTTCTACCTAGGTGGCGAAATCTACTCTTGTGGATCAGATCATCTCTGCTCAGAAGCAGGATACGGGAATTTCCTGGATCAAGAGAAACATTAACAAGGGAGTTGGTGGTAGTTTCTCTATAGATGATCGTGGTGTTGTTTTCTTTGAGAGTCGCTTGGTGGTTCCCAAGAATCAACATCTTCGACAATTAATCCTTAAGGAGGCGCATGAATCTCCTCTCACGATTCATCCCGGTAGTACTAAGATGTATCAGGACCTACGCCAGAAGTTCTGGTGGACTAGGATGAAGAGAGAAATTGCTCAATTTATTGCTAACTGTGGCGTTTGTCGTTGCGTGAAGGAAGAGCATCAGAGACCTGTTGGCACCCTTCAACCTTTAGCTATTCCTGAGTGGAAATGGGATAAAGTTGGTATGGACTTCATCACCGGCTTTCCCAGGACCACGAGAGGGAATAATGCTATCTTCGTAGTCATTGATCGTCTTTCTAAAGTGGCTCACTTCCTACCTGTTCGAGAGAGTATCACTACTAGTCAGCTCGCTGACTTATATATTTCTCGAATAGTGTCACTTCATGGTGTTCTACTAGAGATCAATTCAGACCGTGGTAGTATTTTCACTTCTCATTTCTAGGAGAGCTTCCAAACTGCCATGGGCACCCATCTTTCCTTCAGTACCGCTTTCCACCCTAAATCAAGTGGCCAGGTGGAAAGGGTCAACCAAATTCTCGAAGACATGCTTAGAGCTTGTGTTATCTCATTTGGTATGGATTGGGAGAACTGCCTTCCCTTCACCGAGTTTGCTTATAACAATAGCTACCAATCCAGCCTCAAGAAAGCTCCTTTTGAGGTTTTGTATGGACGAAGATGTCGAACACCTTTGAACTGGTCAGAAACCGGTGAAAGACAATTCTTCGGACCGGATATGATCCAGGAGGCAGAAGAACAAGTTCGCATCATTCGTGAGAATTTGAAAACAGCCCAATCTCGTCAGAAGAGCTAGTATGACCGTAGTCATAAGGAAGTGGCTTATGAAATTGGCGACAAAGCTTACCTTCGGGTTACCCCTTTGAAGGGTACCCATCGATTCGGTGTCAAGGGCAAGTTGACTCCTCGTTACATTGGTCCCTTTCTCATTCTCGCTAAGCGAGGAGAGGTTGCCTACCAGTTGGAACTACCACCACATCTTTCTCGAGTTCATGATGTTTTCCACGTCTCTCAACTCAGGCGTTGCTTCTCGGATCCCATCCGCGGAGTGGACCACGAAATGCTTGATCTCCAAGATAACCTCACATATCGAGAGTACCCTGTTCGCATTCTTGATCAAGCAGAGCATGTCACTCGACGTCAGAACATCAAGTTTCTCAAGGTTCAGTAGTCGCATCATTCCGAGAGAGAAGCTACTTGGGAGTGTGAAGATCGTCTTCGACTTGAGTACCCCACTTTCTTTCCGCCGACTCCTGAATCTCGGGACGAGATTTCTTCGAGTGGGGGCGAGTTGTCACATCCCTACTTATGGTATGACCTAGGCTAGCCTTCATGTGTGCATCATGTTTAAATTCCATTTAAATTTGAAATGGGGATTGGTGAAACCCTCAGAATCATCTCTGGAAATAATCCAGATAAAAATTTCTCCAAAAAGGTCCAAGAAAATGTTCATGTTACTCTCTGAAAATATTGGTCAGAGGTAAAAATCAAACCAATATTTTAAGGAACTCATAAATATTTATTTTGGACACTTGGAGTTAATCCAGTAATTATTTGCGTTGGATAAATATTTTTATATGTATGAAATATTGTCCAATAATTCTAAATTTTGGTGAGGGGTTTTGGATTAATTCCTTAGGCCCCTGCAAAAATTGACAGAATTAAATAAATTAGTTTAGTATTATTAAAAAAACAGAATAAAATGTCAGAAATAGAAAAGAGAAATAAGAGAGAAGGAGAGAAGTACCTAGGCCTTACCTGGCAGCCCATCTGGCCGGCCCAGCCCACCAGGGGCAGGGAGGTCTTCTTCCTCCCGCCAGTCGGATGCACAGCGCATGCCCGACGCGCGCACGGCCACCGCCGCCACCTCCTGCTTCCCCGCTCGCTGCTGGGAGGCCCCCGACGATGCCACGCACTCCCCTCGGCCTCTCTCACTCCCTCTCCCTCTCTCCAGTGGCCTCCCCTCCTCTCTCCCGCCCTTCCCCGCGAACGCCCGAGCGCTGCCGTCGCCGCCGCTCGCCATAGCCGTGCCCACTGTGCTCCCCTCGCCTCTTCGATGCTTCCAGAAGAACCGCCGCGCCTTCCTCTTTTTCTCCACCAACCCACGTGACGCCGGAAGCCCCATAGCACCGTCCCCGCCGTCGTCTTCTTCCTCCAGACGCCGGAGATTGGCTTCGCTGTTCCGCCCGCACCGGACCTCCCCCGAGTCGCTGACCTCTTCAATGTGATCGATGTGAGCTTCCGCGCCGAACCCATCTCTTCTTCCTCGCGTTCGCGAGCTCCAGGACGCATCTCCACCATGGCCGAGAGCTCGGCTCCGCCGCGCATGTCACCGTCGTCATTCTAGCCACCGCCGCTCGCGTCCGAACCTATAAACGCACTCAGCGCGTTCCCAGGAACCCGTAGCACTCGCGGGTTTGCCCTACCGTGCCCCGCAGCCCGTTTTTGCCCGGAGCCGAACTCCGGCCGCCGCCTCGAGCCCTGCTCCGGCGAGCTCCGGTGCCCCCGCAGCCTCCCACCAGCTCCCCTGGATGCGGACGACGATGGGCTATGCCCCGGTGGTCTTCGCGCGTCGAGACGCGCGCAATTCCGGCGAGTCGCTACTGCGCTATTGGTCGCCGCCGGCCAGGACTCCGGCAGGCTGACGTGGCATCGTAGTTAGGCACTAACTACCCCCCTAGAGACACTGACAGTGGGCCCCAGAGCCACTAATCTAAATTAGATTAGGAATAACTCCTCTCTTAACTAACTGAGTCACTGACGTGTGGACCCCACACATCAGGTTTGACCCAGTCAGCCACGTTGACTCGCTGACGTAGTGATGATGTCATGCTGACGCAGTTATTCTTTTTCTGGAATTATTTTTAAACAGGAAATTCCAGAAAATGTTCAAAACTTCAAAAATTCATAGAAATTCAACCGTAGCTCAGATTGAAATAATTTATATATGAAAAATGATCCGAAAAATTCAATCTATCCATCTGTACCATTTTCATGCATGACAAACTAACCTATACATGCTGTATATATGAAAACACACTTATGGCATATTTAAGAGCTTATTTTGGAGTTGCATTTGAACCTTGGTTCAAATGGACCTCAACTAAATAAATGCTAGATGCATTAACTCAAACAACATCACATACTCATGCCATGTTCATGCATCATATTGTTGCATATGCTTGTGTTTGATTTCCGTCACGTTCCTTCTCGATAGGTCCTGCTCCGGAGAGTGTTCGAGAGTATCTGTCGGAGGAGCAGTGCCCCCCTGTTGATCTACCAGGCAAGCTACCCCCCTTGTTCATTCCGATAATATCCTACTCTCTCGCTCCTGCTCTCATTTATTGCATTAGGACAACAACGATTCAACTGCTACTTTATGTTGCGATAGTTGAACCTATTCCTCTGCATGACCTGTCATTGCCACAGTAAATAGTTAAAACCCACTAGCATGTGTAGGAGTTGTTTGAGCCTTGTTGTGTTCCTACCATGCCATGCCTGCTATTGCTTAGAGTTGTGTCAGGTCTGATTCATCGGGAATGGATCGGAATGTTATGATATGTTCTGGTAATGAGAGTTAAGCGTGTGAACACGATTTGGTAAAGGTAGCGGTGAGAGGCCATGTAGGAGTACATGGTGGGTTGTCTCATTGGGACCGTCCTTAAGAACTGAGTTCTGTGTAAGTTGTCCGATGACTAGCTACTACCACACATTGGGCTCCGGGCGCTCCAAGCTCTCTCGACTTATTAACCGCCTTGAACTCTGTCCAGGAGTTGCAAATAGTTTCTGGTGTTTGTAGGTAGTGCTATTTTTCTACCGAGTGGCACCCGGCAGGGTGGACTTGGGACAGACTAGGCACACGTGGCCCGGTGTACCGAGTGGCACCCGGATGGTGGGCTCAGGAACCCTGTACACATCATTTGGGGCCGTGAGCGAAACCCCGGCCGGATCTCCTTGCGGATGGAACCCGAATAGGCGATAAACCTGGACTAGAGTCTTGTGTGGTTAGTTAGGTCGTGGCCGACACCCTCGCCAGGCTTCCGCTTGAAGGTTGCCGAGATACATGACAGGTATATGGTGATAAGTGGTGAGAGCGTGTGTGATGAAGTACACCCCTGCAGGGTTATCATGATCTATTCGAATAGCCGTGTCCTCGGTTATGGACTTCTTGGATGCTTACGTGGTACATAGACAACCTGGAATGGATACTCTAAAATGCTCAAGATAAGTGTGTGTGCTATGGATGGCCTTCTCGTAGGAGAGACGGGGATGAATCCATAGTAGGGTATTGATGCGGTGATTAGTGGACTCGTGTGCGCTGCCTCACCTCAAAGAAGTTTCTCACTGTCGTAGAACAGGATAGCCACTGAGTCAAAGCTGGCTTGCTGCAACTAAACCCTGCATTACCTTCTTGATACAAATGCATGTATGATAGGATCTGATGTAAGTCTTGCTGAGTACCTTTGTACCCACGTTTGCTTTATTTATGTTTTGCAGGTGAGACATCTGTCTCACTAGTAGTACCGCTTGGACTTCGACGAGTAGCTTGTTAGCTCAGCTACGATCTTTTACCTTGGAGGGACTTGTAGATAGTCAGGCTTCTCGGCCTTTTTCTTTTGTAGTTGTCTGTACTCAGACATGTAATGCTTCCGTTGCTTGTATGCTCTAAATGATGGGTCATGTGACCCCTGTCTGTATTTATGCTATGTGGCTCTTCTGAGCCTTTATCTATATGAGTTGCGTTATGTTGTGATGCCATGTTGTACATCACATACTTGCATGTTATGCGTACGTGTGACGTGTATTGCTATGTGTGGGATCCGACAATCTAGTTGTTTGTCCTTGGCAGCATCTCTTATGGGGAAATGTAGTCTAGTGCTTTCTTGAGCATTAGTAGTCCGCTACAGCCCGGTTCACCGGAGTCCTGCTAGCCCAGCACTATTGCTTAGAACACTTGACTGGCCGGCATGTGTTCCACTTCGTTCCTATGTCTTTCCCTTCGGGGAAATGTCACGTAGTGACTTCCAGAGTCCTGTTAGCCTAGTGCTACAGCCCGGATTCATACGCTGTTGACCGACATGCTCGATGTGATTCATGTATGCCTGTCTCCATAGGTCTGTGCCGCTTTGGGTTCACGACTAGCCATGTTGGCCTGGGTTCTCTGTCATATGGATGCTAGCGACACTATCATATACGTGAGCCAAAAGGCGCAAACGATTCCGGGCCATGGTAAGGCGACACCCGTGGGGATACCATGCGTGAGGCCGCAAAGTGATATGAGGTGTTACATGCTAGACCGGTGTGACTTAGAATCGGGGTCCCGACACTACTGCTATTGTTACTGTTACACTTGGTACAAAACTATTGCTATCACTGTTACCGTTACCATTACTACTACTACTATCATCAAAACTATCATACTACTTTGCTACTGATCACTTTGCTGCAGATACTTAATCTCTAGGTGTGGTTGAATTAACAACTCAGCTGCTAATACCTTCATACATTCTTTGGCTCCCCTTGTGTCGAATCTATAAATTTAGTTAAATACTCTACCCTCGAAAACGGTTGTGATCCCCTATACTTGTGGGTTATCAATTATTCATTTAAATCGGAGAATAATGGTTGCTCTATTTATATGAGTAATATCTTTTATGGTCATGCACCCTTGATGAGTGGTCTATTTTTGTTGAATATCGATCGTGGTGATACACATATTCATAATATTGATGCCAAAAGATGCAAAGTTGATAATGATAGTGCAACATATTTGTGGCACTACCATTTAGGTCATATTGGTGTAAAGCGCATGAAGAAACTCCATGCAGATGGACTTTTTGGAATCACTTGATTATGAATCATTTGATGCTTGCAAACCATGCCTCATGGGCAAGATGACTAAGACTCCGTTCTTCGGAACAATGGAGCGAGCAACTGACTTATTGGAAATAATACATACCGATGTATGCGGTCCGATGAGTGTTGAGGCTCGCGGCGGGTATCATTATTTTCTGACCTTCACAGATGATTTGAGTAGATATGGGTATATCTAATTAATGAAACACAAGTCTAAAACATTTGAAAAGTTCAAAGAATTTTAAAGTGAAGTGGAAAATAATCGTAACAATAAAATAAAGTTTCTACGATCAGATCACGGAGACGAATATTTGAGTTACGAGTTTGGTCTTCATTTAAAACAATGTGGAATAGTTTCGCAACTCACGCCACCTGGAACACCACAGCGTAAAGGTGTGTCCGAACATCGTAACCGTACTTTATTAGATATGGTGCTATCTATGATGTCTCTTACCGATTTACCACTATCGTTTTGGGGTTATGCATTAGAGACAGTTGCATTCACGTTAAATAGGGCACCAACTAAATCCGTTGAGACGACACCGTATGAACTGTGGTTTGGTAAGAAACCTAAGCTGTCATTTCTTAAAGTTTGGGGTTGCAATGCTTATGTGAAAAAGCTTCAGCCTGATAAGCTCGAACCCAAATCAGAGAAGTGCGTCTTCATAGGATACCGAAAAATAAACTGTTGGGTACACCTTCTATCACAGATCCAAAGGCAAGATATTTGTTGCTAAGAATGGATCCTTTATAGAGAAGGAGTTTCTATCAAAAGAAGTGAGTAGGAGGAAAGTAGAACTTGATGAGTTAATTGTACCTTCTCTTGAAATGGAAAGTAGTTCATCACAGAAAACTGTTCCTGTGATGCCTACACCAATTAGTGAGGAAGGTAATGATGATGATCATGAAACTTCAGATCAAGTTACTACCGAACCCCGTAGGTCAACCAGAGTACGTTCCGCACCTGAGTGGTATGGTAATCCTGTTCTGGAAGTCATGTTACTAGACCATGATGAACCTACGAACTATGAGGAAGCAATGATGAGCCCAAATTCCGCGAAATATCTTGAGGCCATGAAATCTGAGATGGGATCCATGTATGAGAACAAAGTGTGGACTTTGGTTGACTTGCCCGATGATCGGCAAGTCATAGAGAATAAATGGATCTTCAAGAAGAAGACAGACGTTGATGGTAATGTTACTGTCTACAAAGCTCAACTTGTCGCAAAAGGTTTTCGACAAGTTCAAGGATTTGACTACGATGAGACCTTCTCACCCGTAGCGATGCTTAAGTCTGTCCGAATCATGTTAGCAATTGCCGCATTTTATGATTATGAAATATGGCAAATGGACGTCAAAATTGCATTCCTTAACGGATTTCTCAAAGAAGAGTTGTATATGATGCAACCAGGAGGTTTTGCGATCCTAAAGATTTTAACAAAGTGTGCAAGGTCCAGCGATCCATTTATGGACTGGTGCAAACATCTCGGAGTTGTAATATACGCTTTAGTGTGATCAAAGCATATGGTTTTATACAGACTTTTGGAGAAGCCTGTATTTACAAGAAAGTGAGTGAGAGCTCTGTAGCATTTCTAATATTATATGTGGATGAGATATTGTTGATTGGAAATGATATAGAATTTCTGGATAGCATAAAAGGATACTTGAATAAGAATTTTTCAATGAAAGACCTCGGTGAAGCTGCTTATATATTGGGCATCAAGATCTATAGAGATAGATCAAGACGCTTAATTGGACTTTCACAAAGCACATACCTTGGTAAAGTTTTGAAGAAGTTCAAAATGGATCAGTCAAAGAAAGGGTTCTTGCCTATGTTACAAGGTGTGAAGTTGAGTCAGACTCAATGCCCGACCACTGCAAAAGATAGAGAGAAAATGGAAGTCATTCCCTATGCCTCAGCCATAGGTTATATCATGTATGCAATGTTGTGTACCAGACCTGATGTGTGCCTTGCTATAAGTTTAGCCGGGAGGTACCAAAGTTAGCCAGGAGTGGATCACTGGACAGCGGTCTAGAACATCCTGAAATACCTAAAAAGGACTAAGGATATGTTTCTTGTTTATGGAGGTGACAAAGAGCTAGTCATAAATGGTTACATTGATGCTAGCTTTGACACTGATCCGGATGACTCTAAGTCGCAAACCGGATATGTATTCATATTCAATGGTGGAGCTGTCAGTTGGTGCAGTTCCAAGCAAAGCATCATGGCGGGATCTACGTGTGAAGCGGAGTACATAGCTGCTTCGGAAGCAACAAATGAAAGAGTCTGGATGAAGGAGTTCATATCTGATCTAGGTGTAATACCTAGTTCATCGGGTCCAATGAAAATCTTTTGTGACAATACTGGAGCAATTGACTTGGTGAAGGAATCCAGATTTCACAAGAGAATCAAACACATCAAGAGACGCTTCAATTCCATCCGTGATCAAGTCAAGGAGGGAGACATAGAGATTTGCAAAATACATATGGATTTGAATGTTGCAGACCTGTTGACTAAGCCTCTTCCACGAGCAAAACATGATCAGCACCAAGACTCCATGGGTGTTAGAATCATTACAATGTAATCTAGATTATTGACTCTAGTGCAAGCGAGAGACTGAAGGAAATATGCCCTAGAGGCAACAATAAAGTTGTTATTTATATTTCCTTATATCATGATAAATGTTTATTATTCATGCTAGAATTGTATTAACTGGAAACTTGATACATGTGTGAATACATAGACAAAAAAAGTGTCCCTAGTATGCCTCTACTTGACTAGCTCGTTAATCAAAGATGGTTAAGTTTCCTAACCATAGACATGTGTTGTCATTTGATGAACGGGGTCACATCATTAGGAGAATGATATGATGGACAAGACCCATCCGTTAGCTTAGCATAATGAACGTTAAGTTTTATTGCTATTGCTTTTTTCATGACTTATACATATTCCTTTGACTATGAGATTATGCAACTCCCGAATACCAGAGGAATGCCTTGTGTGCTATCAAAAATCACAACGTAACTGGGTGATCATAAAGATGCTCTACAGGTATCTTCGAAGGGGTTTGTTGGGTTGGCATAGATCGAGATTAGGGTTTGTCACTCCGAGTATCGGAGAGGTATCTCTGGGCCCTCTCGGTAATGCACATCATGATAAGCCTTGCAAGCAATGTGACTAATGAGTTAGTTGCGGGATGATGCATTAAAGAATGAGTAAAGAGATTTGTCGGTAACTATATTGAACTAGGTATGAAGATACTGACGATCGAATCTCGAGCAAGTAACATATCGATGACAAAGGGAATGACGTATGTTGTCATTGCGGTTTGACCGATAAAAATGTTCGTAGAATATGTAGGAACCAATATGAGCATCGAGGTTCCTCTGTTGGTTATTGACCGGAGATGTGTCTCGGTCATGTCTACATAGTTCTCGAACCCGTAGGGTCCGCACGCTTAACGTTCGATGACGATTTGTATTATGAGTTATGTGTTTTTGGTGACCGAAGATTGTTCTGAGTTCCGGATGAGATCATGGACATGACGAGGAGTCTCGAAATGGTCGATAGGTAAAGATTGATATATTGGACTATAGTATTCGGACACCGGAATGGTTCCGGAGTGTTTCAGGTATTTATTAGAGTACCGGGAGGTTAATGGAACCCCCCGGGGAAAGTTATGGGCCACATGGGCCTTGGGAGGGAGGCACCCCAGCCCGCAAGGGGCAGGCACGCCCCTACTTGGAAGAGGTCCGAATTGGAGAGGGGAAGGGGGAGGCACCTGACGGTGTCCTGGACTAGGGGGTACTCACCACGTCGTCTCCCGACCAGCTGGATTGGGCCGAGGACCCCATGGCGGTTCACTCATGGGCCACTTCGCATACAAGGGAGATCCCACAAGACTTGGTGCTCAAGACAAGGACTCTCCTAAACCCTAAGCCTCTGGTGTGTTATATAAACCGAGGCCAGGCTAGTCAATAGACAATCTCATATTCATTAGTATCATCTCGTGGTAGATGCATGTACTTTGTACTACACCCATATCAATACAATCAAAAGCAGGACGTAGGGTATTATCTCTTCAAGAGAGCCCGAACCTGGGTAAAAATCCTATGTCCATGTTACCATCGCTCCAAGACGCCTAGCTTAGAACCCCTACTACGAGATACGCCGGATATAGAACCGACAATGGTGCTTTCATTTAGAACCTGCTGGGCGATCGCCGCGGATCGATGAGATGATCAGCTGATATTTTTTCATTAGATCTGTTCTGCGTAATATGCTTTTTTCTTCAAATTATTGTCGTTGTGTCGGATTATCTGTTTGCAGTACTGGAGCAAGATCAAGGAGTCTTTTATCGGCTGTGGACTTGTCCGACGTCGGGTGATACGTCGGATCCGAACCCTGCTGTGGCTATTGCAGTACACATAAGCCGCCGCTTTCATGTACTACAGGAAACCTTGAGAAGCCCGCACATAGAGGCAGAGAAGGAACTACTTCATGGGTCAAGGCTGAATCCGTCAGTGCGCATAGGTGCGACTAGCGCCACGCGGAGCCGGGATTAATCATGGACGAGCAGCAGCCGCCGGAGATTCGTTTTCCTCTCTTTTTTAATTCAGCACATGATTACTGCTTGTCTCCTACTCCTATTCCTATGTTAAATTATCTCCAAGGCATGCACAGACGAAAAGTAGTACTACTACTAATGCAATTACGTGTTAGTTTTGGAGCCTTGCTTTTTAGGTCTGACTGAGGAACAATACAGACTACCTTTGCACTGATGTTTGACATTTGTTTGCGTTTTTTGATTTTTCATCCGCAGTCTGACGAACGTCGCATCTACAGTTGAATCTGACCTATAAAATTTACGATGTCACACCATCGTCGCCATTGACCTCAGCGCTAGGATATATATATTTTTGTCTTTTACCTTGAGTAAACCTAATTATGCATAATTCTTTTCTTCAATTACTATTACTGGTTTGCACTCTTTTATGTGCCCAGGTTTATGCTAGATCGAACCGAGAGCAATTCGGATGAAAGCGTCTATGCGCAGCGTTAGACGATGGCAAGGATAATCCGATCTAATTAAAGAGAGAACGGTGGTAATGCGACGTACATGCACATAAGTCCAAGCGGAACCCATCTACGGCTCCGATCTCCAATGGCTGTTCCATGCAGTGCTACCCAAAACAGGAACATTATGTTCTATTTTTCTGATTACATGTATATACATCAGTTTTTACATAAAAAAATTTCTGCCGGTTTGCATAATGTTTCCTGTATAGATTTTTGTGACTGGTATACAGTTCGGCCAGCCCGCGACATATGTGACAGTCTGATTCCAGTCCGGCCTCCATTTGGCGAGCCGACTTCGTCCATAATTCAACAGACACTACGACCGCAACCCGGTCATCCATGCGAATTTGAACTACGTCGTCATCGCATCGTGTCATCTTCAAGCCGAGCTTGTCGGCCGGGCCATGTTTCTTTAATTATCTACTTCACTTAAATTACTTATAAGTAGAATAATTTTTCTATTGTTATTACTTTTTGGCTTGCACTACTTTATGTGCGCAGGTAATCTATTTAGGTCGGGCTGCGCTAATACTTCAGCGTCGCCTAGACCAGCCGACCTGTGTCGACATCACCATGCCATAGCGCCATCATGCGTTCCGCCATACCCACCATATTATTCACTCCAATAAATTATGTGTTCATTTTCTTTTCATTTTAATTATTATTATTATTATTGCTTGCACTATTTTATGTGTGTAGGTAGTCAACTTCGACTAAGTCACACGGTCCGCTCTATGGGCCGATGTAGTCGTCCTGCCTGCATCGATCAAGTTGTGGTGTCGCCTCATCGCGCGTCCCTCTATCGGCATCTCCACGGCAACTTTGTCCGGACGACCTCGGCATTCAGGCCATATTTCTTTAATTATTTACTTCGCTTAGATTAATTAAGTGAAAGAATTTTATTTTTAAAGTATATTATTATTATTATTTCTAGGTGGCGCTGTTTATATGTCCACAGGAAAACTACTTTACCTGCGCCACCTCGATGAGTGACCCTGCGCCGGCCTTGCCGCACTGTTGTTCCTATCAGTCGACGTCCACCATGCCGACGAGCTTCGACACGTTGGCTGACATGGGGGCTCCGGCGTCACCTGCCGACCTGCTTCGTCACTTTAGCTAGACGTGGGGCTTCGCCTCACCACATCGGTCGTACAGTGTCTCCACTTTGGAGTGCTGAGCTTTTCGCTTAGCCACCTCGGGACTGGCTTGGGGGCTGGGACCTCATCCTGCCGTAAGCTCCGATCACATCATCTACACCGAGCGCATTAACCAGCTAATTCGCTTTCATGCTCAGCATTTTTAATTCTTGTTCGGTTCGACCAAACATTATATTTGTGTCAAAAACTTAGTTTGTCAACAGACGTTGTTTGTTAAAAACACTTCCTTTATGAAGCCTTTCCTCTTGCATATGATTATACTTGTATGTCTTTGTTCCTTGTTCGTGTATTACGCCACAATATGCACCATGTTGACTTAAGTGTTCCGCAAGCTGGGTTGCCTTGCTCCTGTGTTTACCCCTACGTTCCTGATTGTTCGGCTAGGGAGTAAAGGGAGCACCTCTGTGATTGTCACGATCGGGTCATTCGAGCTTGGACCTCGGACTGGGTGAAGCCGAAAGCTAGCGCTCTTATTGTTTTTAATCATGGTCGGCACACAACAGAACTCATGGGTACAAAAAATCTATTGCACAAGTCTCATAGTAACAACGAGCAACCGAATAAAGGTATCGGTGGGGGTATTATTTTCTTCGAAGATTCTTCTTACACGTCATCAGTAATATAGCATAAGTTCCCTGAGCGCGCTTTGTCTGTTACAGCCTTATGGCGTGATTGCCTGGTTATCGGAAACACCGTCGATATTCTCGACAGGTGGAGTACATAACACTTTTCGTCCCTTGACCGAAGAGGGAGAACCTGACGGTCAGTTAAGACGCGTTTAAAGTTCGGGTGAAGACGGATATGACGTAAGTACTTCAGTACATACAATCATTATACATAAAATTCTTTCCCCAAATCACTTGGGGGCTCTTAAATTTATATGAGTTGTTTTATAATAAGTGTTCTTCTTCTTAGTCGTTGCAAAGTCTTTTTCTATCACTCCTTTTTTCGACGCGGGTGTGTGGTCAATAGCCGAGGAGCCTAATTTCTCTCTCAAAGCCTCTAGAGTTTAATTTGCTAAACTGGCCTAACGAGAAGTACTCTGCCTTCGGGATAGGAGGTTGAAGCCGTAGGCTGACCCGCTTGAAGTCTTGATAGGATGTGTCATGTTAAAGCACGACAGAAGCACAATTTTCTTTTCTAAGACCAATTTTCGGATTGGCACCGAACACTCGATCTAGTTCGGACGTCAAGTTTTTGCTGAAGTTTTTTGGTTTTCCAAGCCTATGGCACTTTTAAACTATTTGTGTGTTTCCAGCATAAGTCTCGTAGTGCAACGCCGGACACCTTTAGAGATCCAGCAAAAAACATTCTCGGATATTGCTCTATGCATCGGTTTCGAATTGTGTCTTTGGTCAATAGTTGGGTTGCCCGGCTCCTGTGCGTGCCTCCTACGTTCCACTTTATTCGGCTAGGTCTGCAAAGGGAGAACCACTATGATTGTGCTTCCAGCTCGCATGGTTAAAGCGCCTCAGTGGAGAAAGCCAAAAACTGACTGTCACAATAAGCGAAAATTGGTTAGTGATCCGATGACTATGTTAAACTATAAGATCGATAGAGATCACCCCGTGTTAAATGACGGGCCATTCATAACATTGGACGAAGTGTTTACGGCTTGACCTCAGCTGTCGCCGAACACTAACCGAGGGCTAGTAACTGGCCTCCCAACTTTAAGCTCCTATGACTAAGTGAAAGTTATAAAGCCCGCATATATGATTGCCTCATTTCCGCTAACACAACCGCCTTTGGGCACCGAGACATCGGCTAAGGGTTGTTTTGTTATTGCACAAACACCCTGCGTAGCATCTACAAGGGGGTGGAAGCCAACGATGGGCCACTTTCAACTGATAAACGATCGCAACGGAGTCAAAATAAAAATAGCATCGGTGTTTGTATATGAGGCCGCCTTCTGTAACTATCGTTATAAATATGCATCAATTTAAATTAAGATTTTGGCCAAGCTGGGTTGCCTGGCTCCTGTGCTTACCCCTACGTTCCCGATTGTTCAGCTAGGTGGTAAAGGGAGCACCTCTGTGATTGTTACTACCGGATCATCCGGGTTAGTACCTCAGACTGGGTGAAGCCTAAAGCTAGCGATCTTAAAGGATATAATTGGTCGGCAACAATGGAAGTGAAAATTTAGGTTCGCTAAAAACCACATAGTTCGGTGTGACGCCCCGAGACCGATGTGCCAGGTGTCCTCCAGTTATTCGCTGTTGTTGCCTTGTCATTGCTTGCGTGTCATGCATTGTATATAATGTCATCATGTGCATTTCATTTGCATACATGTTCGTCTCATGCATCCGAGCATTTTCCCCGTTGTCCATTTGGCATTCCGGCGCTTCTATGTCACCCGGCGTCCCTTTCTACCTCTTTTCGTGTGCGGGTGTTAAACGTTTTCGGATTGGACCGAGACTTCTCATGCGGCCTCGGTTTACTACCGGTAGACGGCTTGTAAAGTTTCGTGCCATTTGGACTTCGTTTGATACTCCAACGGTTAACCGAGGGACCGAAAAGGCCTCATGTATGTTGCAGCCCAACACCCCTCCAAAGTGGCCCAAAACCCACCTAGACCTCCTCCATCATCTCGGTCGTTCGATCATGATCGCGTGGCCGAAAACCGCACCTCATTTGGACTCTCCTAGCTCCCTCTACCTATAAATATGTGGTCTTCCCCGAAAAATCCCGCAGTCCAAACCCTAGCCCCGCTCATCTCGCGCCGCCGGACATGTCCACCCCGCCGCCACGTCGCTCCGTCCAATCCGGAGGAGACACGTTACTGCCGCCACCGCCCTCACCCAATCGGCGAGCGCCACCTCAGCCGGCCGCCTTCCTCTCCACCGCGCGGCCCACGGGGCCCAGATCCGGCCTGCGCGGGACCGGTCGCCACCGCAGCCGCCCGCAGGCGTGTGCCCGCACCCGCCGCCTCGCCTCTCGCCGGTGCGCCCCTCCGCCGCCGCGCCATTGCTGCTCCGCCGCCCAGCGCCACTTCGCCCGCTGCCCGAGCTGCTGCTCTAGCCGGCGCGCTGCTCCGGCCTCGCCGGCGACCGCCGCGTCCGCCGCCCGAGGCACCGCGACCACCACGCCGACCCGTCGTCCGGCCACCACCTCGCCGACGACCACCTCCTCCGGCCCCGGCGACCTCTACTCCGGCGAGCCCCGGCCGCGCCAACCGTCTTCTTCCTCTGTTCCGGCGAGGAGCTCCAGCGGTGTCTCGATCCATGTTTAAACCGGATCTGGATCTGGAGTCTTCCTCGGGTTGACTTTTTCCCTCCAACCCTAATCTTTTTGCATATTTCAGCGCATCGTAACTCTGCATCCGTAGCTCCGATTCATGCGTGTAGCATATCAAAATGTTCGTCTCGACGAGTACATCATTTCATCTCATTGCATCATTTTCATTTGAGCTCATCTTGATGCCCAAAATGCTGTTGAAGAGGGCTATGTGATGAATTTGTCAGATCTGTTTCAGCAAATGGCATTTTTTCATTTTTGCCATGATTAATGTGTGCATGCTATGACCCTGAGCTCTACATGTGTTTTGTTATATGCCATGCCATCTTTACAGAGGTGCTTGCCATGTAATTTTGTGATCTTTGTGGTGACTAGCACAAGCTTTCAAAGTAGTGTAATCGGTAATGTTGATTTCAGGGACTTGCAATTTCACAGTCATTGTCCTGATTTTGTCGTTATGTCATATGTTCATGTTGTTTCCTAGTGACCCGTGCCTCTTTTGAGGATGATCAGTAAGGATGTTTTGTTAATATTGTGGTTCTCTATCCATCCATGTCTTTCTTTGCATTTATGGAGCACCCTAGCTTGAGTCAATCGAGCTCTACTTTTGTTATAAAATTTTCCTGGCAAATTGTTAACATGTTTAGCGATTTTGCCGAGGTTGTTGCTATTGATCCGTGCATGCTATGTTGTTGTTCTTGCCATGTATAGCTTCTATGCCATGTCTTCTTGATGGGTGTATGCTTAGTTGGTCATGCCATGCTTTGTAGTGAGTGCATCGAGCTCGTAAACATGCCTACTCGTTAACTGTTTTGCATGCTCCAGTTTTTCACAAAGTCTGAATCTGTTTGTGTTTTTTCTATGTTCACATGCTTGCAATTGTATTTTCTGGTCCCTTTTGGCTCAAGGTCACTAAGGGACTTTTGTTAAGTGCTTTGAGTAGCTTTATGCCATGCCTTGCTTTGCCATGTTAAGTTCCTGTAGCATGTAGTTACCATGCTCTAAAGTGTGCTTCCTGATGTTAAATTCCAGACTTGTGTTAATTCCACTAAGTCTGAAACCTGTTATCAATTGCTCTTTTGCCATGCTTGTTTGAACCTGTTAATGGATGAATTAGCCGTAGCTCAGTGTTCATATTGTGTCAAGCATCATGAGTGGATCCCTACCATGTATTTTTTTGCCATGTTTTAGTGCACTAGCTTATTTTTCTTGATGCATTTAGAAGACTACTTGCTGATTATCGCACACCGGTGCCATATTTGTTTTGCTTGCCATTTCCTAACCGTGCATCCGATTCCGGTGTTCTTTATATCGATTTCAACCAAAATCACCTCACCTTTCCAGTGGCACTCTTGGTTTTCCAAGTTGAGGCCAGGTTCAATCCTTCCTTGCCATATCATGCATATGCATCATGTGTTGTTTGTTTACTACGTTGTGTGCTTCTTTCCGGTGTTGCTTCTTCGGGTTGGTTCCGTTATCGTCGCGTTTGTGAGTACCCGTACGTCTACGTCCGTTTTTCTTCTTCATGGACTCATTCTTCTTCCTTGCGGGATCTCAGGCAAGATGATCATACCCTCGAAATCACTTCTATCTTTGCTTGCTAGATGCTCGCTCTTTTGCTATGCCTTTGCCGCGATACCTACCACTTGCTTATCATGCCTCCCATAGTGTTGGGACAAGCCTCTAACCCACCTTGTCCTAGCAAATCGTTGTTTGGCTATGTTACCGCTTTGCTCAGCCCCTCTTATAGCGTTCTTAGTTGCAGGTGAAGATTGGAGCTTGTTCCATGTTTGGAACATGGATATTTGGTTGGGATATCACAATATCTCTTATTTAATGAATGCATCTATATACTTGGTAAAGGGTGGAAGGCTCAGCCTTATGCCTGGTGTTTTGTTCCACTCTTGCCGCCCTAGTTTCCATCATATCGGTGTTATGTTCCCGGATTTTGCGTTCCTTACGCGGTTGGGTTATAATGGGAACCCCTTGACAGTTCGCCTTGAATAAAACTCCTCCAGCAAGGCCCAACATTGGTTTTACCATTCGCCACCTAACCTTTTTCTTTCCCTTGGGTTCTGCAGACTCAAGGGTCATCTTTATTTAAACCCCTGGGCCAGTGCTCCTCTGAGTGTTGGTCCAACCTCTCAGCTGCCGGTGGCCACCAGGGGCAACTCTGGGCTGGCCTACCGGAACCTTGGACAATCCGGTGTGCCCTGAGAAAGAGATATGTGCAGCTCCTCTCGGGATTTGACGGCACATTCGGGTGGCTTTGCTGGTCTTGTTTTACCATTGTCGAAATGCCTTGTAACCGGGATTCCGAGTCTGATCGGGTCTTCCCGCTAGAAGGAATATCCTTCGTTGACCGTGAGAGCTTGTGATGGGCTAAGTTGGGACACCCCTGCATGGATTTGAACTTTCGAAAGCTGTGCCCGTGGTTATGGGCAGATGGGAATTTGTTAATGTCTGGTTGTAGAAAACCTGAAATTGATCCTAATTAAAATACATCAACTGCGTGTGTTACCATGATGGTCTCTTCTCGGCGGGGTCCGGGAAGTGAACACGGTGTTGGAGTAATGCTTGACGTAGGTTGTTCTAGGATCACTTCTTGATCATAGTTGTTCGACCGTGCTTTTGCCTTCTCTTCTCGCTCTCTTTTGCGAACATGTTAGCCACCATATATGCTAGTCGCTTGCTGCAGCTCCACCTCATACCTTTACCTTCCTAAAAGCTTAAATAGTCTTGATCACGAGGGTGTGAGATTGCTGAGTCCTCGTGACTCACAGATACTTCCAAATCTAGTTTGCAGGTGCCGATGTTGCCGAGCAGGTGACGCAACCAAGCTCAAGGAGGAGCTCGATGAAGATCTTGTCCTTTGTCTTGTTTCATTTCTAGTTGATTAGTAGTGGAGCCCAGTTGGGGTCGATCGGGGGACCTTGTCGCATTTGGGGTTGCTCTTTATTTTGGTTTCATAGTCGGACCTTGATTGTATTTGCATGTTGTAATGCTTTATTCATGTATTGTGTGAAGTGGCGGTTGTAAGCCAACTATGTATCTCTTTCCCTTTATGTATTACATGGGTTGTGTGAAGATTACCTCGCTTGCGACATTGCTTTCAATGCGGTTATGCCTCTAAGTCGTGCTTCGACACGTGGGAGATATAGCCGCATCGAGGGCGTTACAAGTTGGTATCAGAGCCTTCCCCGACCTTAGGAGCCCCCCGCTTGATCGAATCGCTGGCGTTATTGAGTCTAGAAATGTTTTGAGTCATTTAGGAATTATATATCGGAGAGTTTAGGAATTCTTTTTACTCCTCAGTCCCTTCGTCGCTCTGGAGAGGCATGCTGACGTAGAGTTTTAACTCTTCTCTTCTCAAATTTCACTAAAAACAATTTAGGATCACGCGGGTATCTTGGAATCGTTCCGATGGTTTTGTGATGAGAACATTGTTCTTGGTGCCTCCTGTCATTTAGGGGTTGTGGCAGTGTCCCGGGGAGTTGAGCTCCGAGGTGTTGTCGTCATAATTTTATCGTTGCAGTTCTGGAATACCTGAGTTTAGTTTCGCCGACATCGAAAATCTCTTTTATGCAGTTGTTGGTGAGATAACCTCGACGCCACCCAGTACTGGGGCGGGAGTTCGGGAGTATTGCCATAACTCGTATAACGGATGCTTTTCGAAGGTTGAGGTAGATGATTTCCGAAGGTTTCTTGGTTATGTGTTGAAGGATGGATACAGCTGGATGTAGGATTTGCTAGCTTTGGGTGAGATATTATGCTTCCCCTGTATCCCCAACACCTGATTGCATAACCGGAAAGTTTCGGAAGTTTATAAGTGGGAATTCAAGTAGCTCTTAGGATATCTTTCCAACAAATGTATGATATGAAATTGTGGTTTGACGTCTAGTGGTCCGCCTATCCACGGTTGGTTTTACAGTGGTCTCGTTGTGTCTTAAAGAGTCCTTGGCTATGCCGACTCGGGGACGCTTCGTATGTCATGTGCACTGCCTTGTACATGATGGTGTTGTACGATCGAGCCCGTGTAGGCCCCACCACGAAAACTTCGGACGAAATCTCTATCATATGTTTGTTCCGGCTTATTTTGCAAGCCAATCCTTTGTTTGTTTTGAGTTGTGGTATTCGAGTTGCTTCGAAGTCAAATGTTGATTACATCCCTTGTTTAAGTGGTGTTCTCATACTCCTATGTGAATACTAATCCTTCTTGATAATCGAGATTGTCATGTCAATCCTTTTTCCAACCGATGCGCTTCTCTTCGAGATGATCCCATCTTTCTCCCCATCAGCAAGATCAATTATCATTTCTTCTCGACGTTGTTTGTTTCATCCGTCCCAAGTTGCCTTTGTTTTTTTCCCCCCCCCCCCCCCCTTTTTCTTCGAGGACTCGGAATTCTTAATCAAGTATCCTTTTATTCATATGAAGTCTCTCCATTCTTTTCCGTCAATGTTCTTATCCGGTGATTCTCAGGAAGATGCTAACGGAGCTTCTAGTTCATCATTCTTCGTTCTCTTTTATCCGATGAATTCAATTCAAGCTTTGCCAATTATATCCTTTCCTCGTTGCAAATACCTTCTCATGCCGGTGCACCTCATATTCAATCATTTCTCGCTATTCAATTGTTCCGGAGTGCTCAAGATATCTCGAAGATTCGTGTTTCCACTCTGCATTCGTTCAAGATCTTTCGAGGATGTTCTCTCATTCAAACCATTTAATTCAACTGGTGCATTCTCCTTTTCAAGTAATCTTTTCAACGGTGTATTTTTTCAGTGGGCCCTAACCCACAGGTCTTTTCCCAGGATCTTACCTGACTCTTCTTATTTTCCCGGCGTTACTCTCAAATTCTTTTCCAAGTTTGACGTAAGAATGAGTTATCATCAGTCAAATGCCTTTCTCCTTGATCTTTCAAATTCTTTAATCGTTGGTTCAACCTTTCCATTTTTCATCCCGAAGTACCTCAACAATTTGGTGGTGTTTATCATCGTCATTCTCAGATACTGAAGACTGAAGAAGAGTTTCTCTTTAATCTTGCTCCACTCTCTTCAAGATTCATGGTGCTAGCTTGTTGCCATTCTCTCATAATTGTTTTCGATTGTCAGAATTCTTTTCACCCATCCAGAGCAATTCAAGAGTCTTCTCAGTTTGATTATCCGGAGTCCATCAATTCAGGTTTATTCATTTTCAGATTTTCACTTATCATTCTCCAAATCTTACCGGTGCATCATTCAATATTCTTTAATCAGCGCGTGATCTCTTCATTTTAGTTGTATCTAAATTCTCTCAAGTATCTTCGTTCTTTTTATAATTATTCCCGGTGTTTCTTTATCTTCTCTTCGTTCATTTTTAATTCTTATGTTGGTTCGTTCAAGATTCTTCTTACCTTGTTATCATATCAATTCATTTGCTGTTTTCAATCCTACCAGTGGATTCGTCGAAGACCTTCCCAAGTTTGCGCAATATCTATCTTAATCCTTTCTATGAGAATAAGTAGTATGCCAAATCCGTTGCTTTTCATCAATTTAATTGGTGAAGGATAAGCATAATGTAATTCTTATTCTTGTTTCATCGAGTATATTCAATTATTTATTGCGGAGGCTCATCAAATTCTCGGTTTCACTTGATTCATCTTTTCTTTTCCGGAGTTCCGAGTTTCAACTTATCTCGTCGTAGAGCTTCATCCAATCATCGCAAGATGTCACCTTGTGTTTTCAACTTCTTTTTCCTTCCGTTTGATCATTCTTTTGTATAACGGAGTTCTTCATGAAGGTTCTACATGATGGTGCATCAAGGATTTATTTCCTTCTCGAAGTTGTCATCGAGATTCTTTTCTAAGGAGCTCAAGTATTCTTCATCTTAAAATCCGGAGTGCAATTCTTCCTTCCGTATCAATAGAGGTGGTATTATATCATTCGTGATAATTTGAGTTCATGTTTCATGATTCACATGTTGTCAAGAATGAGGTATTTAAACCCATCACTTTCTTCATTGGAATTATCTTGGGTTATATTTCACCTAAAGCTTTCCCTAAGGAGTGTTGCTATTATGGTGCTTATGAAGGACCCAAGTTCTTCATGTATCCTCCCGGTGAGATAGCTTCTCGTCTCCTTGTTCTTATCAATCCAATTCTTTTCCCGCGAGTGGCAGGTTGTCACCTCATAATTCGAGATGTATTCCATAAGACCATATCAAGCTTATTCTTTTCGTTGTTGGTTTTCCAACAACTCCGTTCTAGCTTTTGTTGTAAGCGTGCTCCCTCAAGATCTTGTTTCCCTTTGTTCATTCCATTCCGTTCTTACTTTTGTTCCGGAGGCTTTGTGATGTTGCTTTCTTCAACCATCATCTTGCTTCATCTAAGATCATGTTCTTTCCTGTGCTTATCCATCTAACCGGAGTGTTGTGTCATCTCTTCTAGTTCTTTTCATCTTATTAAGTCTTGCATCCCTTCTCAACCGGAGTGCTGCCCAAAGTTGTACGTCCTTGTTCCTCTTAGCTAACGGAGTGCTTTCAACTTCATTTATCTCCGTTGTATTCTTTTCTCGAGATGGCTTAACCTTTTCAAGGTTCTTTGGTTTCACTCGTTTGTCGAAGGAGCAACTTAGTTTTACCTCTTCTCTTTCTATTTCGTTTTCCCTCCGGTGCCATTCTAGATCTCGGGACGAGATCCTCTCGTAGTGGTGGAGTGTTGTGACGCCCCGAGACCGATGTGCCAGGTGTCCTCCAGTTATTCGCTGTTGTTGCCTTGTCATTGCTTGCATGTCATGCATTGCATATCATGTCATCATGTGCATTTCATTTGCATACATGTTCATCTCATGCATCGGAGCATTTTCCCTGTTGTCCGTTTGGCATTCCGGCGCTTCTATGTCACCCGGCGTCCCTTTCTACCTCTTTTCGTGTGTGGGTGTTAAACGTTTTCGGATTGGACCGAGACTTGTCATGCGGCCTTGGTTTACTACCGGTAGACCGCCTGTCAAGTTTCGTGCCATTTGGACTTCGTTTGATACTCCAATGGTTAACCGGGGGACCGAAAAGGCCTCGTGTGTGTTGCAGCCCAACACCCCTCCAAAGTGGCCCAAAACCCACCTAGATCTCCTCCATCATCTCGGTCGTTAGATCACGATCGCGTGGCTGAAAACCGCACCTCATTTGGACTCTCCTAGCTCCCTCTACCTATCAATATGTGGTCTTCCCCGAAAAATCCCGCAGTCCAAACCCTAGCCCCGCTCATCTCACGCCGCCGGACATGTCCATCCAGTCGCCGGACATGTCCACCCCGCCGCCATGTTGCTCCGGCCAATCCGGAGGCGACACGTCACCGCCGCCACCGCCCTCACCCAATCGGCGAGCGCCACCTCAGCCGGCCGCCTTCCTCTCCACCGTGCGGCCTGCGGGGCCCAGATCCGGCCCACGCGGGCCCGGTCGCCACCGCCGCCTCGCCTCTCGCCGGCGCGCCCCTCCGTCGCCGCGCCATTGCTGCTCCGCCGCCCAGCGCCACTTCGCCCGCCGCCCGAGCTGCTGCTCTCGCCTGTGTGCTGCTCCGGCCTCGCCGGCGACCGCCGCGCCCGCCACCCGAGGCACCGCGGCCACCACGCCGACCCACCGTCCGGCCACCACCTCGCCGGCGACCACCTTCTCCGGCCCCGGCGACCTCTACTCCGGCGAGCCCCGGCCGCGCCAACCGTCTTCTTCCTCTGTTCCGACGAGGAGCTCCGTGGTGTCTCGATCCGTGTGCAAACCGGATCTGGATCTGGAGTTTTCCTCGGGTTGACTTTTTCCCTCCGAACCCTAATCTTTTTGCATATTTCATCGCATCGTAACTCTGCATCCGTAGCTCCGATTCGTGTGTGTAGCATATCAAAATGTTCATCTCGACGAGTACATCATTTCATCTCATTGCATCATTTTCATTTGAGCTCATCTTGATGCCCGAAATGCTGTTGGAAGAGGGCTATGTGATGAATTTGTCAGATATGTTTCAGCAAATGGCATTTTGTCATTTTTGCCATGATTAATGTGTGCATGCTATGACCCTGAGCTCTACATGTGTTTTGTTATATGCCATGCCATCTTTACAGAGGTGCTTGCCATGTAATTTTGTGATCTTTGTGGTGACTAGCACAAGCTTTCAAAGTAGTGTAATCGGTAATGTTGATTTCAGGGACTTACAATTTCACTAAGTCATTGTCCTGATTTTGTCGTTATGCCACATGTTCATGTTGTTTCCTAGTGATTTGTGCCTCTTTTGAGGATGATCAGTAAGGATGTTTTGTTAACATTGTGGTGCTCTATCCATCCATGTCTTTGTTTGCATTTATGGAGCACCCTAGCTTGAGTCAATCGAGCTCTACTTTTGTTATAAAATGTTCCTGGCAGATTGTTAACATGTTTAGCGATTTTTCCAAGGTTTTTGCTATTGATCCGTGCATGCTATGTTGTTGTTCTTGCCATGTCTAGCTTCTATGCCATGTCTTCTTGATGGGTGTATGCTTAGTTGGTCATGCCATGCTTTGTAGTGAGTGCATCGAGCTCGTAAACATGCCTACTCATTAACTGTTTTGCATGCTCCAGTTTTTCACTAAGTCTGAATCTGTTTGTGTTTTTGCTATGTTCACATGCTTGCAATTGTATTTTATGGTCCCTTTTGGCTCAAGGTCACTAAGCGAATTTTGTTAAGTGCTTTGAGTAGCTTCATGCCATGCCTTGCTTTGCCATGTTCAGTTCTTGTAGTATGTAGTTACCATGCTTTAAAGTGTGCTTCCTGATGTTAAATTCCAGACTTGTGTTAATTCCACTAAGTCTGAAACCTGTTATCAATTGCTCTTTTGCCATGCTTGTTTGAACCTGTTAATGGATGAATTAGCCGTAGCTCAGTGTTCATCTTGTGTCAAGCATCATGAGTGGATCCCTACCATGTATTTTGTTTCCATGTTGGAGTGCACTAGCTTATTTATCTTGATGCATTTAGAAGACTACTTGCTGATTATCGCAGACCGGTGCCATATTTGTTTTGCTTGCCATTTCCAAACCGTGCATCCGATTCCGGTGTTCTTTATATCGATTTCAACCGAAATCACCTCGCCTTTCCAGTGGCACTCTTGGTTTTCCAAGTTGAGGCCAAGTTCAATCATTCCTTGCCATATCATGCATATGCATCACATATCGCATCCGCATATCATACCACGTTCATGTGTTGTTTGTTTACTATGTTGTGTGCTTCTTTCCGGTGTTGCTTCTTCGGGTTGGTTCCGTTATCGTCGCGTTTGTGAGGACCCGTTTGTCTTCTTCATGGACTTGTTCTTCTTCCTTGTGGGATCTCAGGCATGATGACCATACCCTCGAAATCACTTCTATCTTTGCTTGCTAGATGCTCGCTCTTTTGCTATGCCTTTGCCGCGATACCTACCACTTGCTTATCATGCCTCCCATAGTGTTGAGCCAAGCCTCTAACCCACCTTGTCCTAGCAAACCGTTGTTTGGCTATGTTACCGCTTTGCTCAGCCCCTCTTATAGCGTTGTTAGTTGGAGGTGAAGATTGGAGCTTGTTCCATGTTTGGAACATGGATATTTTGTTGGGATATCACAATATATCTTATTTAATTAATGCATCTATATACTTGGTAAAGGGTGGAAGGCTCGGCCTTATGCCTGGTGTTTTGTTCCACTCTTACCGCCCTAGTTTCCGTCATATCGGTGTTATGTTCCCGAATTTTGCGTTCCTTACGCGGTTGGGTTATAATGGGAACCCCTTGACAGTTCGCCTTGAATAAAACTCCTCCAGCAAGGCCCAACATTGGTTTACCATTCGCCACCTAGCCTTTTTCTTTCCCTTGGGTTCTGGAGACTCAAGGGTCATCTTTATTTAAACCCTCGGGCCAGTGCTCCTCTGAGTGTTGGTCCAACCTGTCAGCTGCCGGTGGCCACCAAGGGCAACTCTGGGCTGGCCTACCGGAACCTTGGACAATCCGGTGTGCCCTGAGAAAGAGATATGTGCAGCTCCTATCGGGATTTGACGGCACATTCGGGTGGCTTTGCTAGTCTTGTTTTACCATCGTCGAAATGTCTTGTAACTGGGATTCCGAGTCTGATCGGGTCTTCCCGCTAGAAGGATTATCCTTCGTTGACCATGAGAGCTTGGGATGGGCTAAGTTGGGACACCCCTGCATGGATTTGAACTTTCAAAAGCCGTTCCCACGGTTATGGGCAGATGGGAATTTGTTAATGTTCGGTTGTAGACAACCTGAAGTTGATCTTAATTAAAATACATCAACCGCGTGTGTTACCGTGATGGTCTCTTCTCGGCGGGGTCCTGGAAGTGAACACGGTGTTGGAGTAATGCTTGACGTAGGTTGTTCTAGGATCACTTCTTGATCATAGTTGTTCGACCGTGCTTTTGCCTTCTCTTCTCGCTCTCTTTTGCAAACAGGTTAGCCACCATATATGCTAGTCGCTTGCTGCAGCTCCACCTCATACCTTTACCTTCCTAAAAGGTTAAATAGTCTTGATCACGAGGGTGTGAGATTGTTGAGTCCTCGTGACTCACAGATACTTCCAAATCCAGTTTGCAGGTGCCGATGTTGCCGAGCAGGTGACGCAACCAAGCTCAAGGAGGAGCTCGATGAAGATCTTGTCCTTTGTCTTGTTTCATTTCTAGTTGATTAGTAGTGGAGCTCAGTTGGGGTCGATCGGGGGACCTTGTCGCATTTGGGGTTGCTCTTTATTTTGGTTTCGTAGTCGGACCTTGATTGTATTTGCATGTTGTAATGCTTTATTCATGTATTGTGTGAAGTGGTGATTGTAAGCCAACTATGTATCTCTTTCCCTTTATGTATTACATGGGTTGTGTGAAGATTACCTCGCATGCGACATTGCTTTCAATGCGGTTATGCCTCTAAGTCGTGCTTCGACACGTGGGAGATATAGCCGCATCGAGGGCGTTACATTCGGGAACTTTCCCCAAACTAAATCCTCAATATTTTTCTCCCGCATTGATTGGAGGTGAGGTTTCATGATCATGCTTAGTATGACAACCCAAAGAAAGGAACCGATAGCGGAACTATTTTCTTTGGAAGACATTTCTTATGTTAAACAGTACTATAATGTATCTCTCTGTGTACCTTTGTTTATAAAACCATATGGCCGGATTGCCTTGTCTATCGTAAAACTTTGCCCCTGTAAAGGCTTTATAAAGTAGGACAAACACTCCTCGGCTACTGGCCGAGGAGGTGGAAGCCAATGGTCGGTCAACAAAGTTTTGTACAATGCGGATCCGAGCATTAATGATGTAAACTACTTGGATACTGTAACGCCCTCGATGAGGCTATATCTCCCACGTGTCGAAGCACGACTTAGAGGCATAACCGCATTGAAAGCAATGTCGCAAGTGAGGTAGTCTTCACACAACCCATGTAATACATAAGGGAAAAAGATACATGGTTGGCTTACAATCGCCCCTTCACACAATTACATGAATAAAGCATTACATCAATCAGATACAATCAAGGTCCGACTACGGAACCCAAAATAAAAGAAGATTACCCCAAATGCTACACAGATCCCCGATCGTCCCGACTGGGCTCCACTACTGATCAACTAGCACGAAAACAACACAAAGGACAAGATCTTCATCGAGCTCCTCCTTGAGCTTGGTTGCGTCACCTGCTCGGTTCAACGGCACCTGCAAGCTGGTTTTGGAAGTATATGTGAGTCACGGGGACTCAGCAATCTCACACCCTCGTGATCAAGACTATTTAAGCTTATGGGTAAGGTAAATGTATGATGTGGAGCTGCAGCAAGCGACTAGCATATATGGTGGCTAACCTATTCGCAAAAGAGAGCGAGAAGAGAAGGCAAAGCATGATCGAGAAACTATGATCAAGAAGTGATCCTAGAACAACCTACGTCAAGCATAACTCCAACACCATGTTCACTTCCCGGACTCCGCCGAGAAGAGACCATCACGTTTACACACGCGGTTGATGAATTTTAATTAAGGTCAACTTCAGGTTTTCTACAACCGGACGTTAACAAATTCCCATCTTCCCATAACCGCGAGCACGACTTCCGAAAGTTCAAAACCCTGCAGGGGAGTCCCAACTTAGCCCATGACAAGCTCTCACGGTCAACGAAGGAATAGACCTCCTCCCGAGACATTCCGATCAGACTCGGTATCTCGGTTCTTCAAGACACTTCGACAAGATAAAACAAATCCAGCAACACCGCCCGAATGTGCCGACAAATCCCGATAGGAGCTGCACATATCTCGTTCTCAGGGCACACTCAGATTGTCCAAACTTCCGGTAGGCCAGCCCAGAGTTGCCCCTGGTGTCCACCGGCGGCTGACAGGTTGGACCAACACTCAGAGGAGCACTGGCCCGGGGGTTTAAATAAAGATGACCCTTGAGTCCGCGGAACCCAAGGGAAAAAAGGCTAGGTGGCGACTGGTAAAACCAGTGTTGGGCATTGCTGGAGGAGTTTTATCCAAGGCGAACTGTCAAGGGGTTCCCATAATAGCCCAGCCGCGTAAGGAATGCAAAATCCGGTTACATAACACCGATATGATGGAAACTAGGGCGGCAAGAGTGGAACAAAACACCAGGCATAAGGCCGAGCCTTCCACCCTTTACCAAGTATATAGATGCATTAAATAAATAAGAGATAATGTGACATGCCAACAAGTAAACATGTTCCAACAAGGAACAACATCTCCATGTTCCAACAAGGAACAAACTTCAATCTTCACCTGCAACTAACAACGCTATAAGAGGGGCTGAGCAAAGCGGTAACATAGTCAATCAACGGTTTGGTAGGACAAGGTGGTTTAGAGGCTTGGTTCAACAATATGGGAGGCATGATAAGCAAGTGGTAGGTATCGCAGCATAGGCATAGCAAAAGAGCGAGCAACTAGCAAGCAAAGATAGAAGTGATTTCGAGGGTATGGTCATCTTGCCTGAAATCCCGCAAGGAAGAACGAGTCCATGAAGAAGACAAATATACGTAGATGAACGTGTCCTCACAAACGCGACGTTATCAGAACTAACCCGAAGAAGCAACACCGGAAAGAAGCAAACAACATAGTAAACAACCATCACATCAACATGGCATGATGCACAACCAAGTATGATGCATGTTCGGTTTAATGAAGCATGGCATGGCAAAGTGCACAAACAAAACTACAAATTAAGTGGAGCTCAATATGCAACTCGTTGCATATTGACGGAACACCACATCAATTATTTAGTTCTCTCTCGGTTAGGTACTCAACAATATTAAATGTTGGTTAACATGGCAAGAGGTGAATCATAACAAAACTATACCATTTAAACAATTTAAATGGGGCCGGATATAACAAACAACAAATCCGGTAAATCCCCACGTGCATTTAGTAATTAATGCAAACAACAGTTTTAAACATTTTAATTGTTGTTATCATGATGCGGATGACATGTGCAAGTTTTATGCAATATTTATGAAAAAGTTGATAAGAGCATTTTATGAAGCATTTGTCACCGTGGTAGAAAGAAAGGGGTGCCACGATGACGAAACGGAAATGGTGCCATGGCAACATTCCGGTTCCGGTAACTCGATTGAGATGCCGGTGAAAAGAAAGTGTGACGGGAGCGAGTCAAGCAAGGATGGTGGGGTGATCTCAGATACCAGGTTCCCACGGGTCGACGGTATGGCAAACGAGGGGAGACGTGTAATGACAACTCGGACACGGTGCAAACGCGGACATCACATACAACATGCATTTGTCCACGGTGGTTGGTCCGGCAGTTATACCTTCCAAGGGTGCATTTCGAGGCGGAATGAGTCAGTGCAAAGTAGAGGAAGTAGACGTTCTCGCGACGGTAGAGGAAGTAGTGGTACACGTCTCGGAGAAGGACTTGACGCATTCGATGTTTCCGAGGGCGACGGTAGGGGAACTTGGCGTTAGTGCTACATGGGTCTTCGGTGACGGTCGATGGACATGGCAAACGTAGAGGTACTATGCTTCGGTCGTCGTGGTACTTGATGATAGTAGTGGTACAAGGGTTGTAGCCGGCCTTGTCGGTTCATCGTGTAGTCGTAAACATTCCGTAGATGTTCATGTCGTCGAAACCGTTCGGATCTTGGAGCGATGGTAGTCGTTCACTTGGCGGTCTCGACGGATTCGAAAGGGTACTTGGCGGTCTGTCGTGGTACTTGGCGATGTTCCCTGTTCAATGGTCGTTGGACTTGGCGTCCCAGCCCGTAGTCGTTCGGGCATCGTGGAAGAGCTTCACGCTCACGGGGTCTCGGTGTCGACAAGAGAAGGCAGCCGGGCAACGTCCTTGACGGACGCAGCTTGTGCAGGGGAACCATGGCGAGGCCGAAGGTGGGGTCTCGAGCAGGAGGTGTCCACACCTGGAGCAGAGGAGGTGGTCGACGTCGTACACGAGGCGAGGTCGATGAAGGTCGCAGGTTGAGGGTGTTGTAGGTGGGAGCGGCTGAAGATGGTGGCGGAGCCACACAGCTCGATGGAAGCAGGGGCAGCGGAGCTCGCGCATCGGGCAGTGACACTGGACGAGGAGGAGGCTTGGCAGCCGTTCTGGAGCAGGGAAGCAGAGGGGGCGACGGGCGTCGGTGAGATGGTGCAGGGCAAGTCGGGTCACCGGCGCGGGCGCCATGGCCGGAGGAGACGTGGCTCCGGTGGCACAGTGTCTGGCAGGGCCCTGTCGGCAGCCTCCGGCGAAGGAGCCGAATGGTGGTGGGGCGACGGCGGCACTGGAGGGACGAGGGAAGGGAGCGAGGCGGCAGAGTGGGGGGTGCTAGCGCAGGAGCTCCTCTCCCTGTGTGAAGCATGTGGCGGCGCTAGGAGAACGAGAGGGGGAGGGTCGTGGGAATCGTGCAGGAGAGACGAGGGAGATGAGGATCGGACTGTGTGCGTTGCACTCTCCTGGCGGCTAGGGTTAGAGAAAAGGGGTGCGGCTGGCCTTGGTGGTCTACGCTGGAAGAATGGTCCGGCCTGGGAAAGGATGGCCTCGGGTGGGCCGGCGTGAGAGGTTGGGAGGCCCAGGAGGCCTGCGGCGGAAACTCTCCCTCCCTCCCTTATTAACTTCTATTTGTTGCAAAAATAGAAATAGAGAGAAAAGTACAGAGGGTTAGGTGATGAAGTAGGGATGGAGGAACATATTTCTGGAAAACATGAAATATGTCCGATTTAATCAAATTAGTTTGGGAATTTTTACAGACTATAAATTTAAACATGTTCGAATTTAATTCAAACTTGCATGAATTTATAACCTAACCAAACTGAAGCCAAATGGGCTTAAATTTTATAGGATGACCTTACATAATAAATATGATTTATGGGCAAAAGATGAACATTTATTTGAGCAAATCTATTTGCAACTCAAATAAATAGAGAAAAGGAAAAAAAGGAAGTGTCATAGGGATTTGAAACTTGGGTGAAACCAAGTTGGAAGTGAGCATGGGGTTGATGGAAGGATCAAGAGAAGAACAGAAGTTGCAGTGCACACGAGCAACTAAATTAAACAAACACAACAATGGTATGGAGAAGATGCATGATGCAAAATAAAACAAACATCACAAGCGAGCAAGCACGCATGAACATGATGGATGCAAAAGCACATGGCAACATACATGAAGATGGAATGCCAAGGTGAAAATAAAAGATAACACAAGCATGATGATGCAACAATTTAAGATAACACACGGCGACAAGGAGAAACATGGACGGTGTCTGGAGCATCGGTCTTGGGGCGTTACAGATACATAGAATCATTACACATAATTTGTGATTTTACTTCGGATGTCGATCATTAATTCGGCCACGCATGCCCACATTAAGGCTCGGGGGCTACTAGGCTTCGGGCTTACCATTTACTAATGTTAAAGGGGCACAATGATCCCCTGATCTGGTGTTGGCACCCGACCAGTGTCTCGGGGGCTACTGCATTGCCTATTCAATGCAGAAAATTCCAAGGACTCAGTGTTCGGCCTGACCGAACTATGGGCAAACGCATCTTCGGACAACAATAGGCACCATCTGGGACCTATCCGGCATCAAGCAAACATATTACGGCGACTTCTCAAAACCCTCTCTCTCTCAAGGGCCCATCTGCCGATCACTATCTCCTCTAATGTGCATCTCAGATTTTTAGGCCAACACACACCTTGTGGGCTACTGGCTATATATCTCATTAGTAAATAAATTGCATCAATCGGAAATAAAATCCGCAAACAATCAGCCCAAGCCCGAGGTGGTGCATCAACTTGAAAGCAATCCAGCATAAAATTTGGGTGCAACTGGCTGGCTCCATAGAGGGCATTTCCTGCATTAAAATCTCGGCTAAACTCCTTTGACTTTCTCAAGCCAAGGTGATCGATGACACCTCGGATATACTCCGGCGTTGGAGCTCGGATACAGTACGGCGTTGGAGCTCGGATACAGTCTGGCGTTGGTGCTCGGCTTCAAGAGATACCTTGAATGCAGTCCGACATTGGAGTTCAGATGCGAGAGGACGCCACCGCACGGGAAACACTTCAAACCCAAGGTGTGGCGTAAAAAGTAAATAAGGCACTGATAAAGGCCGAGAACTTAAAGGGGCTCCTCGGATACCCGACGTGTAAACTCTTCGGATTAACTTCGGCGATCCTCAAGATCGAAGATGAGAAAATTTGTTGAACCAGTTTTCAAGACCGGCGGCCGAAGATGAAGAATAGTTCGGAAGAATCGAGGAGCGTCCCCAACTTGAAGACCGGTTCAGGGGGCTACTGACGGTGTCCTGGACTAGGGGGTACTCACCAAATCGTCTCTCGACCAGCTAGATTGGGCCGAGGACCCCCATGGCGGTTCACTCATGGGCCACTTCGGGCAGCCCATGCCTCATACAAGGGAGATCCCACAAGACTTGGCGCTCAAGACAAGGACTCTCCTAAACCCTAGGCCTCTGGTGTGTTATATAAACTGAGGCCAGGCAAGTCAATAGACAATCTCATATTCTTTACTATCATCTCGTGGTAGCTGCATGTACTTTGTACTACACCCATATCAATACAATCAAAAGCAGGATGTAGGGTATAATCTCTTCAAGACAGCCCAAACCTGGGTAAAATCCTGTGTCCATATTACCATCGCTCCAAGACGCCTAGCTTAGGACCCCTACTACGAGATACGCCAGATATAGAAACGACAACACCCCCCTTTCCTTCTCCTTATCCTTCGCCTTCCCCCTTTCCCTCTCTGGTAAAAGGAAGGGGGTCCTACTTGGATTTGGAGTCCTAGTAGGACTCCCCCCACTTGGGGGCGCACCTAGGCCGGCCTCCTCCCCTCTCCTCCTTTATATACGGGGGCAGGGGCACCTCTAAGGCACATCAATTGTTCTTAGTCGTGTGCGGTGCCCCCCTCCAGAAGGAAAAATGCCCTAGAGGCAATAATAAAGTTATTATTTATTTCCTTATATCATGATAAATGTTTATTATACATGCTAGAATTGTATTAACCGGAAACATAATACATGTGTGAATACATAGACAAACAAAGTGTCACTATTATGCCTCTACTTGACTAGCTCGTTAATCAAAGATGGTTATGTTTCCTAACCATAAACAAGTAGTTGTTATTTGATTAACAGGATCACATCATTAAGTGAATGATCTGATTGACATGACCCATTCCACTAGCTTAGCACCCGATCGTTTAGTATGTTGCTATTGCTTTCTTCATGACTTATACATTTTCCTATGACTATGAGATTATGCAACTCCCGTTTACCAGAGGAACACTTTGTGTGCTACCAAACGTCACAACGTAACTGGGTGATTATAAAGGAGCTCTACAGGTGTCTCCAAAGGTACATGTTGGGTTGGCGTATTTCGAGATTAGGATTTGTAACTCCGATTGTCGGAGAGGTATCTCTGGGCCCTCTCGGTAATGCACATCACTTAAGCCTTGCAAGCACTGCAACCAATGAGTTAGTTGCGGGATGATGTATTACAGAACGAGTAAAGAGACTTGTCCGGTAACGAGATTGAACTAGGTATTGGAATACCGACGATCGAATCTCGGGCAAGTAACATACCGATGACAAAGGGAACAACGTATGTTGTTATGCGGTCTGACCGATAAAGATCTTCGTAGAATATGTAGTAGCCAATATGGGCATCCAGGTTCCGCTATTGGTTATTGACCGGAGACGTAGTCTCGGTCATGTCTACATTGTTCTCGAACCCGTAGGGTCCGCACGCTTAAGGTTACGATGACAGTTATATTATGAGTTTATGCATTTTGATGTACCGAAGTTTGTTCGGAGTCCCGGATGTGATCACGGACATGACGAGGAGTCTCGAAATGGTCGAGACATAAAGATTGATATATTGGAAGCCTATGTTGGATATCGGAAGTGTTCCGGGTGAAATCGGGATTTTACCGGAGTACCGGGAGGTTACCGGAACCCCCCGGGAGGTATATGGGCCTTAGTGGGCCTTAGTGGAAGAGAGGAGAGGTAGCCAGAGATGGGCCACGCGCCCCTCCCCTCCCTTGGTCTGAATAGGACAAGGAGAGGGGGGCGGCCCCCCTTCCTCTTCCCCCCCCCTCCGCGAATCCTATTCCAACTAGGAAAGGGGGGAATCCTACTCCCAGAGGGAGTAGGACTTCCCTGGCGCGCCCTACTTGGGCCGGCCGCCTCCCCCCCTTTAGTCCTTTATATACGGAGGCAGGGGCACCCAGAGACACAAGTTGATCCCACGTGATCTATTCCTTAGCCATGTGCGGCGCCCCCAGCCACCATAGTCCTCGATAATATTGTAGCGGTGCTTAGGCGAAGCCCTGCAGCAGTAGCACGTCAAGATCGTCACCACGCCGTCGTGCTGACGGAACTCTTCCCCGACACTTTGCTGGATCGGAGTCCGGGGATCGTCATCGAGCTGAACGTGTGCTAGAACTCGGAGGTGCCGTAGTTTCGGTGCTTGATCGGTCGGATCGTGAAGACGTACGACTACATCAACCAAATGCTTCCGTTGTCGATCTACTAGGTATGTAGATCATACTCCCCCTCTCGTTGCTATGCATCACCATGATCTTGCGTGTGCGTAGGAATTTTTTTGAAATTACTACGAAACCCAACAGTGGCATCCGATCCTAGGTTTTATATGTTGATGTTATATGCACGAGTAGAACACAAGTGAGTTGTGGGCGATATAAGTCATACTGCTTACCAGCATGTCATACTTTGGTTCGGCGGTATTGTTGGACGAAGCGGCCCGGACCGACATTACGCGTACGCTTACGCGAGACCGGTTCTCCCGACGTGCTTTGCACATAGGTGGCTTGCGGGTGACAGTTTCTCCAACTTTAGTTGAATCGAGTGTGGCTACGCCCGGTCCTTGTGAAGGTTAAAACAACACCAACTTGACAAACTATCGTTGTGGTTTTGATGCGTAGGTAAGATTGGTTCTTGCTTAAGCCCGTAGCAGCCACGTAAAAACTTGCAACAACAAAGTAGAGGACGTCTAACTTGTTTTTGCAGGGCATGTTGTGATGTGATATGGTCAAGACATGATGCTAAATTTTATTGTATGAGATGATCATGTTTTGTAACCGAGTTATCGGCAACTGGCAGGAGCCATATGGTTGTCGCTTTATTGTATGCAATGCAATCGCGCTGTAATGCTTTACTTTATCACTAAACGGTACCGATAGTCGTGGAAGCACAAGCTCGGCGAGACGACAATGATGCTACGATGGAGATCAAGGTGTCGCGCCGGTCACGATGGTGATCACGACGGTGCTTCGGAGATGGAGATCACAAGCACAAGATGATGATGGCCATATCATATCACTTATATTGATTGCATGTGATGTTTATCTTTTATGCATCTTATCTTGCTTTGATTGACGGTAGCATTATAAGATGATCTCTCACTAAATTATCAAGTAGTGTTCTCCCTGAGTATGCACCGTTGCGAAAGTTCTTCGTGCTGAGACACCACGTGATGATCGGGTGTGATAGGCTCTACGTTCAAATACAACGGGTGCAAAACAGTTGCACACGCGGAATACTCAGGTTAAACTGGACGAGCCAAGCATATACAGATATGGCCTCGGAACATGGAGACCGAAAGGTCGAGCGTGAATCATATAGTAGATATGATCAACATAAAGATGTTCACCAATGAAACTACTCAATCTCACGTGATGATCGGACATGGTTTAGTTGATTTGGATCACGTAATCACTTAGAGGATTAGAGGGATGTCTATCTAAGTGGGAGTTCTTTAAGTAAATTAACTGAACTTAAATTTATCATGAAACTTAGTACCTGATTAGTATCTTGCTTATTTATGTTTGATCGTAGATAGATGGCTCGTGCTATTGTTCCGTTGAATTTTAATGTGTTCCTTGAGAAAGCAAAGTTGAAAGATGATGGTAGCAATTACACGGACTGGGTCCGTAACTTGAGGATTATCCTCATTGCTGCACAGAAGAATTACGTCCTAGAAGCACCGCTGGGTGCTAGGCCTGCTGCAGGAGCAACGCCGGATGTTATGAACGTCTGGCAGAGCAAAGCTGATGACTACTCAATAGTTCAGTGTGCCATGCTTTACGGCTTAGAATCGGGACTTCAACGACGTTTTGAACGTCATGGAGCATATGAGATGTTCCAGGAGTTGAAGTTAATATTTCAAGCAAATGCCCGGATTGAGAGATACGAAGTCTCCAATAAGTTCTATAGCTGCAAGATGGAGGAGAACAGTTCTGTCAGTGAGCATATACTCAAAATGTCTGGGTATAATAATCACTTGATTCAGTTGGGAGTTAATCTTCCAAATGACTGCGTCATTGATAGAATTCTCCAATCACTGCCACCAAGCTACAAGAGCTTCGTGATGAACTATAATATGCAAGGGATGAATAAGACTATTCCCGAGCTCTTCACGATGCTGAAAGCTGCGGAGGTAGAAATCAAGAAGGAGCATCAAGTGTTGATGGTCAACAAGACCACTAGTTTCAAGAAAAAGGGCAAAGGGAAGAAGAAGGGGAACTTCAAAAAGAATGGCAAGCAAGTTGCTACTCAAGAGAAGAAACCCAAACCTGGACCTAAGCCTGAAACTGAGTGCTTCTATTGCAAGCAGACTGGTCACTGGAAGCGGAACTGCCCCAAGTATTTGGCGGATAAGAAGGATGGCAAGGTGAACAAAGGTATATGTGATATACATGTTATTGATGTGTATCTTACTAATGCTCGCAGTAGCACCTGGGTATTTGATACTGGTTCTGTTGCTAATATTTGCAACTCGAAACAGGGACTACGGATTAAGCGAAGATTGGCTAAGGACGAGGTGACGATGCGCGTGGGAAACGGTTCCAAAGTCGATGTGATCGCAGTCGGCACGCTACCTCTACATCTACCTCCGGGATTAATATTAGACCTAAATAATTGTTATTTGGTGCCAGCGTTAAGCATGAGCATTATATCTGGATCTTGTTTGATGCGAGACGGTTATTCATTTAAATCAGAGAATAATGGTTGTTCTATTTATATGAGTAATATCTTTTATGGTCATGCACCCTTGAAGAGTGGTCTATTCTTGTTAAATCTCGATAGTAGTAATACACATATTCATAATGTTGAAGCCAAAAGATGCAGAGTTGATAATGATAGTGCAACTTATTTGTGGCACTGCCGTTTAGGTCATATCGGTGTAAAGCACATGAAGAAACTCCATACTAATGGACTTTTGGAACCACTTGATTATGAATCACTTGGTACTTGCGAACCGTGCCTCATGGGCAAGATGACTAAAACGCCGTTCTCCGGTACTATGGAGAGAGCAACAGATTTGTTGGAAATCATACATACAGATGTATGTGGTCCGATGAATATTGAGGCTCGTGGCGGATATCGTTATTTTCTCACCTTCACAGATGATTTAAGCAGATATGGGTATATCTACTTAATGAAACATAAGTCTGAAACGTTTGAAAAGTTCAAGGAATTTCAGAGTGAAGTTGAAAATCATCGTACCAAGAAAATAAAGTTTCTACGGTCTGATCGTGGAGGAGAATATTTGAGTTACGAGTTTGGTGTACATTTGAAAAATTATGGAATAGTTTCGCAACTCACGCCACCCGGAACACCACAGCGTAATGGTGTGTCCGAACATTGTAATCGTACTTTACTGAATATGGTGCGATCTATGATGTCTCTTACTGATTTACCGCTATCGTTTTGGGGATACGCTCTAGAGACGGCCGCATTCATGTTAAATAGGGCACCATCAAAATCCGTTGAGACGACGCCTTATGAACTGTGGTTTGGCAAGAAACCGAAGTTGTCGTTTCTGAAAGTTTGGGGCTGCGATGCTTATGTGAAAAAGCTTCAACCTGATAAGCTCGAACCCAAATCGGAGAAATGTGTCTTCATAGGATATCCAAAGGAGACTATTGGATACACCTTCTATCACAGATCCGAAGGCAAGACTTTTGTTGCTAAATTCGGAAACTTTCTGGAGAAGGAGTTTCTCTCGAAAGAAGTGAGTGGGAGGAAAGTAGAACTTGACGAGGTAACTGTACCTGCTCCCTTATTGGAAAGTAGTGCATCACAGAAAACTGTTTCTGTGACACCTACACCAGTTAGTGAGGAAGCTAATGATGATGATCATGAAACTTCAGAACAAGATACTACTGAACCTCGTAGATCAACCAGAGTAAGATCCGCACCAGAGTGGTACGGTAATCCCGTTTTGGAAGTCATGCTACTAGATCATGATGAACCTACGAACTATGAAGAAGCGATGGTGAGCCCAGATTCCGCAAAGTGGCTTGAAGCCATGAAATCTGAGATGGGATCCATGTATGAGAACAAAGTATGGACTTTGGTTGACTTGCCCGATGAACGGCAAGCAATTGAGAATAAATGGATCTTCAAGAAGAAGACTGACGCTGACGATAATATTACTGTCTACAAAGCTCGACTTGTCGCAAAAGGTTTTCGGCAAGTTCAAGGGATTGACTACGATGAGACCTCCTCACCTGTAGCGATGCTTAAGTCTGTCCGAATCATGTTAGCAATTACCGCATTTTATGATTATGAAATTTGGCAGATGGATGTCAAAACTGCATTCCTGAATGGATTTCTGGAAGAAGAGTTGTATATGATGCAACCAGAAGGTTTTGTCGATCCAAAGGGAGCTAACAAAGTGTGCAAGCTCTAGCGATCCATTTATGGACTGGTGCAAGCCTCTCGGAGTTGGAATAAATGCTTTGATAGTGTGATCAAAGCATTTGGTTTTATACAGACTTTTGGAGAAGCATGTATTTACAAGAAAGTGAGTGGGAGCTCTGTAGCATTTCTGATATTATATGTAGATGACATATTACTAATTGGAAATGATATAGAATTTCTGGATAGCATAAAGGGATACTTGAATAAGAGTTTTTCAATGAAAGACCTCGGTGAAGCTGCTTACATATTAGGCATTAAGATCTATAGAGATAGATCAAAACGCTTGATTGGACTTTCACAAACCACATACCTTGACAAAGTTTTGAAGAAGTTCAAAATGGATCAAGCAAAGAAAGGGTTCTTGCCTGTGTTACAAGGTGTGAAGTTGAGTAAGACTCAATGCCCGACCACTGCAGAAGATAGAGAGAATATGAAAGATGTTCCCTATGCATCAGCCATAGGATCTATCATGTATGCAATGCTGTGTACCAGACCTGATGTGTGCCTTGCTATAAGTCTAGCAGGGAGGTACCAAAGTAATCCAGGAGTGGATCACTGGACAGCGGTCAAGAACATCCTGAAATACCTGAAAAGGACTAAGGATATGTTTCTCATATATGGAGGTGACAAAGAGCTCATCGTAAAAGGTTACGTTGATGCAAGCTTTGACACTGATCCGGACGATTCTAAATCGCAAACCGGATACGTGTTTACATTAAACGGTGGAGCTGTCAGTTGGTGCAGTTCTAAACAAAGCATTGTAGCAGGATCTACATGTGAAGCGGAGTACATAGCTGCTTCAGAAGCAGCAAATGAAGGAGTCTGGATGAAGGAGTTCATATCCGATCTAGGTGTCATACCTGGTGCATCGGGTCCAATGAAAATCTTCTATGACAATACTGGTGCAATTGCCTTGGCAAAGGAATCCAGATTTCACAAGAGAACCAAGCACATCAAGAGACGCTTCAATTCCATCCGGGATCTAGTCCAGGCGGGAGACATAGAGATTTCCAAGATACATACGGATCTGAATGTTGCAGACCCGTTGACTAAGCCTCTTCCACGAGCAAAACATGATCAGCACCAAGACTCCATGGGTGTTAGAATCATTACTCTGTAATCTAGATTTTTGACTCTAGTGCAAGTGGGAGACTGAAGGAAATATGCCCTAGAGGCAATAATAAAGTTATTATTTATTTCCTTATATCATGATAAATGTTTATTATTCATGCTAGAATTTTATTAACCGGAAACATAATACATGTGTGAATACATAGACAAACAAAGTGTCACTAGTATGCCTCTACTTGACTAGCTCGTTAATCAAAGATGGTTATGTTTCCTAACCATAAACAAGTAGTTGTTATTTGATTAACAGGATCACATCATTAAGTGAATGATCTGATTGACATGACCCATTCCACTAGCTTAGCACCCGATCGTTTAGTATGTTGCTATTGCTTTCTTCATGACTTATACATGTTCCTATGACTATGAGATTATGCAACTCCCGTTTACCAGAGGAACACTTTGTGTGCTACCAAACATCACAACGTAACTGGGTGATTATAAAGGAGCTCTACAGGTGTCTCCAAAGGTACATGTTGGGTTGGCGTATTTCGAGATTAGGATTTGTAACTCCGATTGTCGGAGAGGTATCTCTGGGCCCTCTCGGTAATGCACATCACTTAAGCCTTGCAAGCACTGCAACCAATGAGTTAGTTGCGGGATGATGTATTATAGAACGAGTAAAGAGACTTGTCAGTAATGAGATTGAACTAGGTATTTGGAATACCGACGATCGAATCTCGGGCAAGTAACATACCGATAACAAAGGGAACAACGTATGTTGTTATGCGGTCTGACCGATAAAGATCTTCGTAGAATATGTAGGAGCCAATATGAGCATCCAGGTTCCGCTATTTGTTATTGACCGGAGATATGTCTCGGTCATGTCTACATTGTTCTCGAACCCGTAGGGTCCGCACGCTTAAGGTTACGATGACGGTTATATTATGAGTTTATACATTTTGATGTACCGAAGTTTGTTCGGAGTCCCGGATGTGATCACGGACATGACAAGGAGTCCCGAAATGGTCGAGACATAAAGATTGATATATTGGAAGCCTATGTTTGGATACCGGAAGTGTTCCGGGTGAAATCAGGATTTTACCGGAGTACCGGGAGGTTACCGGAACCCCCCGGGAGCTAAATGGGCCATGATGGGCCTTAGTGGAAAAGAGAAGAGGCATCCCTACATGGGCCGCGCGCCCCTCCCCTCCCTTGGTCCGAATAGGACAAGGAGAGGGGGTCGGCCCCTCTCTCTCTTTTCCCCCCTCCGCGAATCCTATTCCAACTAGGATTGGGGGGGGGGGAATCCTACTCCCAGAGGGAGTAGGACTCCTGGCGCGCCCTCCTTGGCCGCCCGCCTCCCCTCTTTAGTCCTTTATATACGAAGGCAGGGGCACCCTAGAGATACACAAGTTGATCCACGTGATCTATTCCTTAGCCGTGTGCGGCGCCCCCAGCCACCATAGTCCTCGATAATATTGTAGCGGTGCTTAGGCGAAGCCCTGCAGCATTAGTACGTCAAGATCGTCACCACGCCGTCGTGCTGACGGAACTCTTCCCCGACAGTTTGCTGGATCGGAGTCCGGGGATCGTCATCGAGCTGAACGTGTGCTAGAACTCGGAGGTGCCGTAGTTTCGGTGCTTGATCGGTCGGATCGTGAAGACGTACGACTACATCAACCAAACGCTTCCGTTGTCGATCTACTAGGTATGTAGATCATACTCCCCCTCTCGTTGCTATGCATCACCATGATCTTGCGTGTGTGTAGGAATTTTTTTGAAATTACTAGGAAACCCAACACCTCCACCATTTACTCCTCCGGTCATATTGTCGTAGTGCTTAGGTGAAGCCCTGCGCGGATCACTTCACGATCACCATGACCACGCCATCGTGCTGACGAAACTATCCCTCGACACTTTGCTGGATCAAGAGTTCGGGGGACGTCATCGAGCTGAACGTGTGTTGAACTCGGAGGTGCGTACGTTCGGTACTTGATCAGTTGAATCGAGAAGATGTTCGACTACATCAACCGCGCTAAACTAACGCTTCCACTTTCGTTCTACGAGGGTACATGTACGCACTCTCCCCCTCTCGTTGATATGCATCTCCTAGATAGATCTTGCGTGAGCGTAGGAATTTTTTTTATATTGCATGTTACGTTCCCCAACACTATAAGCCGCCCGTGCGACTGCAGTTCACAATATCTGGAGACCTATAAGTGAAATTTTGCTAAGTACTGGACAAATAATTTCCACGGATCAGTTCTATTATTTTGGATCTACAGCGGTTCAAAAGAAAAATAAATCTCAAACTTAAGGTGGAGGCAGTGGCAGAACTCATGTATTTAGATGGGATCTTGTGCAGAAAAGGGTACCCTCTATGATAGGAAAGGATACTAAAACTACTACTGCACAACTTTAGTGCCGTGTTCATATCCAACTATGTGTTCTAAAGGGAAGAATGAAGAACAACGAAGAACACCGATTAACTGCGGAAACCCTAATGCAGATCTGCTATGAGGAAAGGTGAGTACTTACTGATGCTGATGAACAGCGGAGGTGCACTGTAGTTTTCTGGTCCGTTCAGGTTGATGCAGCGGCCGAAATTGATGTTGTTGATGAAGGATGATGGAGGTGGAGCTTGGTTGCAGCGAGTCGCGAGGAGGAAGAAGAAGATGTGAGGACAGGGGTAAAAAGTGAAGAAGAGGACCCCCTGTCCCTATTAATAAGGAGGTGACCAGACGACATGCGCGGGAATCGAGGAGGCCGAAAATGATTATGTAGCTATATGGACGCCTCGATATTCGGGAGGTCTATTAAAGATAAAGATCTGTTTAATTGTCCTGGGCTTTGTGCGAAGTTAATGCGTAGTGACGTCATGGCGGGTTACCACGGTTCTGTGATGTGACGTCATGGCGGTTTGCAGCGAATTGGAAAGGAATTGATAATGGAAGATTCTGCTAAGGTAAGTGGTGAAGATTGATGTGAACAAATTCAAATAAACCTAGGGCCTAATATTGGGGATATAACTACTAGGTATAACCCGCCCATGAGGGGTCGAGTCATGCCATTGACGACTTATGACGAAGAGGCCCGATAGGGTCCAAGAAGACATGAAGATGGTGGTTCATAGAGCAAGCCAATTGAAGGCCCAAGACCCGGAGATAACTTGAGGCCCACGGGTGTGAGCCGCCATATGTTTAACTTGTTCTGTAAGGCAAGCTTAGTTAGAGACCGAGCCGGTCACGTTTGTGTGAGCCGGTCGGGACTTTGTAAGCGGCCGGGCATGAACCTATATATAAAGGGGTGACCCAGCGGCGGATTAACTTAAGAAACAGAAAATCGAGAACTGGGTCAAGCGTATTCGCTCCCTTGTAATCGAAACCCAAGCAATACAACTAGAAGCAGGATGTAGGCCTTTACCTCGTTGAGAGGGGCCAAATTTGGGTAAAACTCTTTGTGTCCTTTGTCCCGTTCAACCCCTTTAAGCTAACCTAGTGCGATGGTTCCACACCTAAGTCCTTTCACTAGGGCATCTGTCGTGACAAAACCACGACACATCTCCCCTAGAGAATTGGATGAACTACCCTTGTATGTTTATTTCCCTTGTTGTTCTTGGATCTTGATTCATCCCATGTATTGCTTGTGATTCGAGGAGTACTTGGTTTAGATCTTGTCCAATTGAGTGTTTTCCCTTTGATTTCTCCATGTTTTTCCCACGTGTTCTTCGTGTTCCTCCCCGAATCCCCCTCCAATTCATGAAGATCGTGCCACCATAGGGTTTTCCTATATCAGGGTGGACCCGGCATCATATACTGGTGATGTGGCACAAAATTTGACGCCGCAAGTATACATAATAGTGTTGGCATGAGATTTTTTGCCATGTCACCAGTAAGTTATACATGGTTAGAATGATGGGTCCCACATATAAGTGAGGTGCAATAATATTCCAATGCCACCACGAAGTGCATAGTGATGACCTACCAAATAAGCCAACGTCACCATTATTTAAAAAATAGTGCTGACATTGATTGGAAATGGCACGCCACCAACTAAAGTTGTGGCTAGCCATTTCTCTACTAATGATTGGGGTGTGACATGCCGACCTGATGGCCTCCACCAACCAGGTAGCTCCGTCAGCATCCAACAATCGGGTGTACAGAACAAGGCCGATTAAGCGGCATCATCTAACAACATGGTGGATAGAAAAGGGTCGATGAAGTGACGTTGAATAGACATCCTCCAACAGCTGGGACCCCTTCTGTCTAGTAGCTGGGCGGACAAAAGGGGGTGTAATCAGGCAACACTGAACAACCAAGAGCGAGATGCGACATGCCAAATGCCCGACCCCCTCCTCCCACACACCAACGCAAGAGATGCTACACAAAGAAGCGGCGCAAAAGATGCAACTCCGAATGAGTCAACACATGAAAACAAAAGAAGAGGTAATCCAAGAAAGAGAGAAGAGATACATGATGAGCAGACCAGATAGCCTCCACCATCCAGGTAGCCCCATTAGCGTCCAAACAACCAACTACACAGAACGAGGGTCGATCGGGCGCTGTTGTATAGGTGGGAATATAAGAAGGAGCATCGAAAGAGAAAAAATAAGGACATGTCCGACAACAAATACATGAGACCCAATGGGCCAAATAGATCATATGTCGCTGTATAGGCGGGTACTTCAGAAGGTGCATCGAAAGAGGAAAAATAAAGACGGGTCCAGCAACCTCGCGGGCCAAACATCTGATCACACACACAAGCGTGTGGGTACTTCAGAAGGTGCATCGAAAGAGAAAAAGTAAGGACGAGTCCGGCAGCAAAGACATAAGACCTAGCAGGCCAAACATTTGATCCATACACAAGCGTGGGAGACGATACACGCATGGTTACAGAAAATACGCTACGCAAAAGGAGCCTACATGCGAACACGGCTCGCATGTCTTGGAACACCAGGTGCAATGGTGAGGAATGGACCAACTAGATCAGATGATGATCCGAAGGCCGCGGAGGTAATGACGGTACTCCGTCATCCTTTTAAAGGAGTAACTATTAAAGAAAGGGCACTGATCTGCGCCGGTCGACCGGCCGAAGCGCTCCGCCAGTCGTACCAGGACCTGGCCGTTAGATCAGAATCCCACATCATCTTTTCCCTCCCCCGCCACTTCGTCTCAGATCAGATCGAGAGATATGGGAACATCGTTGACCTTGTGTAGACAAACTGCCCCCCGCAGGCTGCCTCGTCGGCGGCAACACGCCATCTCGCCATGGCCGTCGACGCATCACCGGTGCCTTCACAGTCGTCGCTGTCGCCTTCACCACGCCCACCGTCTCGCCATCCGTTCGTGATCTACGCACCAAACCACGCCGTCGTGGCCCCTGCCGTCGTCGGTTGCTACATACTGTACACTCGCAGTCGCATCCCTCCTGCCCGTCTCTAGTGCAGCTTCGCCGTCCCAGCAAAAAGATGAGCAACCATCACCATCCCAGGAAGAAACTCGGCCGGTCCCAGCAAAAAATCACCACCGGTCCCATCAAAAGACAAACTCGCCGGTCATAGCTTTTTCTCCGCCGTCGGTGGTTCGTAGTAGCAAATGACAACGCCGGTTGTAGCAAAAAAGTAACGTGGTTGTAGCAAAAAAACGATGCCTGTGGTGCGTGGTAATAAAACAAATTGCGGGTTGGACCAAAAAGCGAGCGTGGTTGTAGCAAAAAATCGACGTCGGCGATGCGTTGTAGCAAAAATCCGGTGTGGTTGTAGCAAAATGCATCACGTACAATGCTTGTAGAAGGGAAGTGCTGGTCGGAGCAGCGTTGCCGTCCTCGAACTGCCGACGCCGGTGGTGCGTTGTAGCAGAACAAAGTGCCGGTTGTAGCAAAAAAAAAAACGATGGCGGCTATGCCTTGTTGCAGAACGAGACGCCGGTTGTAGCAAATTGCTACGCTAGTTGTGGCATCTACGCATGGGCTTGTAGCAGGGCAGTCCAGGTCGGAGCAAAAAGCTGCCGTCCTCGTCGCTCAAAGCAGGCCGCGTCCACGCGTATTCGTCTACTGACCAGCCCTCCCCTCCCTCCTTGTAGTATCAAGTTGCTGGGAAGAGATGCGTGGGGGAGGGTGGAAGCAGCACGACACTCCATGGTGGGGTAAAGGTGGATGGGCATGGGAGATGGTTGGCCGAGAGGTTATCCATGGCTGCTGCATCGCGCGAGGTAGAAGACAATGTGTGCGGAGAAAGGAACGAATGGGCGGGTCCAGAGGGAAAGGGACAAGGCAAACGGGACGGAATATAAAACAACGGATGCGTCAGATCCAACGCCTCACATGTGACCGGTGCTGGCGCGCCGAATCCAAACGTTTCCCTTAAAGAAGCGGTTTTGGTTGAATTAAACCACAACACTTATTTTGGGATTGGGTGGAGTATTACAATTTGCTAGAGTTGGATGACGATCAATCATATTGGTGGGCCAGGATGATCATGGCCACTCTTGAAGACTCACACAACGCAGTAATTTTCCAAGTATGTGAAGGTCAAAATATATCATCTTCAATCTCGATGCAAGACTGACAAGTAAGAAAGAACTGATCCCGATGGATCTTCTGTCAACTGATTCAGAAATCATAGCCCTCCTACGAAATCACAACTAATCAAGGACTAAACGCAGCAACCAAGACAGCATACGTCCGCCGATAGCAGATCCATTCGGTAAATTGAGAAGAAATCAACGCAGAAGGAAAAACAAGATCACAGAAACATAAGACCAGGTTGATCCCAAGTGCGAGATGCAGATAGAACAATTCATCCGGCATTAGCAAGTCGATAACTGAAAATAGATCATATAGTACGTACATGCCAAAGAGGCCACGATTCGATCGTATTATTTAATAACAGACACGAGAAAGCTAACGAAAGTTGACACCGTGCAGGCTTGGGATCGATCGGACAGGAAGAAGACGGGCGGGCAGGGACGGATGACGTAGCGCCTACTCGTCGGAGGGGTCGCCATCTCCCTAGGACTTCTTGTTGTCGGAGGCGCCGGTCCCCCTGCCCTTGTTGCCGATGAGGTCAAGATCCTCGTCGGTGTAGCCGTCGGCGCCCTCCCAGGTGAACTTGCCGCCACGGCCGCCCTTCTTGGCGTCGCCGCTCATCCCGGAGCCTGACTTGCGGTCCCTGCGCTCCTGCGGCAGCTTGTACGGGTCCCGGCTCTTCTTCCCGCCGTCCATCGCCGGCCCTTTTTCCTCCCCTGCAAGAAGATCCAGCAACGAGAAGAGATGGAAAGTGCTTTTTTTAGGGGTGCGTCTCTGTTTCGGTGGTGCTTGTTTCCACGGGCTTATTTATGGGAGAAGGTCAATCATGCCAATCCAATTACCACGTAAGAAATGGAACCCCCAACCATTTGATTTTGAGATCGATTGATCCGAGCCGTTGAATCAAGACCGGTGAGGAGAGCAATGAATAGTGCCCAATTTATTGCTCACGTTCTACCATTTTGTCTCTCTGTGGAAGTCGGGGTCGACGGGGTGGGCCGCTGTTGTCATCGACCGCGGAAGCGGGTGTTGCCGGTGTTGGTTTTAGTGGGGCGCATGGATCGTGCCACCGCCCGTAGTTTTGGGTGGCCGTCGAGGGCAGTTCCAAGATTTCACGTGTTGGCCCTTGCATGGTATTCCGTGGATGGCTGGGTTGCGCGTAAGGGCGAAGAGAGTGACTAGTTGGGCGAGAACCCTAGTTGTCACTCTCTTTCGCAGTCCTCACTTCGGCCCCTTCTGTGACTTCCGTCTTTGGATCCGGCGCCGTTGTCTCTCTGCTTGCCCCGTCGTCATTCCTCAGGTGTTGTTGTCTTTCTCATGTGATTCTTGGAGACAAGCTCACGCAGCTCAGGGGGCTGCACATGCTTGCCAGGCCGGCGATGGAGGGCATCTTCCATCTGCTTTGGCTCGTGGAGGCCACCCCAAGAAATCCATTCGACCTCGTCGTCCGCCTCCAGGGGGTGCCTCTTTGGATTTGCGCCTAGAAGGCGTCTGCACGTATGTTTGATATGAACTGCAATGCACATAAGTTGGATATAGATGTTGCAGTTAGTTAGAGCTTACCATCATTTCTCTTCAAGGTGTTGTAAAACAGAGGGAGAAGGTGTTATTCTTCCAAACATTGGCATGCCTACAAAGCCCTCTAAATTCGTAATAGATTGAGTACTAGGAATACGAAATTTGGATTCAGCAAAACAAAAGAATCATTGAAGAGTGATTTGAACAAGATTAAGCAGAATACAATGAGATTTACCTCGATTTCATCCGCCGAATCCAATGCCATTGGGTTTGCCTCGGGTAGAATGACTAGAAGCGCAAGAGCAGAGGAAAATGTGGTGCATGAACAAGTTGTACGTGCGATAATGGAAGGGCTCTGAAGGATGGCAGTTACAACAAAGAACAAGAGTGGAATAGACCATGGAAGAAGAACTTCATTCATCTGAGAAGCAAGTGGACTTGGGGCGGAGAAACAAATTTCTCGTAACTCGATCCAGGGACTCGCGCTATGCACATTGAAGAAAAGGACGGTAACAACTTATTGAGTAACAAACGATAGAACTAGCTCAGACTGTGCCCAAGTGACACGTCTCCATTATATCTACTTATCCAAACACTTTTTGCTCTTATTTTGGACTCTAATTTGCATGATCTGGATGAAACTAACCCAGACTGACGTTGTTTTTAGAAGAACTACTATGGTGCTTTTTTTGTGCAGAAACAGAAGTTCTCAGAATTGGACGAAACTTTTTGGAGATTTTTTATGGAAAATATAAAAATACTGGAGCCAAGACCCACCAGAGGGGGGCCACCTGTTTCCCACAAGGCAACAGTGCACGGCCACCCCCTGGCCATGCTGGGATACCTTGTGGGGCCCAGAGGCTCTGCTGACCATAATCTCAAGCCTATAAATTTTGTTTCTCCGAGAAAAAATAGGAGAAGTTTCATCACGCTTTACGATACGAAACCGCTGCCACATCATGTTTTTCATTGGGAGGGCTGATATGGTGTCCGTTTAGGGCTCCGAAGAGGGGATTCATCGCCATTGTAAGTGCATCTAGTGCCCCTTGGGGATTTTGATGTATTGAAGACTTATAGGTTAAGGGACTAATGCGTTTGTGAGTGTACACAAGTCTATAAGTCTATGAGGAGTTTGATATTTATAGAGAAAGTCGACCCCTAAAAATGGATGTCTTCAACTGAAGACTTTGACTTTCTGAAGACTTTGAAAGTGAAGAAATTGGTGCAATCCTGAAGACTTGATATTCATGCGAGGAATATGAAGCCTGAAGACTTTGTTTTCATAGTTTCGTTTTTCTCTTTCTTGGCGACGTGGGCCTGTAAGACACACAGCCATGTTAGTAAGTGTTTTGCAATGACTAGACACGACTTCGGCCAAGGAGTTTGGAAGGGGGATTCCTATAGGCAGTCGGCTCTGATACCAACTTGTGATGCCCCCGTTTTGACCGTACACTAATCATACACGCAAACGTGTACGATCAAGATCAGGGACTCACGGGACGATATCACAACACAACTCTAAAAATAAATAAGTCATAAAAGCATCATAATACAAGCCAGGGACCTCGAGGGATCGAATACAAGTGCTCGATCATAGACGAGTTAGCGGAAGCAACAATATCTGAGTAAAGACATAAGTTTAAAAAAGTGCCATAAGATGGTAAGCACAAACTGGGATACAAATCGAAAGAGGCGCAGGCCTCCTGTCTGGGATCCTTCTATACTACTCCTGGTCATCGGCAGCCTGCACGTACTAGTAGGCACTCTCAGCGTAGCAGGGGTCGTCGTCCACGGTGACGTCTGGCTCCTGGGCTCCAGCATCTGGTTGCGACATCCGAAGAGGAAAAGGGGGAAAAGAGGGAGCAAAGCAACCGTGAGTACCCATCCAAAGTACTCGCAAGCAGGGATCTACACTACATATGCATGGGTATCTGTGTAAAGGGGTAATATCGGTGGACTGAACTGCAGAATGCCAGAATAAAAGGGGGATAGCTAGTCCTATCAAAGACTACGCTTCTGGCCGCCTCCATCTTGAAGCAGTAGAGGAGAGTAGATGGTAAGTTAACCAAGTATCATCGCATAGCATAATCCTACCCGGCGATCCTCTCCTCGTCAGCCTGTTAGAGAGAGATCATCGGGTTGTATCTGGCACTTGAAAGGGTGTGTTTTATTAAGTATCCAGTTCTAGTTGTCATAAGGTCAAGGTACAACTTCGGTTCATCTTTTTACCGAGGGACACAACTATTCAAATAGATAAACTTCCCTGCAGGGGTGCACCACATAACCCAACACGCTCGATCCCTCTGGCCGGACACACTTTCCTGGGTCATGCCCGGCCTCGGAAGATCAACACGTCGTAGCCCTACCTAGGCACAACAGAGAGGTCAGCACGCCGGTCTAGATCCTAAGCGCGCAGGGGTCTGGGCCATCGCCCATTGCACACCTGCACGTTGCGACGGTGGCCGGAAGTAGACCTAGCCTCCCTAATACAAGAGCAGGCGTTCCAGTCCAATCCGGCGCGCGCCGCTCAGTCGCTGACGGTAAAAAGGCTTTGGCTGATACCACGACGTCGAGTGCCCATAACTATTCCCGCGTAGTTGGTCGAGTGCCCATAACTATTCCCGCGTAGTTGGTCGAGTGCCCATAACTATTCCCGCGTAGTTGGTTAGTGCGTATAGGCCAGTGGCCAGACTCAGATCAAATACCAAGATCTCGTTAAGCGTGTTAATTAATGTAACAGCGGACGCCGACCAGGGGCTAGGCCCACCTCTCTCCTAGGTGGTCTCAACCTGCCCTGTCGCTCCGCCACAAAGTAACAGCCGGGAGCCGTCGGGAACCCAGTCCCACCACTACCGGGATGGAAACACCTGTCCTTTCAGCCCCCACATTGGGATCACTTGCGGGTACTCTACGAGCCGATCCGACTTTAGTACTACATGTATCATATAATATGTATGTAAGTATATACCCGTGATCACCTCCCGAATGATCATGACCCGGTAGTATAGCATGGCAGACGGACAAGAATGTAGAGCCACTGATGGAATACTAGCATCCTATACTAAGCATTTAAGATTGCAGGCAAGGGTAACAACTGTAGCAACAATGATAGGTTGTGCAGCAAAATAGGATTAACCAAAAGCAGTAACATGCTACACTACTCTAATGCAAGCAGTAGAGAGAAGGAATAGGCGATATCGGGTTGATCAAGGGGGGGGGGCTTGCCTGGTTGCTCTGGGAAGAAGGAGGGGTCGTCGTCGATGTAGTCGATCACGGGGGTATCGACGGCGGTCACGAGGTCTATCGGAAAGAAGTAACGTAGGGGGAACACAAATAAATAATAGAGAAATCAAAGCATAACATGGAAAAATGCGGTGCTAGGGGTGACCTTACGCAGTATTAGGCGCTACCGGCAAAGGGGGGAAACATCTCGGAAAGTATTCCCGGTGTTTTGCGTTTTCAGACAAACGACCGGAGGGGGAAGGTTGTAGGTTCACTATGCTAGGGACGCGTGGCGAATGAACGGACTGCGTATTCGGATTCGTCTCGAAATTCTGAGCAACTTTCATGTACAAAGTATTTTCATCCGAGATACGGTTTATTTAATATTAATTTTTAAAGTTTTAAATGATTTTCTAATTTCTGGATTTAATTTAATTCAAAACTAAATTAGTATTTAAATGCTACGGGTACACAGGAAGTGTACCCAGAAATGTGCACCTAAGGTTGACAGGTGGGGACAGTTGAATGGGTCAACTGCCCAGTCAGCAGTCAACAGTGACTGGTCAGCTAACAAGCGGGGCCTACATGTCATATGCACAATTTGTAACTGAATTTATCTATTCTTTTAGTTTACTAATTAGCTAGCTGGTCCCACATGCCATAGACTACTAGCTAACCTACCACTAATTACCCCTAACTAACCTTTAATTAGGCACTAATTAACTTGGCCTGGGCCATGTGCAGTGGCACAAGCCGGCCATGATGTGCTTGTGCATCACGCACAAGCACACAGGCACATGGCCATGGCCATGGCGTGGCCAAGATGCGGCAAGCGTGGCATAGGGGAACGCGGCCAGCATGCATGACTGGCAAGCACGGAGACAGCAGCAAGCAGTAGCAGTAGCGGCGCAACGTAGAGCAGCAGCAAGTAGGAGCAGCAGCAGTGCATAGCGCCAGCGGCAAGAGCAGTAGTACGAGCAAAGCGGCAGCACGCAGAGCAGTAGAAGCACGCGATTAGCAGTAGCAGTGAAAGTAGCTGGCAGGGGAGCAGCTGCGGCTGCGGGCGTGCGCGAGACAAGGTGCCGGGGCGCGAGGCCGGGGCGTAGCCCGGAGCGGCCGCGGGCGTGAGGGTACGCGGAGTGCGTGACCTCCGGCCATGGCGACCAAAGCGCGGAACGTGGAAAAACGGCGCGGATTCAAGGCGGGAAAAGGGCGAACAGGTGCGGCTCATCAAGAGGAAGACGGTTGCGAGCTCGAGGTGGTCGGGGCGGTGCCGGAGTAGCGGTTCGAGGCGGTGGCCGAAACGTAGGGAGGAGCTCGATGGCGATGGTGTATTCACAATCCTGTCCGATCCGTTGAAGTAGTCGATGTAGAAGGATGTAGCGCAGCTCCTGGACCTCCATGGGCGACGCGGGGTGGCTCCGAAGCATGACATCAACGGTGGCGCGACGACGATGGTCTCGAGCGACGGCTAAAGTGAGTGAAGTGGCGCGAGGGGGAAAGATTGGAGATGCTAGGGTTTGAGGGGGCGTGTGGATGGCCATATAGGTCGCCGGGGTGTCCCCGGATGGCCGGCACGTGGCCATCGGTGCTATGGACGTGCCCCCTCTGTCCACGAGGCTATTGTGAACAGGAAGGAGCTGGGGACATGGGCTGGGCCGCGTGGCCACTTTAGGCCCAGTCACAAAGTAGTTTTAGGTCCCTTCCCTTTTCTTTTTTTCTATGATTCGCAATTAAATTTAATAGCAAATGTATTTTATTAATTTGGCCCAAAATTACAATACAAATTTAGACACAGACGTAAAATGGTCTGGGGGGCATTTGAAAAAGTGTGCATTTTACATAATTAGAAAGGCATTTTAAATCACCGCTTTGTCCATGTTTTAATTAGGTTAAGGTATTTAAATACTTTACAAAATCTTGGTTCCACTATGACAAATTGTTAGTAAATTTTTGCAACCCACCAGACATATTTGTTTTACCGTTTGAAGAAATAATAATTTCACTTTATTTTATATTGAATTTGAATTTGGTTTGGAATAAAGTTAAGTTTAGAAAAATAATTGTGAATACATGGCACCATCATGGAGTGGTTACTATAGCTTAACTACCGGGGTGTTACATGTGGAACCGACGCTTGTTACCTTTGAGGACTGTGCATCCTCCAGACGGTTAGGCGTCATGGTCTAGAGCATCCAAGAGGAAATTGTGGATCGCCAAGTGACTGAGTCTGTGAAGGTTTGGAAGTCACCTGAAGACTTACCACGAGTGATTGGGCGAGGTATGTGTGACCTTAATTAGCTCAAGGAGAATACAGTGAGGACTGTGTGTCCTCAGGTTCAAATACCTAGCTGCTCCAACCAGACGTACGACTGTCACAACAGTTGGAACTGGTCTACCAAATCATTGTCTTCACCGAGCTACTAGTTCTATTTCCTCAACTCTTCCATTTCCTCATTCAAATACTATTGTACTTGATCATTACTGTTTGAAGACTTTGACTGAAGACTTTCTCAATTTCCTCTGTTCAATTTCTTTAGCCAGTTTGTCTTCAGCCTGCTTATCCTGAGTTTACGCTACTTGTACTCAGTGCTTGTTTTAATTTTATCATGATGACTGTGCTACTACTCTGTTATACTTGCATCTGAGTACTTATTCTGCTGCTAAGTAGTTCGTTGCTTAGGAATTTCCTCACCCTGAAATTCCTTAGTGACAAATTTGTAAAAATTGCCTATTCACCCCCCTCTAGTCGATATAACGCACTTTCGATCACTATCAGAGCAAGGTACTCCCTTATTCTGTGTGATTTTGGTTTAACCGCCTGGAGTTTTAATTATGTCGATTGCAGGTATGATCAAGGTCTCTGCTGGGTGTCCTACCTTTGATGGGACTGACTACCCCTACTGGAAGAACAAGATGTGAATGCATCTTGAGGTAATTGATAACGATCTCTGGTACATTGTGGAAAATGGCGTTCCCCTATCACTCCTATCATCAACGCTGCTGACGTGAAGAGATTCAAGCAACTCGACTCTCAAGCGAAGAACATCATATGTGGCCATATGAGCAAAGGGTAGTATGGTAGAGCGAGTGCTTTGGAGACAGTGAAGCTTATCTGGGATAGGTTGTCCAAGGTCAAAGAAGGAGTCTTAACACAGAGTGACTCTCGAGTTGACGTTCTTCGCAATCTCTTCAACCACTTCAAACGACTCGACGATGAAAATGTTCAGCAAACCTTCGATCGCCTTACTGACATTTCAAATGAGCTTCAAGCACTTGGTGCCACTGACATCACCGACCATGAGGTGGTGAAGAAATTGATGAGATCGCTTGATTCCTCATTTGACACTGGCATTGATGATACAAGAACATGGAGACTACAAGTCACTTAATCCCGCTGATATCCTCGAGAGGCTAAATGAAAGTGCGTTATATCGACTAGAGGGGGGGTGAATAGGCAATTTTTATGAATTCTTCACTAAGGAATTTGCAGGTGAGGAAATTCCTTAGCGAAGAACTACTAGAAGCGGAATAAGTACTCAAAAGTAAACATAACAGAACACAAGGATAGTCATCATGATGAAATGAAGACAAGCACAGAGTACAGAAAGCGTAAACACAGGATAGCACAGGATGAAGACAAACAAACTAAAGAAATTGAACTGAGGAAATTGAGAAAGTCTTCAGTCAAAGTCTTCAAACACATATACGAACAAGCACTCAACACAGTTATGAGGAAATGAAAGAGTTGACGAAATAGAACCAGTGAGCTTGGTGAAGACAATGATTTGGTAGACCAGTTCCAACTGTTGTCTTAGTTGTACATCTGGTTGGAGCGGCTAGGTATTTAAACCTGAGGGCACACAGTCCCGGACACACAGTCCTCACCGTATTCTCCTTGAGCTAAGGTCAAACAGACCTCGCCCAATCACTTGTGGTAAGTCTTCAGGTGACTTCCAAACCGTCACAAACTTGGTCACTCGGCGATCCACAATTCATGTTGGATGCTCTAGACCATGACGTATAACCGTCTGGAAGAAGCACAGTCTTCAAAGGTAACAAGCATCGGATCCACGCAGGATCAATCTCTTAAGTGATGCTCAATCACTTTGGGTTTGTAGGTGTTTGGGTTTGGGTTTTCCTCACTTGATGATTTTCGCTCAAAGTCCTCGGAGGATGGGATGCTCTCAAATGACAAGTGTCAGTTTCTCTTGGAGTAGCCAACCAGCTAGTGGTTGTAGGGGGAGTCTTGAAAGTGCGTTATATCGACTAGAGGGGGGGGGTGAATAGGCGATTTTTATGAAAGTCTTCAAAACGTGGAAGTTATGAAGACAAACAGCAGAGATATGCCTATTACGATGCCTATTACTATGCAGCGGAAGGTAGACTCACTAGGCAAGCCATGGTCAAGTATTCAATAGAGTGAAAGCACAGACAAATAGCTTGCAGTGTAATAAGGATCAGATGTTATGAAGCCAAACAGATCATACATTCACGTTGTGAAGACAAAAGATAGAGCACAGCAATGACTGGTCACAATGAGTAACAGTAAGTAAAAGGAAGTGAAGATGAAACCAGTGACTCGTTGAAGACAATGATGTGTTGGACCAGTTCCAGTTGCTGTGACAACTGTACGTCTGGTTGGAGCGGCTAGGTATTTAAACCTTAGGACACACAGTCCCGGACACCCAGTCCTGAACACGCAGCTCAGGACACCAAGTCCTCACCGTATTCTCCTTGAGCTAAGGTCACATAGTCCTCGCCCAATCACTCTGGTAAGTCTTCAAGGTAGACTCCCAAACCTTCACAGACTTCGTTCACTGGCAATCCACAATGTCTCTTGGATGCTCTGAACGCGACGCCTAACCGTCTGGAGGATTCACAGTCCTCAAGTGTAATAAGTCTTCAGATCACACAGACAAGAAGACTTAAGTGATGCCCAATTTCTCTGGCTCTGGGTGGTTAGGGCTTTTCTCCTCGCTAGGAATTTTCTCTCAAAGGCTTCGAGGTGGGTTGCTCTCAAACGACAAAAGCCGTGCACTGAAATCTGAGCAGCCAACCGTTTATGGTTGTAGGGGTGGACTATTTATAGCCACTTGGCAACCCGACCTGATTTGTCCAAATGACCCTGGGTCACTAAGGAACTGACACGTGTCCAACGGTCATCCCAACGGTCAGATTTCAAACTCACATGGCAACTTTACTTGGGCTACAAGCAAAGCTGACTTGTCCGGCTCTGGACAAGATTCGCTCTCATTGTCTTCACTCGAAGACATAGGTTTTTTTTGGTTTAGGCATCACTTCAGTCATTCTGACTGGTTCTCCTGGACCCCACTTAACAGTATGGTGGTTCCTATGACTCAACACAAAAGAAAAAAGAACTACGAAAGATCAAAGTCTTCGAGCTCCATTGGCTTCATATCGTGTCTTCTCTTGTCATAGTCTTCAATATGAATATCTTCATATACCACCTTTGACTTCAATGTCTTCATACATTTTTAGGGGTCATCTCTGTTAGTGAAACTGAATCGATGAGGGACTTCTACCTGTGTTATCCTGCAATTCTCACAAACACATTAGTCCCTCAACTAGCTTTGTCGTCAATACTCCAAAACCAACTAGGGGTGGCACTAGATGCACTTACAAGTCTATTTATAGCCTAGGAGCAGCCCGACATGATAGACAAACTAGTTGAAGTTTTCAACGGGGAATATAATCTGTGAAATTGTAAAGGATAAGGAATTGTCTTCATAAGTTGCAAGGGCTCCCCCTGAAGATGTGCATATAAGTTAATTTGCTTTTGGAATGCAAATGCACATGGCAGGTTGTACTTTTGGAGATCCACTTCAGCTTATGATGACAATCCACTATGCATGTGAAAGTATATGAAGATAATGACATGCATAATGGAAAATGGACGTCTGCAGAATGAGCTAAGTGCGGAATTTATCGTCGCACATGCGGAATTTATCTTCGCAAAACAATGTGGCAAACAAGTAGCAGACGACCATCTAGTTTAAGTGTTACAACTCATAAGAGCCAAATGTAGCAAAAAAATGAGAGTTGTAAGCACGAAGCAAAATATAAGGCACCCGCCCATATGAACCCGCTTGAAGACTATCAATATCTCATATGCTTCTCCCCCTTTTGTCAGTAATGACCAAAAAGGTTTGAAGACATAGAGTCTCTACTCGTTCCCATGAGGAGTAGGTGAAGAAGCAGGGTTCGTGGTGTTGGTTGGCGGTGCAGAAGAGCTTGGAGGTGCTGAAGCATATGGCGGTGAAGTAGCATCGTCTTCTTCCTCAATGATTCTGGCAGTGACTGTGGCAGCAGAGGAAGAGAACTCAGAATCTTCAAGGGATGGAGTTCCCAGCAGCACAGCTCTTCGAGGGGGTGTGGAGTCAAACTTGAATCTTTCGGTGAAGCCATCCTCTTGAAGATTAGCTTTAGAAAGCATCATCGTTAGCCCTTTCCATGTGCGGTGACAGGTTTCATGTGCAACGAATGCATTCTTGGTGGCAAGATTTCGGATGCGATTTACATCCACCAAGAGGCTTTTCATCTGTCTCTTCAACCAGTCATGATGCCTATCCTGCTTTTGATGAAGGGCCACAAGAAGCTCTCGGTCGTTGAGAACACGAGTGCACTTCTTGGGTCTTGAAGCAATGGCACTGTTAGTGGCTTCAGTTGAAGCAGGATGTGGTGCACGTGTAGTGCCGGCCAAAGGATACACCCTAGAGATGGCTTCAACACCTTCAACGTTTTGAGTGAAGCTCTGGTGTTCTGCATTCTGAAGACTCAGAGGTTGCTTGGCAGGTTCAGGATAGATGGCTTCAACAGAGGTATCCACATCAGGCAAGAAGATCCGATGGTTGCGGGCTGAGGGCTGATACGAGATGGCAGAGTGAAGTTTGATCAGCCTCATTACCCAAGGAGCATAGAACTTTAAACCAAATAGATCTGAGCCTGATGCAGCTAGTTGGCGTATGAAGAAATCTTGGGCGTTGAAGCATTTGCCATGAAGGATACAGAATATCAGAGTCTTCATTGCACCCTCGATCTTGGCATTTGGAGAGTGTCCTTTAATGGGCCAGAGAGTCCGCCGGATGATGTGATAGATGGTCTTGGGCAGGTACTCAAGGTCTTCAACAAAGAACTCTGTGGGATAAGGAGCATCGTGGGGCAATGGCTTCATCATGGAGAGCATCTGACTCATATTCGGTTCAGGCCTCTGAAATATGCTCTCAATAGCTTCAGTGTGTAGCCGACAGCCTTGCTCGAAGAATTCGCCTGGAGTGGGCGGGCCAGTGAGCTCAATGATATCAAATGCATTGGCTTCGTGATGAACGTTGCCGGTCATCCACTCCAGGATCCAAGTCTTCGGATCTCTGTTGTATCCTTTGATGTGCAGTGTGGCATAGAATTGTAGCAGGAGCTCTTCGTTCCAATGCTCTTCATCAGTGACAAACTGCAGCAGACCCGCTTGTTTGAAGCAATCCAACGCTTCCTCTAGACAGGGCAGACCAGCAATAGCTTCAACATCAAGGCGCTTGTGCAGGAAAATGCGACCTTGGTTGTACAGTATGCAAGAGTAGTAGCTGCGCTGAGGATAGCTCCAGAACCTATCTGATGAAATCCTTTCCCTTGAATAGGGGTTCTTGGAGCTATTGAAGAAAGTATTATCTGCCCTGAAGACATTGATGTTGAAGGAGCCAGGTGCTGATGCAGGACCTGGAAACCTTGGCAGTCTTGGGATTGGCTTCTGGACCTGAGGCCTGTGCTCAACATGATAGTTGAATTGGGGACCGGCAGCAGACTCAGGAACAAAAGCGGTGGGTTCAGTGGCTTCGCTGTCTTCAGAAGCTTTTGCTGGGGAGGGCTCCACATTAGCTTCGTTGTTGGTTGTGGCAGCCTCAAGATTTTCATCCTCCGCTTGACTAGCAGGAGGGTCTGTCACAAGCACGTTCTCCTGGAGAACTGCTTCTTGGTGGAGCAGAGGAGTGGGCTCTTGTGGTACTTCTTCTACGGCTGATGCAGCCGGAATGTCTTCAGCATAGACTTGAGGCCTTGGACCTTTGCGAAGCCTGCGAAACGCAGACGACGCCTGTGGGGTTGGAGTGGGCTGGGCCTCATTGTCTTCTTCCTCTTGAGGGCGATCCGCCCATGAAGCATCCTGTGCAATTGGCGTCAGTGGATGACCAATGCTGATGAGTTCGCTGTGTTCTAACTAAGGAAGGGCTGCATCATCTTCTACATTGTCACGATGACCAATGTCTTCAGCAGCGATGGGATCAGCTGCTGGAATATCTTCAGCTTCAGGAGCCTCTGTGGAAGCAGGCTCATGAACCGTCAGTTGACGTTCTGCGTCAGGGTGAACCATAAAGATGGGTTCAACTATCAAGGGCTTTGTGGGAGCAGCCCGAGCTTTCTTGATCTTTCTCTTTTTCTTGCTGGGGGCAGTAGGAGAGGCTTCAGAGCTTTTCCTCTTCCTGGCTTCAGCCTCAGCAGTTCTTGTCTTCTTGAGCTCTGAAGCTGTTGACCGGCTCTTTGGCTTCGAGCCAGTCATTGCAGTTGGGAAGACAAGCGGAACTGCTTCCTGCCTTGGTGCCTCTGGTTCAGCTGGAACAGTCTTCTTATTTTTCTTTGCGGCCATCTTAGGGTCGATGCCAGGACGCCCAAGTGCCTTGCGCTTCTCAGCCTCATTGTAGGCTTGCACACATCTGTCAGCCAGAGTCTTCATCCGCTCACGTGAACCCTGAGCTTCTGCACGCTTCTTCAGAAATTTTCCTTTAGCTCATGCAACATGATCTTGAAGCTCTTCACTTCTTGCACGCTGAGCTTGGCCATATGCTTCTTGAACTGAGCCTTTTCATGATCAATTTTCTACTTCAGTTCAACTATGCGCTGGACAATAGCAAGTTCTGAAGCAATAGCGCCTTGGAAGGCGACGCTGAGGCCAACGGGCAGCTGTAGATCTTCAAAGCTGATGTTTGGTGTGTCAAACGACTCGTCAATGAAGTTGTGGATGATGGCGACATCAAAGAGAGGCAGATTGTTGAAGATTTCTGCTTCTTCTTTGCTCTTGATGAGTTGCTCAAGAGCGTCATCTCCAAGATCTTCATCACTTGACAGATCAATGGCTTCGCTGCGCAGGATGGCAGCAGCTGTGAGCTCTTTGCCAGTGTGAGATAGAGGCATCTTGGCCTTCTGGTGCCTTGAGACGCGTGATAAGTCTTCAGACTGCACACTGTCTTCAGGAGGTGCAGTCGCCAATGGCTTCGCCTTTGAGATTTTTGGTGAAGGGGCCGGCTTTGAAGCTTTTGGCTTCTTCGACAGCTTTGGCTTCGGCACTGCAGGCACTGCAGGCGCTTCATCAGATTCAGTATCAGCTGTAGGCTCATTCACTGCAGTCCCTTGAACCAAGATGTAGGTGATGAGGCCTTCAAGGTTGGCATACGGACCGATGACATTGGGCTCTGCTTCTCGTGTGCCATCTGCCCTTGGTGCTGAGGGACCAGGGTTGACGTCTAACCCAAATTTCTTGTTGTTCTGCTTCGCTGAGTTTTGGGCAAACTGGAAGTTGCGCTTGAACAGATTGTCGTCACGACACCAGAGTAGTGACGACAGATGTGCATCATCAGGCTGTGGCCCACGGACCATGCATGGATAGAAGCTTTGGGCAATAGCTTCATCTCTTGACATGGGTATAAGATTCTTGAATAAGATGTCTCCCCACGGTCTTTTGATGGCACTTTTCTCAGCATACTCTTGGGTTGTGAAGCGGTATTTGAACCATTGTTCTGCCCAATAGCGTCGAATCCATTGGATTCGGGTCTTGCGCTGACCATAATTCTCTTCAGGATCTGTCTTATACATTTCTGCGAGTTCATCTGGCAGATCTTTGGATGTTCCTCCACGTCGCTGTCTGCCTCCCTTCCTTGCTGCGGTTTTTGAAGCCATAAACTTTAACTTGAAAGGCTTCAAGACGTTCGAAGGCTTCAAAGGCTTTCTCTTGCTGGACCAACAGGAACTGGCTTCAGGAGAATTTATGTGATGCTGTAAGAATTCTGCAAATGAATGCAGACTATGAGAACCAAAGGATTCTCCCACGAACATGTACCTGTGACAGCATTAAGGTGCGAGGGAAGGGGAAGAGGTCATATGCATTCTCAGAAGATTTTGAAGATAAATCAGTTTAGAAGACATTGACCTCATCGTGCGAAGACATTCACTCATAGAAAAGAAGTTGGTTCCAGATTTGTACGAACCCACAGATCAGTACAAGTGAGGAATCTAACTACTTCATGAAGCACAAGTGAATATACTAGGCATGTTATGAGATGCAGATTGAGAGAGTTCTAACTTGTGTGAACAGAAACTTCTTATGGTAGAAAGTGACAGAACCATAGGATCAAAAGGGGCTGTAAAAAGAAGTTTTATTTAGCACACTGAGAACTGCTAGACGGAGCGAGAGATGAGGTCGAGAAGTTCACTCGTCCGTGCCCTAACTTGGCGACGGAGGAGACCTACGGTGACGGCGGAGAGGACGATGTCCGCGGTCGGCGTGAAGACGGCCTCGGAGAGGTTGCGGCAGCGAAGCGCTTTGTCGCCGGCGTCGTCGAGAGCTAGCGGTGGCGCTAGGGTTCGTGCGAGGGTGGAAGAAGAGATAGTTACCGCTGTGAGGGTGTATTTATAGGCACAGGGGCGGCACTGTGCTATTACTCAGGTGCCCCTGGCGATTCGCATCTGAGTAATACGTGGCCATCATGCGGTATTTTGGGGGCAGTTCCACGTCCCACGCACGCCTGGATTGTCGGGTGGTCGTTCCTACTTCTCCGGATTTCATGTGGATAAATGAGCATTGAAAACGGACTTAAATGTTGTCTCTGTGTCTTCTGCTGACAAGGACGCAGAGAAGACATTCGACAGTTTCAATAGAATGCATATGACTTGGAGAGATAGAATTTTGAGATAGAGAGCATAGAGAGGTTAGGGTCCGATCACATTCACTTAGTTCAAAAGATTCAAACAAGAAGACATAGCTATAAGTGAATGCTGTAGAGGACAGAACACTAGTATATATATATATATAATCAACGTAGTGAAGATAATCATGAAAACATGTTGAGATTGAAGCCAAACCAAATATGAAGACATTGCAAGGTAACGCCATTAGAGAAACACTTCAAAATAGAACGTTTGGTAGTGGCGTTACCCACCATATAGGAAGTATTAGACCCAGACGCGGCGCACAATTATCATGGCGCTCCGAAGTCAAATTCCACATTAATGTATTCACACTTAGAATGTATGTCTTCATTGATTGAAGATATACTTTACTTCGTGTGTTGCACATCTAAGTCATCAATATGCATAAGGGTTAGGATGTGTGCCTGATCACAGGACATTTGAGGATTCTAGGATATTTAGCTCACACCGTAACTTGCAAAACCTCTTCTCATCCAAGGGCTTGGTGAAGATATCTACCAATTGCTCTTCAGTGTTGACGTGTATGATATCAATGTCTTCCTTCACAACATGATCTCTGAGAAAGTGATGACGAATTTCAATGTGCTTTGTCTTCGAGTGCTGAACTGGGTTGTTGGTAATCTTGATGGCGCTTTCGTTGTCGTGGTAAAGTGGCACTTGATTTAGATGAATGCCATAGTCCTTGAGTGTTTGCTTCATCCACAGAAGCTGAGCGCAGCAAGATCCAGCAGCAATGTATTTAGATTCAGCAGTGGAGAGAGATACACAGTTCTGCTTCTTTGAAGACCAACATACAAGTGATCGTCCCAGAAAGTGACATGTGCCTGATGTAGACTTGCGATCAACTTTGTCACCAGCATAATCAGCATCCGAGAATCCAACCAAATCAAACTCTGAGCCCTTTGGATACCATAATCCTAGAGTTGGGGTGTGAGCCAAATATCGAAGAATTCGCTTCACAGCTAAGTGATGCGACTCCTTTGGTGCCGCTTGAAATCGAGCACACATGCAAACACTAAGCATAATATCTGGCCTAGATGCACATAAATAAAGCAAAGAACCAATCATGGAGCGGTATACCTTTTGATCGAACTCTTTACCATTGTCGTCGGGACCCAGATGATGTTTGGCTGGCATTGGTGTTGTGAAGCCTTTGCAGTCTTGCATACCAAACTTCTTCAGGCAATCTTTGAGATACTTCTCTTGAGATATGAAGATGCCGTTTCGTTGTTGTCGTATTTGAAGACCAAGGAAGAACTTCAGCTCCCCCATCATAGACATCTGATATTGCTCTTGCATCATATAGCCAAACTCTTCACTGTACTTCTGATTGGTGCAGCCGAAGATAATGTCATCCACATATATTTGGCACACAAACAGTTCACCATCATATGTCTTCGTGAAAAGAGTGGGATCTAGGGAACCAGGTATGAAGCCTTTGCTCTTCAGGAAGTATTTGAGTGTGTCATACCAGGCCCTAGGGGCTTGTTTGAGGCCATACAGTGCCTTGTTGAGCTTGTATACCATGTCAGGATGTTTTGAATTTTCAAAGCCAGGCGGTTGTGCAACATACACTTCTTCTTCAATCTTGCCATTGAGAAAGGCACTCTTCACATCCATTTGATATAGAAGTATGTTATGATGATTTGCATAGGCCAGCAGTATGCGTATGGCTTCAAGCCTAGCCACAGGAGCAAATGTTTCATCGAAGTCAATGCCTTCCACTTGAGTATAACCTTGAGCAACGAGACGAGCTTTGTTTCTGACAACTTGACCATGATCATCTTGCTTGTTGCGGTATATCCATTTGGTGCCTATTATATTGTGCTTCCGTGGATCAGGACGCTTAACCAGTTCCCATACATTATTCAGCTCAAACTGTTGAAGCTCTTCTTGCATAGCTTGAATCCATTCAGGTTCCATGAAGGCTTCTTCAACTTTCTTGGGTTCTGATATTGAGATGAATGCGAAGTGCCCATAGAAATTTGCTAGCTGAGTTGCCCTTGAACGAGTGAGTGGACCAGGTGCATTGATGCTATCAATTATTCTTTCAATCTGCACTTCATTGGCAACGCGAAGATGTACAGGGCGAAGACTTTGCTCTTGCTGTTCATTGTCGTTGTTGGAAGGAATGTCTTCAGGCTGAGCATTGTCTTCATGTTGATCAGGTGCTGAAATGATAAGTTCTTCTTCAGGATGAGCTTCAGAAGGTATAATTTCTCCAGTTCCCATTAGCTTGATTGATTCACTGGATGGAATTTCATCTAGCACACTTGGCAGCTGCTCTCTTTGTGAGCCGTTGGTCTCATCGAACCGCACATCCACTGTTTCAACCACTTTGTAATGAAAGAGATTGAAGACTCTGTAGGAGTGCGAATCCTTTCCATATCCAAGCATAAACCCTCATGTGCTTTTGGTGCAAATTTTGAGGTGTGATGTGGGTCCTTGATCCAGCACCTTGCGCCAAATACTCTGAAGTAACTGACATTTGGCTTTTTGCCAGTAAGGAGCTCATAAGATGTCTTGTTCAGTAGCTTGTGAAGATAAACACGATTGATTGTATGGCATGCAGTATCAATAGCTTCGGGCCAGAATTTTCTTGGGGTCTTGTATTCATCTAGCATCGTTCTGGCCATCTCAATTAGTGTTCTGTTCTTGCGTTCGACGACGCCATTCTGCTGTGGCGTGTACGGGGCTGAGAATTCATGTGTGATGCCCAAGGTATCAAGATATGTATCAAGGCCAGTGTTCTTGAATTCAGTGCCATTGTCACTTCTGATGTGGTTTATCTTGGCGCCAAAATTGTTCATAGCTCGATTGGCGAAGCGTCTGAAGACATCCTGCACTTCAGTCTTGTAAAGGATTATGTGCACCCAAGTATATCTAGAATAATCATCAACAATAACGAAGCCATAGAGGCAAGCAGTAGTAGTTAGAGTTGAGTAATGAGTGGGACCGAAAAGATCCATGTGAAGCAGTTCAAAGGGTTGAGTAGTAGTCATGATTGTCTTCGAGGGATGTTTGGCCCTCGTCATCTTCCCTGCTTCACAGGCACCGCATAAGTGGTCTTTCTTGAACTTGACGCCCTCGATGCCTATAACATGCTTCTTCTTCGCAAGGGTGTGGAGGTTCCTCATGCCAGCATGTCCAAGCCTCCAATGCCATAGCCAGCATTCTGAAGCCTTTGCTAGAAGACATACTGCAAGCTGTGGCCCTGCTGAGAAATCTACCACGTACAAATCATCTTTTCGATACCCTTCAAATACTAGAGACTTGTCAGATTCCATTAGTACAAGGCAACGATATTTTCCAAACAATACGATCATGTTCAAATCGCAAAGCATTGAGACAGACATTAAGTTGAAGCCAAGGGATTCAACAAGCATGACTTTATCCATGTGTTGATCCCTTGAGATTGCAACTCTACCTAGACCCAATACCTTACTTTTACCAGTGTCAGCAAATGTGATGTGGCTCTTGTCGGATGGACGTAAGGTTGAGTCCATAAGAAGACTTCTTTTGCTAGTCATGTGATTTGTACACCCACTGTCAATAATCCATTCTGAAGACGCTGGTGTCGTACCCTACAGTGCAGTTAGGGGGATAGGCTTCACCAAGAGCATTGTGAAGCAAAAACATTTGACGAACCAATGGGTTATGAAAGCTTAGATCCAGGTTAGGACTAATAGGGAGAGTAGCAAGCGATTCAGGTACGAAGTACATAGTAAGACCATTCGTGCATTTGATCTTGCGCCCTACAAGATGTTTAAGGTCCCCAGCAATAGCGTCAGACGATTTTGGTTTTCTGCTGGAGACCTTTCCCTGCAAAAGAGAGTTAAGCCTTCTTAACCACCCACATATTCAAGGGTGGCTTAGAAGCAATAAGTCTAAGTGCAGCATCTGAGAATTTCGGCTTTGAAGCCTTAGCAAACAATCTTGCAGGTGGACAATAGTACTCATAAGAATAAGCAGAATAGTTCTTGGTCTTATGAACATGGCGGTTTGATGAACCGCTCTCATATTCATATGCCTGAGTATGGTTTCCCTGCACAACATTCGCGTTAGTGTGACTCAGGTGAGTCCTCTGTTTGTATGAAGCCTTTGGACCGTATGAAGCCTTTGGTCTGAGGTTTTTCTTCTTCAAGTGAGGTGTCATGAAGACATTCACAGGAAGATTTTCCAGACACCTTTTCGGAACCCAGATCTTCTTCATAGGCGGTCCATTCCTGCAGTTAGTACCAATGTACCTGGCAAACACTTCACCATTCTGATTCTTAAACAGTATATAGTTTGCATCAAAGGATTCATCAATGATAATGGGGTTAGCACAAGTGAAGCCAGATACACTGGATGGATCTGCTGAAGGTTCCTTTGCAGCAACCCACATGGTTTTGGGGTACTGCTCAGGTTTCCAGTAAGAGCCATCTGCATTCATTTTCCTTACGAACCCTACACCCTCTTTCCTAGGGTTTCGGTTCAGAATCTGCTTTTTCAGGACATCACATAGCGTCTGATGCCCTTTAAGGCTTTTGTACATCCCTGTTTCAAGCAATGTCTTCAACCTAGCATTCTCATCACCAATAGCGGTGGTATCCTCAACAGAGGGGTTAGTTACCGCATCAACAGTTGAAGATATTGCAACAGTAGTAGCAGTAGAACATTCAGCAACAGAAGTAGCATTATCATGCTCAATGCATTTAAGACATGGTGGTTCAAATCCTTCCTGAGCAGGACTGATCTGTTTGGCACGAAGTGACTCGTTTTCCGTTTGAAGATCTTCATGAACCGCTCTCAATGTCTCAAGATCTTGCTTCCTTTGAAGATAATCATAGGAAAGCTTTTCATGAGTTGTTGAGAGAGTTTCATGATGACTTTCAAGTTCCTGATACTTAACGTGAAGATTTTTTATGTCTTCAATTAAGGATTCAGATCGAGTCATTTCAGCACCCAACAGATCATCGCTTCTGTCTAACAGTTTTTGAATATGTTCCATAGCTTTCTGTTGTTCAGTTGCAATTTTAGCAAGTGTTTTGTAGCTAGGTTTTGAAACACAATCAGAGTCATCGTCACTAGATGTTTGATAGTGAGTAGTGCGTGTGTTTACCTTGGCACTGCGTGCCATGAAGTAGTAGGTAGAAGCGGAGCAGTCCTGATCATTTGCATCGGTGTCGGTGATGAAGTCATTGTCTTCAATGTTGAAGATGGACTTGGCAACGTATGCTGTAGCCAGACTAGCGACGCCTGAGCCGGATTCCTCTTCAGACTCCACCTCCGCCTCCTCAGAAGCAGACTCCTCCTCTGAATCCATTTCCTTGCCAACAAATGCATGTGCCTTGCCAGATGAGCTCTTCTTGTGTGATGAAGACTTTGAGGAAGACTTGGAAGAAGACTTTGAGTATTTCTTCTTCTTCTTCTTGTCGTCAGAGTCATATTCCTTGCTCTTCTTCTTCTTTTTGTTCTCATTGTCCCACTGTGGACACTCAGAGATGAAGTGGCCAAGTTTCTTGCACTTGTGACATGTTTTCTTCTTGTAGTCATGAGCAGGAGCTTCATCATTCCTTGAACTTGATCGGGAAGACTTTCTGAAACCTTTCTTCTTCGTGAATTTTTGGAACTTCTTGACAAGCATAGCAAGTTCCCTTCCAATGTCTTCAGGATCATCAGAACTGCTATCAGATTCTTCTTCAGATGAGGAGACAGCTTTTGCCTTCAAGGCACGAGTTCGCCCATAGTTTGGACCATAAATATCTCTTTTCTCCGAAAGCTGAAACTCATGTGTGTTGAGCCTCTCAAGTATGTCAGACGGATCGAGTGTCTTGAAATCAGGACGTTCTTGGATCATCAGGGCCAGGATGTCAAATGAACTATCAAGTGATCTCAGCAGCGTCTTGACGACTCCGTGTTTGGTAATTTCAGTGGCGCCGAGGGCTTGAAGCTCATTTGTGATGTCAGTGAGTCGGTCAAATGTGTGCTAGACATTCTCATTGTCATTTCACTTGAAGCGGTTGAAGAGATTGTGAAGGACACTGATTCTTTGATCTCTCTGGGTTGAGATGTCTTCAAAGCACTCACACGGCCATACTGTCCTTTGGTCAGATGACCATAGATGATGTTCTTGGCAGTAGAGTCCAGTTGAACGAATTTCTTGACATCAGCAGCAGTGACACCTTCTCCAGCCTTGGGAACGCCGTTCTCGACGACATACCATAGGTCGACGTCAATGGCTTCAAGATGCATACGCATCTTATTCTTCCAGTAGGGATATTCAGTTCCATCGAAGACGGGGCACGCAGCGGAGACTTTAATTATCCCTGCAGTCGACATAGCTAAAACTCCAGGTGGTTAAACCGAATCACACAGAACAAGGGAGCACCTTGCTCTGATACCAATTGAAAGTGCGTTATATCGACTAGAGGGGGGGGTGAATAGGCGATTTTTATGAAAGTCTTCAAAACGTGAAGTTATGAAGACAAACAGCAGAGATATGCCTATTACTATGCAGCGGAAGTAGACTTACACTAGGCAAGCCATGGTCAAGTATTCAATAGAGTGAAAGCACAGTGACAATAGCTGCAGTGTAATAAGGATCAGGTAGGAAGATATTATGAAGCCAAACAGATCATACACTCACGTTGTGAAGACAAAAGATAGAACAGACATGCAATGACTTCACAATGAGTAATCAGTAAGTAAAAGGAAGTGAAGATGAAACCAGTGACTCGTTGAAGACAATGATGTGTTGGACCAGTTCCAGTTGCTGTGACAACTGTACGTCTGGTTGGAGCGGCTAGGTATTTAAACCTTAGGACACACAGTCCCGGACACCCAGTCCTGAACACGCAGCTCAGGACACCCAGTCCTCACCGTATTCTCCTTGAGCTAAGGTCACATAGACCTCGCCCAATCACTCTGGTAAGTCTTCAAGGTAGACTCCCAAACCTTCACAGACTTCGTTCACTGGCAATCCACAATGTCTCTTGGATGCTCAGAACGCGACGCCTAACCGTCTGGAGGATTGCACAGTCCTCAAGTGTAATAAGTCTTCAGATCACACAGACAAGAAGACTTAAGTGATGCCCAATTTACTCTGGCTCTGGGTGGTTAGGGCTTTTCTCCTCAGGAATTTTCTCTCAAAGGCTTTGAGGTGGGTTGCTCTCAAACGACAAAAGCCGTGCACTGAAATCTGAGCAGCCAACCGTTTATGGTTGTGGGGGTGGGCTATTTATAGCCACTTGGCAACCCGACCTGATTTGTCGAAATGACCCTGGGTCACTAAGGAACTGACACGTGTCTCAACGGTCAGATTTCAACTCTCATGGCAACTTTACTTGGGCTACAAGCAAAGCTGACTTGTCCGGCTCTGGACAAGATTCGCTCTCATTGTCTTCACTCGAAGACATAGGTTTTTGGTTTAGGCATCACTTCAGTCATTCTGACTGGTTCTCCTGGACCCCACTTAACAGTACGGTGGTTCCTATGACTCAACACAAAAGAGAAAGAACTACGAAAGATCTAAGTCTTCGAGCTCCATAGGCTTCATAACGTGTCTTCTTTGTGATAGTCTTCAATGTGAATATCTTCATATACCACCTTTGACTTCAATGTCTTCATACATTTTTAGGGGTCATCTCTGGTAGTAAAACCGAATCAATGAGGGACTTCTTCCTGTGTTATCCTGCAATTCTCACAAACACATTAGTCCCTCAACTAGGTTTGTCGTCAATACTCCAAAACCAACTAGGGGTGGCACTAGATGCTAACCTAGGGCAGCCCGACATAATGACATAAATGCCCTTCAATGATATGACCGTTAGGTGGATAGATATTTTGGAACAGCTGGCATAGCACAGCAACGGTCGGAATTTTGAGTAGCAAAATCCTCAGGGCTATCATGTTCCTCACTGTGTAGGCAATCCGCACTGGCGAATTCCTAACTCCTCAGTCAGAACAAATTCCTCAGAGACCAGAAGAACTTCGTCTCTGTCACTGAAGAATATGACTGAACTGTATGAGATTTCCAATGGCTTCACTCGAAGGGATTGGTAGGTGTAGGATTTTGAGTTGAGCATCACATGGAAATTTTTCCTTAGTATTTCCTCGACCCCCTTTAACAGTACGGTGTTTCCTATGACTCAAGAAAGAGAAAATGAAACTGAAAAAAGTCTTCACGCTTCATGTTCCTCGAATGAATACAGTCTTCAAGGTCACACCAATTTCTTCACTTTCAAAGTCTTCATCAAAGTCTTCAGTCAAGAATTCATTTTTAGGGGTCGACTTTCTCTGTAAATATCAAACTCCTCATAGACTTATAGACTTGTACACTCACAAACTCATTAGTCCCTTAACCTATAAGTCTTCAATACACCAAAATCACTAAGGGGCACTAGATGCACTTACAATCTCCCCCTTTTGGTGATTGATGACAATATAGGTTAAGTTTTCAACGGGGATAAACATATGAAGTGTAAATACTGATATTGAGGAATTTGATTGCAAGATATAGAAGAACTCCCCTGAAGATGTGCATAGTGAGGAATTTGCCTTTGAAGCATGCACACTTGAAGAGTGAATCATGGAGATCTCCCCTTATATCTTGTAATTCATACACGCATTTAATCATAATAGAGAATTTGAATGCAATGATGAAATATGTGATTATGATTAGAAAATGCATCAGAGTATAGGCACCATCGGTTAAGTTTACAACTCGATCCAATAAAGTTTCGAAGAACGAGAGTTGTAACTTAAAAAAACGCCCATATAGAGACCCGCTTGAGAGACTAAACTTTCTCCCCCTTTGTCATCGAATGACCAAAAGGATCGAAAATGAGGACTAACGCCCCTGAAGAATATCAAGTTGATGAAGGAGCGCCAGCGTTGTTGGGGTCGTTTGTCGTGTAAGGGCCTGCCGCAGTGTCGTCCAAGTCTTCATACGTCGGTGTATCGTGATGAAGAATGAGCTGGCCACCAAGGAAGGAACCTTGACCTTCTTGAATTTCTTCGGTGGAGGTGCAGACCAGTCAAAATCTTCCTTGAGACCCATTTTCTTCAGATCTTCTTCACCATAGATGTGATAGATGCCCAGGTGCGACCGAAGACTTCATGGAGGTAGTAATGGTTTTTCTTCACTGCATTGTGTGTAGCAGTCATGTTGTGAAGAAATGAACCAAACTGACGCTTAACCCATTTATGGTTTTCGATCCACCTTCTGGTGAAGACTAAGCAGAAGCTCACGGTCAGTCATCACACGAGGAGCAGTGGCTTGAGGAGTAGACTTGGGTGCATTGGCAGCAGAGTCATGTGTGGCAGAGTCATCATTGGTGGAATAAGATGCAGCTTTGCGAAACTGACCATCCAATGGACGAATGCCTTCATCAATGACTGCAGGAGCCTTGCCCTTTTCATCAGTTGAAGTAAAAGCCTGCTTGAGGACTTCAATCGGGGGCAGATAGCTAAGGTGATTCTGAAAATCAGCCTTGTAGTTGAGTGAAGACCTTGTCCTGAGGAATCTCATAATCCAAGGTGCATAAGGTTTCAGCTCAAACGGAGAAAGTGCATGAAAGTGCGTTATATCGACTAGAGGGGGGGGGGGGGGAATAGGGGATTTTTATGAATTCTTCACTGAGGAATTTGCAGGTGAGGAAATTCCTTAGCGAAGAACTACTAGCAGCGGAATAAGTACTCAAAAGTAAACATAACAGAACACAAGCATAGTCATCATGATGAAATGAAGACAAGCACAGAGTACAGAAAGCGTAAACACAGGATAGCATAGGATGAAGACAAACAAACTAAAGAAATTGAACTGAGGAAATTGAGAAAGTCTTCAGTCAAAGTCTTCAAACACAGATACGGACAAGCACTCAACACAGTTATGAGGAAATGAAAGAGTTGACGAAATAGAACCAGTGAGCTTGGTGAAGACAATGATTTGGTAGACCAGTTCCAACTGTTGTCTCAGTTGTACATCTGGTTGGAGCGGCTAGGTATTCAAACCTGAGGACACACAGTCCCGGACACACAGTCCTCACCGTATTCTCCTTGAGCTAAGGTCACACAGACCTCGCCCAATCACTTGTGGTAAGTCTTCAGGTGACTTCCAAACCGTCACAAACTTGGTCACTCGGTGATCCACAATTCATGTTGGATGCTCTAGACCATGACGCCTAACCGTCTGGAAGAAGCATAGTCTTCAAAGGTAACAAGCATCGGATCCACGCAGGATCAATCTCTTAAGTGATGCTCAATCACTTTGGGTTTGTAGGTGTTTGGGTTTGGGTTTTCCTCACTTGATGATTTTCGCTCAAAGTCCTCGGAGGATGGGATGCTCTCAAATGACAAGTGTCAGTTTCTCTCGGAGTAGCCAACCAGCTAGTGGTTGTAGGGGGAGTCTATTTATAGCCTAGGAGCAGCCCGACATGATAAGACATAAATGCCCTTCAATGATATGACCGTTAGGTGGATAGATATTTTGGGACAGTTGGCGCATAGCACAGCAACGGTCGGAAATTTGAGTTCCTCAGGGCTATCATGTTCCTCACGGTGTAGGCAATCCGCACTGGCGAATTCCTAACTCCTCAGTCAGAAAAAATTCTTCATACATGAGAAGAACTTCGTCTCTGTCACTGAAGAATATGACTGAACTGTATGAGATTTCAAATGGCTTCACTCGAAGGGATTGGTAGGTGTAGGATTTTGAGTTGAGCATCACATGGAAATTTTTCCTTAGTATTTCCTCGACCCCCTTTAACAGTACGGTGTTTCCTATGACTCAAGAAAGTGAAAAAGGAACTACGAAAACAAAAGTCTTCACGCTTCATGTTCCTCGAATGAATGTCAAGTCTTCAAAGGTCACACCAATTTCTTCACTTTCAAAGTCTTCATAAAGTCTTCAGTCAAAGAACTTCATTTTTAGGGGTTGACTTTTTCTATAAATATCAAACTCCTCATAGACTTATGGACCTATGTACAGTCATAAACACATTAGTCCCTTAACCTATAAGTCTTCAATACACCAAAATCACTAAGGGGCACTAGATGCACTTACAATCTCCCCCTTTTTGGTGATTGATGACAATATAGGTTAAGTTTTCAACGGGGATAAACATATGAAATGTAAATACTGATATTGAGGAATTTGATTGCAAGATATAGAACAACTCCCCCTGAAGATGTGCATAGTGAGGAATTTGCTTTTGAAGCATTGCACAATTTGTAGAATAGAATCATGGAGATCTCCCCCTATATCTTGTAATTCATACACGCATTTGACATATCATAATGAAGAATTTGAAATGCATGATGAAATATGGTGACTGATGAATGTAGAAAATGCATCAAGAGTATCAGAGCACCATCAGGTTTAAGTTTACAACTCGATCCAATAAAGTTTCAGAAGAACGAGAGTTGTAACTTTATAAAAAATGCCCATATAAGATAGACCCGCTTGAAGACTAACTCAAATTTCTCCCCCTTTGTCATCAAATAACCAAAAGGATCGAAAATGAGGACTAACGCCCCTGAAGAATATCAAGTTGATGAAGGAGCGCCAGCGTTGTTGGGGTCGTTTGTCGTTGACGGGCCTGCCGCAGTGTCGTCCAAGTCTTCGTACTCGTCGGTATCGCGTGATGAAGAATATGAGCTGGACACCAAAGGAGGAACCTTGACCTTCTTGAATTTCTTCGGTGGAGGTGCAAACCAGTCAAAATCATCCTTGAGACCCATTTTCTTGAGATCTTCTTCACCATATAGAAGTGATAGAATGGCCTAGGTGCGACCGAAGACTTCATGGAGGTAGTAATGGTTTTTCTTCACTACATTGTGTGTAGCAGTCATGTTGTGAAGAAATGAACCAAACTGACGCTTAACCCATTTATGGTTTTGATCCACCTTCTGGTGAATACTAAGCAGAAGCTCACGGTCAGTCATCACACGAGGAGCAGTGGATTGAGGAGTAGACTTGGGTGCATTGGCAGCAGAGTCATGTGTGGCAGAGTCATCATTGGTGGAATAATTAAGATGCAGCTTTGCGAAACTGACCATCCAATGGACGAATGCCTTCATCAATGACTGCAGGAGCCTTGCCCTTTTCATCAGCTGAAGTAAAAGCCTGCTTGAGGACTTCAATCGGGGGCACATAGCTAAGGTGATTCTGAAAATCAGCCTTGTAGTTGAGTGAAGACCTTGTCCTGAGGAATCTCATAATCCAAGGTGCATAAGGTTTCAGCTCAAACGGAGAAAGTGCATGAAAGTGCGTTATATCGACTAGAGGGGGGGTGAATAGGTGATTTTTACGAATTCTTCACTGAGGAATTTGCAGGTGAGGAAATTCCTTAGCGAAGAACTACTAGCAGCGGAATAAGTACTCAAAAGTAAACATAATAGAACACAAGCATAGTCATCATGATGAAATGAAGACAAGCACAGAGTACAGAAAGCGTAAACACATGATAGCACAGGATGAAGACAAACAAACTAAAGAAATTGAACTGAGGAAATTGAGAAAGTCTTCAGTCAAAGTCTTCAAACATAGATACGAACAAGCACTCAACACAGTTATGAGGAAATGAAAGAGTTGAGGAAATAGAACCAGTGAGGTTGGTGAAGACAATGATTTGGTAGACTAGTTCCAACTGCTGTCTCAGTTGTACATCTGGTTGGAGCGGCTAGGTATTTAAACCTGAGGACACACAGTCCTCACTGTATTCTCCTTGAGCTAAGGTCACATAGACCTCGCCCAATCACTCGTGGTAAGTCTTCAGGTGACTTCTGAACCTTCACAAACTTGGTCACTCGGCGATCCACAATTCCTCTTGGATGCTCTAGACCTTGACGCCTAACCGTCTGGAAGAAGCACAGTCTTCAAAGGTAACAAGTGTCGGATCCATGTAGGATCAATCTCTTCAGTTATGCTCATTCACTTGGGGTTTGTAGGTGTTTGGGTTTTCCTCACTTGATGATTTTCGCTAAAATTCCTCGTAGGATGGGATGCTCTTAAATGACAAGTGTCAGTTTCTCTCGGAGCAGCCAACCAGCTAGTTGTTGTAGGGGGCGGCTATTTATAGCCTAGGGAGCAGCCTGACATGGTAAGACATAAATGCCCTTCAATGATATGACCGTTAGGTGGGTAGATATTTTGGGACAGCTGGCAAAAGGCACAACAACGGTTGGAAATTTGAGTATCAAATTCCTCAGGGCTATCATGTTCCGCACTATGTAGGCAATCCGCACTGGCAAATTCCTAACTCCTCAGTCAGAACAAATTGCTCAGAGACCAGAAGAACTTCATCTCTGTCACTAAAGAATATGACTGAACTGTATGAGATTTCCAATGGCTTCACTCGAAGGGATTGGTAGGTGTAGGATTTTGAGTTGAGCATCACATGGAAATTTTTCCTTATTATTTCCTCGACCCCCTTTAACAGTACGATGTTTCCTATGACTCAAGAAAGAGAAAATGAAACTACGAAAACAAAAGTCTTCATGCTTCATGTTCCTCGAATGAATACCAAGTCTTCAGGATTGCACCAATTTCTTCACTTTCAAAGTCTTTAGAAAGTCTTCAGAAATCGAAAGTTTTCAGTCGAAGAACTTCATTTTTAGGGGTCGACTTTCTCTGTAAATATCAAACTCCTCATAGGCTTATAGACCTGTGTACACTCAAAAACACATTAGTCCCTTAACCTATAAGTCTTCAATACACCAAAATCACTAAGGGGCACTAGATGCACTTACAATCTCCCCCCTTTTGGTGATTGATGACAATATAGGTTAAGTTTTCAATGGGGATAGACATATGAAGTGTAAATACTGATATTGAGGAATTTGATTGCAATGTATAGAAGAACTCCCCCTAAAGATGTGCATGATGAGGAATTTGCTTTTGAAGCATTGCACACTTGAAGAGTAGAATCATGGAGATCTCCCCCTATATCTTGTAATTCATACACACATTTGACATATCATAATGAGGAATTTGAAATGCATGATGAAATATGGTGACTGATGTAATTCAGCATGCATGCATTAACATATATGAGGAATAAGCATGCAGAAAAAACATCAAAAGTATCAGAGCACCATCGGGTTTAAGTTTACAATTCGATCGAATAAAGTTTCAGAAGAATGAGAGTTGTAACTTAAAAAAAGCCCATATAGACAAACCCGCTTGAAGACTAACTCAAAATTCTCCCCCTTTGTCATTGAATGACCAAAAGGATCGAAAATGAGGACTAACGCCCCTGAAGAATATCAAGTTGATGATGGAGCGCCAGCGTTGTTGGGGTCGTTTGTCGTTGGGGGGCCTGCCGCAGTGTCGTCCAAGTCTTCGTACTCGTCGGTATCGCGTGATGAAGAATATGAGCTTGACACCAAAGAAGGAACCATGACCTTCTTGAATTTCTTCGGTGGAGGTGCAGACCAGTCAAAATCTTCCTTAAGATCTATTTTCTTGAGATCTTCTTCACCATATAGATGTGATAGAATGGCCAGGTGCGACCGAAGACTTCATGGAGGTAGTAACAGTTTTTCTTCACTGTATTGTGTGTAGCAATCATGTTGTGAAGAAATGAACCAAACTGATGCTTAACCCATTTATGGTTTCGACCCACCTTCTGGTGAAGACTAAGCAGAAGCTCATGGTTATTCATCACACGAGGAGCAGTGGCTTGAAGAGTAGACTTGGGTGCATTGGCAGCAGAGTCATCATTGGTGGAATAAGATGCAGCTTTGCTAAACTGACCATCCAATGGACGAATGCCTTCATCAATGACTGCAGGAGCCTTGCCCTTTTCATCAGTTGAAGTAAAAGCCTGCTTGAGGACTTCAATCGGGGGCAGATAGCTAAGGTGATTCTAAAAACCAACCTTGTAGTTGAGTATAGACCTTGTCCTGAGGAATCTCATAATCCAAGGAGCATAAGGTTTCATCTCAAACAGAGAAAGTGCAGCATTTTTCAGAGTCCTCATGAAGAAAACGTGATAGTTGATAGGAATGCTATGAATGATGTTGAATAGCAGATTCTTCATGATGCCAACTATTTCCTCATCAGATGAGTCGTGGCCTTTGATGGGACTCATTGTCCTTGTCAGAATGTGATAGACGGTTCTAGGCACGTAGAGTAAATCCTTCACGCGGAATTTGGTCCTTGGGGCTTGACCGGGCTTCAAAGGCTTCATTAACACTTGCATGTAATAAGCTGTGAGTTTTGGTTCATGATACAGGCAGTGAGCTCCTTCACTGGGTGGACTGATGGGTAGAGCGTGAAGCAATTCAGAGGCCGGTGCCTTATAGTGAGTATTTTCGGTCATCTAGTCCAAGACCCAGGTATTGATATCTTCAGGATCACCAGTGATATGCAATGTAGCATAGAACTGAAGAATAAGCTCTTCATTCCAATCAACAATGTCAGAGCAAAAGTTGAGGAGGCCTGCATCATGAAGAACACTGAGCACAGGAGAGAAGCAAGGTAATGATTCCATGTCCACATGAGGAATATGCTCAAGGTAGAAGATTTTGTCTTTGTTGAAAAGAAGTGAAGAATAGAAGTTGGCCTGGCTTGCAGTCCATAAACGCTTCCTCCTTAGACGAGCAGAGTCATAAGGATTGTAGTTAGTGAAGAACACGTGCTCGCCAAAGAAATCATCAGCCTTGAATTTCTGCTTCTTTGAGAATGGATCCTTTGGCTTGGGGTGAGGAGTGTTAGTCAATTGCATCACAACCTCCGGGATCTCGATCTCAGGTTCCACAGGCTGAGGAATTTCAGGTGCTGCTTCATTGGCAGCCTGGGACTTCAATTCTTCATCTACATGATCTTCAGCACTAGTGGCTAGAATTTCTTCATGGACAGACAGTGTGGCATGTGGTTCATCAGATCCCATTTGTACAGTAGTTACTGGGGACTGAGGAATTTGTTGCAATGGTGTGAAGAGTGGAGAGTTGTGGTGCTGACTTTCCCAAAATTTATCACTTAGCACGGGTGTGGTACAGCCAATGTCCACATCTTCATCTCCCATTTCTTCAACGCCGGCCTCTTCAGCAGTAAACTGAGGCATAGGCAAGGAGACAACTGGTGTTGAAGGGATTGTATCCACTTCAATTTCTTCATCCATCTTCTCTGACGAAGCAATAGAGGGATTCTCTTCATCAGATTCACTTGGAATCACATATTCTTCATCAAAAGGAACAAGGTCCTTTGATGGCATGGTTGAGATAGGAACAACATCAATTGGGTTTGCAAATGAGCTTGTCAGTGGCTTCATCTTCTTCGGGGCTGAAGAATTTGATGAAGTTGATGCCTTCCTTTTCTTTACTTCTGCACGCTCTGCAGCCTTGGTCTTCTTCACATGTGATGCAGATGGAAGGATAGGAGTTGGTGTAGGTGCAGGAGGATCAGAGGAATTGGGTTGAATTTCTTCAGGTACAACTGATGCAGTTGCCCTGACTTCTTCATTTTCTTCAGGCGCACCACTAGTGGATGCCCTGGCAATTTCTTCAGCGGCTGGAACGTAGTCGTCAGCCCTGGAACTCACATTTTCTTCAGCAACCTGATTGTCATCAGTAGTGCTGGCATTTTCTTCAGTCGGCTGAGCAAATGCTTCAACCTAAGGAATTTCCTGTTGCGTTGGAACTACAACATTGGAAGTGAACTGTTCAGTTATCTTTACAAATCTGACTTTGGCTCCTAGCCAGTCAGCATAATAGCGATCAAATTCATCACTCAGTTTCTTGATTTCAGATTGAAGAGCAACAAGTTCTTCAAGTGAAAGCTTCAGAACATTTTGCTTCAGAAAACGCTCTTTCTTGTACTGCGCTTTCTTCACCCTCCTTCCCTGTTAATATTTCCATTTCTCTTCATCAATGAAGTGAATCAGTACATGACTTTGACCAGGAGTGAGGTTCAGCTCAGGTAGAGGTGTGTTGGGGTCCTTGTGCCACAAGTCAATGAAGTCTAGGATCAACTTCGGATCCAGCATTAATGGCACATTACTGCCTTTGGCTCTAGCGGCCCTGAGTTGCCTGTCCCTGATGATTTCAGCAAGTTCTTTGTCATAAGCTTCATCATCATCATCAGAGGCACTTGGAAAGCAACTTGTTTCTTGTGAGGACTTGGTCGAGGACCTCGTCCAGCAGTGGTCTTCTTCTTCAGAAGAGTTGGAGCAGCCGAGGAACTTGGAGCAGCTGAGGAACTTGCAGAGGCTCCTGAGGCAATAGATATGCCTGTGGTCCTTTGGCACGTGGCGAGATGCACAGGTGCTGAGGATTTGGTCAGAGCAGCCGAAGACTTTGGCGGAGGAGCTGAGGATTTTATAGAAACAGGAGCAGCGTGAGGAATTAGCCATGAGGGCTTTGAGGAATCTGGCCGTGAGGGCTTTGAGGAATCTGGCCGTGAGGGCATAGCTGATGAAGCACTAAGCTTGTGAGCAGGCTTCTTTGACATGGCCTTCTTCGGCTTTACAGAGGCCTCAACAGCAGCAGTGGCAACAGAGTCTTCGTTCAATTTCCTCACTTCATCTTTTGCTTGTTTGGCCAACTTGGCCTGGCGCTTGGCCCATTCATCAGGATAATCCTCACCACGTTTGAGGCTGGTGGGATCAGCTATTTGACCATGTACCAACGGAGGTCTTGGGCATGGAGGATTTAGTGCAAATTTCTTCATATATTTGGGAGTGACATATCTGTACTCCCTCCACTCTCTTGCCCATCTCCTATCAAACTTTTGAATATGCACCTTGCGCTGTTTTTTATCTTCCTCAGGGGGTGTGCAGTACCCAGCATAGATGTCCTTAGGGATTTCAAAGGCAGTGTTGACCTCAGGCCTCTTTCCTCCTTTCTGTGGCTTCTTACCATCAGCCATTTTCTTCAATTGAGGAATTTGAACAATTGAATTCTCTGAAGAGGTATGCAACTTTTCTTCGAGGAATGCTACAAATGAGTTAAGTTGATGAGAACCTAGTGATTCAGCATCTGACATGAGTACCTGTGAACAGAATATAGTTGCGAGGAATTTGGAGAGGTCATATGCGTTCCCAGAAGTTTTTTTTATAAAGAACAAGTTTGCGGAATTTGACCAGATGAGTCTTGAAGAATTTCACTAAGCGTTCTTTCTCTTAGGTTCCATAAATGTATAGATCGAAAATCCACACATTTGAGGAATATTGAAGAAAAACATAGCTTAGAGAAACGAATCAAGAACAGATGACATGTGAGGTGTTTTAGTGTGTGAAGATATGAAGAAAAACACCTTTGAGGATTTAGTAGAAATCATTTGAATCAACAAGGGCAGTAAAAGTAACTTTTAATTACCCTGGATGAAGAACACGACGAACTGGAATGTGGAGATGTGAAGTTCGTCAGTGCAGATCTTCCACGCCCTAACTTGGCGGAGGAAGACAGCTACGATGGTGGCGAAGTGAAGATTTCCGCGGACGGCGTGAGTACGACGGCGATGAGGTTGAGGCAGTGAAGCTTTTCCTCACCGGCGACGATGACGTAGCAGCGTCGCTAGGGTTTGAGAAGCTCGAGCTAGAGAGAGGTCGAGCGGAGTAAAGGAAGTGAGGAAGGGGAAGGGGGGTATTTATAGCCATGGTGAAAAACTGTTCGGCCAAAGAATTTGGACGAACATGCCCCTGACCCTTCTCATTCGCTTGACATGTGTCACCCACATACTGAGAAGTGGATATCGTGTGCGATCGTGGGTGAAAAGATAAGTATATCGTGGGATACAGAACGGTTTGAGCGGCAAAGCCGAAAATTTAGATAAGATAGGTTTTAAAGATCTGTTCACAATTACTTCAGCTGACAAGGACACAGTGAAGATTTTGAACGAGTTTCAAATAGAATGCACATGAAGAATTTGTGAACAGATTGGGTTGAGTATAGCATAGAGGGGGAAGGGTCCGATCACATTCACTTAGCAGAAAAAAAACACCTTGAAGAAATAGCCATAAGTGAATGTTGTAGAGGACATAAACTCACATATATATAGCCAATGAATAAAAATGACGGAAACAGTGAAGACAATGCAAAGTTGAAGAATTTGAACAACTGAGGAATTTCAACAAAAAAACTCAGATTGAGGACTTTCAACTTGTACAATTGTCGTAGGGTCCTGAGAATCAAATTCTTCGTTAATTTCTTCACACTTAGAGTGTTATTCTTCCTTGATTGAAGAAAAAATGTTTCTTCATGTGTTGCACATCTAAGTCATCAATTTTGCATAAGTGTTAGGATGAGTGTCCTTTTCAAAGAACATTCAAAGATTCTAAGATATTTAGCTCACGCCGCAACTTGCTAATCTCTTCTCATCCAAGGGCTTTGTGAAGATATCGGCTAGCTGTTCTTCAGTCTTCACATGCTCAATAGAAATGTCGTCCTTCAACACATGATCACGAAGAAAATGATGATGAATCTGAATGTGCTTTGTCTTCGAGTGCTGAACTGGGTTGTGAGCAATCTTGATGGCACTCTCATTCTCATAAAAGAGATGCACATTCTTCATGTTGACACCATAGTCCTTGAGAGTTTGCTTCATCCATAGCAATAGAGCACAGCAAGAACCAGCGGCAATGTACTCAGCTTCAGCAGTAGATAGTGATACACAGTTCTATTTCTTCGAGGACCAACAGACCAAAGATCGTCCAAGGAAATGACATGTACCAGATGTTGACTTGTGGTCCACACGATCACCAGCATAGTCAGAGTCAGAATATCCAATGAGATCAAAAGCCGATCCCTTGGGGTACCATAATCCAAGTGTTGGTGTGGGAGCAAGATATCGAAGAATATGCTTCACAGCCTTATGGTGTGATTCCTTAGGTGTAGCTTGAAATCGGGCACACATGCAAACACTAAGCATAATATCTGGCCTAGATGCACATAAGTACAATAAAGAACCAATCTAGGAGCGGTATACCTTATGATCGAAGTCGATACCATTTTCATCAGTGCACAGATGGCCATTTGTGGGCATAGGAATTTTGACGCCTTTGCAATCTTGCATGCCGAATTTCCTCAGTACATCCTTGAGGTATTTCTCCTGAGATATGAATATGCCATTGCGTTGTTGACGAATTTGAAGACCTAAGAAGAATTTCAATTCTCCCATCATAGACATTTGATATTCTTCACTCATCATATAGGCAAATTCATCACTATAACGTTGGTCAGTACAGCCAAAGATAATATCACCAACATATATTTGGCACACAAACAATTCACCATCATAAGATTTAGTGAAAAGAGTAGGGTCGGGTGAACCAGGTTTGAAGCCTTTCTTCATAAGGAATTCCTTCAAAGTATCATACCACTCTCGTGGGGCCTGCTTGAGGCCATAGAGGGCCTTATTGAGTCTGAAGACTTTGTCAGGATGCTTTGGATCTTCAAAACCTGGGGGTTGAGCAACATATACTTCTTCCTCAAGCTTACCATTGAGGAATGCACTTTTCACATCCATTTGATATAGAGTAATATCATGATGGTTAGCATAAGCAAGTAATATGCGAATAGCCTTAAGTCTAGCAATAGGTGCAAATGTTTCATCGAAATCAACTCCTTCAACCTGTGTGTAGCCTTGAGCTATAAGCCGTGCCTTATTCCTTACCACAAGGCCATTTTCGTCTTGCTTGTTGCGATAGATCCAATTTGTGCCAATGATATTGTGCTTGCGAGGATCTGGACGTTTGACCAGTTCCCAGACGTTGTTGAGCTCGAACTGATGTAATTCTTCTTGCATGGCCTGAATCCACTCAGGCTCCAGAAATGCTTCATCTACCTTAGTGGGCTCTGTGATAGAGACAAAAGCATTGTGCCCACAAAAGTTCAGGTACTGCTTTAGTGGCAGCCTAGGACTTCAATTCTTCATTTACATGATCTTCAGCACTAGTGGCTGGAATTTCTTCATGGATAGACAGTGTGGCATGTGGTTCATCAGATCCCATTTGTACAGTAGTTACTGGGGACTAAGGAACTTGTTGCAATGGTGTGAAGAGTTGAGAGTTGGGGTGCTGACTTTCCCAATATTCATCACTTAGCATGGGTGTGGTACAGCCAATGTCCACATCTTCATCTCCCATTTCTTCAATGTCGGCCTCTTCAGCAGTAAACTGAGGCATAGGCGAGGAGACAATTGGTGTTGAAGGGATTGTATCCACTTCAATTTCTTCATCCATCTGCTCTGACGAAGCAGCAGAGGGATTCTCTTCATCAGATTCACTTGGAATCACATATTCTTCATCAAAAGGAACAAGGTCCTTTGACGGCATGGTTGAGATAGGAACAACATCAATTGGATTTGCAAATGAGCTAGTCAGTGGCTTCATCTTCTTCTGAGCTAAAGAATCTGATGCAGTTGATGCCTTACTTTTCTTCACCGCTGCACGCTCTGCAGCCTTAGTTTTCTTCATATCTGATGCAGATGGAAGGATCGGAGTTGGTGTAGGCGTAGGAGCAGAGGAATTGGGTTGTATTTCTTCAGGCGCAACAGACGCAGTTGCCCTGACTTCTTCATTTTCTTCAGGCGCAGCACTAGTGGATGCCCTCGCAATTTCATCAGCGGCTGGAATGCAGTCATCAGCCCTGGAACTCACATTTTCTTCAGCAACCTAATTGTCATCAGCGGTGCTGGCATTTTCTTCAGTCGGCTGAGCAGATGCTTCAGCCTGAGGAATTTCCTGTTGCGCTGGGGCTGCAACATTTGAGGTGAAGTTGTCAGCAAGTCTTACAAAACGAACCTTGGCTCCCAATCAATCGGCATGGTATGCGTCAAATTCATCACTGAGTTTCTTGATCTCAGACTGTATATTGACGAGTTCTTCGGTTGTCATAGAGACAACATTTTTCTTCAAGTAGCGCTCCTTTTTGTATTGTGCTTTCTTGATCTGCCTGGCCTTCTCAAACTTCCATTTTTCTTCTTGTATGAAATGAGTCAACATATGACTTTGGCCAAGGGTCAGCTTGAAATCAGGCGTGGGAGTATTTGGGTCCTTGTGCCATAAGTCAATGTATTCGAGGATCAACTTTGGATCCAAAAGCAGAGGTACACTTGTACCCTTGGCTCTAGCGGCCCTGACTTGCCTGTCTCTGATGATTTCTGCTAGTTCTTCATCATCAGCCTCGTCATCATCAGAGGGAACATGGAAAGCAACTTGTTTCTTGTGAGGACTAGGTCGAGGACCTCGTCCAGCAGAGGTCGTCTTCTTCAGAAGAGTGGGAGCAGCTGAGGAACTTGCAGAGGCTCCTGAGGCAATAGATATGCATGTGGTCCTTCGGCACGTGGCGAGATGTACAGGTGCTGAGGATTTGGTCGGAGCAGCCGAAGACTTTGGCGGAGGAGCTGAAGATTTTGTAGGAGCAGGAGCATCGTGAGGAATTGGCTCTGAGGGCTTTGAGGAATCTGGCCGTGAGGGCATAGCTGAGGAACTCGGCTGTGAGGGATTTGCTGGTGAAGCACTGGCTTGTGAGCAGGCTTCTTTGGCATGGCCTTCTTCGGCTTTACAGGGGCCTCAACAGCAGCAGCGACAACAGAGTCTTCGTTGGATTTCCTCACTGCATCTTTTGCTTGTTTGGCCAACTTGGCCTGGCGCTTGGCCCATTCATCAGGATAATCCTCACCACGCTTGAGGCTGGTGGGATCAGCTATTTGACCATGGGCAACGGAGGTCTTGGGCATGGAGGATTTAGTGCAAATTTGTTCATATATTTGGGAGTGACATATCTGTACTCCCTCCGCTCTCTTGCCCATCTCCTCTCAATCTTTTGAATGCGCACCTTGCACTGATTTTTATCTTCCTCAGGGGGTGTGCAGTACCCAGCATAGATGTCCTCAGGTATTTCAAAGGCAGTGTTAACCTCAGGCCTCTTTCCTCCTTTCTGTGGCTTCTTACCATCAGCCATTTTCTTCAGTTGAGGAATTTGGACAATTGAATTCTCTGAAGAAGTATGCAACTTTTCTTCAAGTGATGCTGCAAATGAGTTAAGTTGATGAGAACCTAGTGATTCAGCAGCTGACATGAGTACCGGTGAACACAGTATAGTTGCGAGGAATTTGGAGAGGTCATATGCGTTCTCAGAGGTTTAAAAAAACAAGTTTGAGGAATTTGACCAGATGAGTCTTGAAGAATTTCACTAAGTGTTCTTTGTCTTAGGTTCCATAGATGTATAGATCGAAAATCCACACATTTGAGGAATCTTGAAAAAAACTTAGCTTAGAGAAATGAATCAAGAACAGATGACATGTGAGGTGTTTTAGTGTGTGAAGATATGAAGAAAAACACCTTTGAGGATTTTGTAGAAATCATTTGAATCAAAGAGGGCAATAAAAGTAACTTTTAATTACCCTGTACGAAGAACACGATGAACTGGGAAGTGGAGATGTGAAGTTCGTCAGTGCTGATCTTCCACGCCCTAACTTGGCAGAGGAAGACAGCTACGGCGGCGGCGAAGTGAAGATTTCCGCGGCCGGCGCGAGTACGGCGGCGATGAGGTCGAGGCAGTGATGCTTTTCCTCACCGACGACGATGAAGTAGCGGCGACGCTAGGGTTTGAGAAGCTCGAGCTGGAGTGAGGTCGAGCGGATTAAAAGAGAAGTGAGGAAGGGGAGGGGGTATTTATAGCCACGGTGAAAAACTATTCGCCCGAAGAATTTGGACGAACGTGCCCCCGACCCTTCTCATTCGCTTGACATGTGTCACCCACGTACTGAGAAGTGGAGATTGTGTGAGATCGTGGGTGAATGGATAAGTGTTGTCATAGGATGTGGAATGGTTTGAGCAGCAATGCCAAAAATTTAGATAAGATAGGTTTTAAAGTCCCGTTCGCAATTTCTTCAGCTGACAAGGACACAGTGAAGATTTTGAACAAGTTTCAAACAGAACGCACATGAAGAATATGTGAATAGAATGGGTTGAGTTTAGCATAGAGGGGGTAGGGTCCGATCACATTCACTTAGCAGAAAAAACAACTTGAAGAATTAGTCATAAGTGAATGATGTAGAGGACATAAACTCATATATAGATACATACATACATACATACATACATACATACATACATACATACATACATACATACATACATACATACATACATACATACATACATAGCCAATGAAGAAAAACGTCGGAAATAGTGAATACAATGCAAAGTTGAAGAATTTGAACAACTGAGGAATTTCAAAACTGAGGAAAAACTCAAATTGAAGATTTTCAACTTTTGGTGGTGGCGTGACCCACCGTATAAGAATGATGATTTCAGACACCGCGTACAATTGTCGTAGGGTTCTGAGAATCAAACTCTTCGTTTATTTCTTCACACTTAGAGTGTTATTCTTCATTGGTTGAAGAAAAACGTTTTCTTCATGTGTTGCACATCTAAGTCATCAATTTTGCATAAGTGTTAGGATGAGTGTCCTTTTCAAAGAATATTCGAAGATTCTAAGATATTTAGCTCACACCGCAACTTGCTAAATCTCTTCTCATCCAAGGGCTTTGTGAAGATATCGACTAGCTGTTCTTCAGTCTTCACATGCTCAATAGAAATGTCTCCCTTCAACACATGATCACGAAGAAAATGATGACGAATCTGAATGTGCTTTGTCTTCGAGTGCTGAACTGGGTTGTGAGCAATCTTGATGGCACTCTCATTGTCACAGAAGAGAGGCACATTCTTCACATTGACACCGTAGTCCTTGAGAGTATGCTTCATCCATAGCAATTGAGCACAACAAGAACCAGCGGAAATGTACTCAGCTTCAGCAGTAGATAGTGATACGCAATTCTGTTTCTTCGAGGACCAACAGACCAAAGATCGTCCAAGGAAATGACATGTACCAGATGTTGACTTGCGCTCCACACGATCACTAGCATAGTCAGTGTCAGAATATCCAATGAGATCAAAAGCCGAGCCCTTGGGGTACCATAATCCAATTGTTGGTATGTGAGCTAGATATCAAAGAATATGCTTTACAACCTTACGGTGTGATTCCTTCGGTGTAGCTTGAAATCGGGCACACATGCAAACACTAAGCATAATATCTGGCCTAGGTGCACATAAGTACAATAAGGAACCAATCATGGAGCGGTATACCTTTTGATCGAAGTCAATACCATTTTTATCAGTGCATAGATGGCCATTTGTGGGCATAGGGATTTTGACGCCTTTGCAATCTTGCGTGCCGAATTTCCTCAGTACATCCTTGAGGTATTTCTCCTGAGATATGAATATGCCTTTGCGTTGTTGACAAATTTGAAGACCTAAGAAGAATTTCAATTCTCCCATCATAGACATTTGATATTATTCACTCATCATATAGGCAAATTCATCACTATAACGTTGGTCAGTACAGCCAAAGATAATATCATCAACATATATTTGGCACACAAACAATTCACCATCATAAGATTTAGTGAAAAGAGTAGGGTCGAGTGAACTGGGTTTGAAGCCTTTCTTCATGAGGAATTCCTTCAAAGTATCATACCACGCCCGAGGGGCTTGCTTGAGGCCATAGAGGGCCTTATTGAGTCTGAAGACTTTGTCAGGATGCTTTGGATCTTCAAAACCTGGGGGTTGAGCAACATATACTTCTTCCTCAAGCTTACCATTGAGGAATGCACTTTTCACATCCATTTGATATAGAGTGATATCATGATGGTTAGCATAAGCAAGTAATATGCGAATAGCCTCAAGTCTAGCAACAGGTGTAAAAGTTTCATCGAAATCAATTCCTTCAACCTGTGTGTAGCCTTGAGCTACAAGCCGTGCCTTATTCCTTACCACAAGGCCATTCTTGTCTTGCTTGTTGCGATAGATCCACTTTGTGCCAATGATATTGTGCTTGCGAGGATCTGGACGTTTGATCAGTTCCCAGACGTTGTTGAGCTCGAACTAATGTAATTCTTCTTGCATGGCCTGAATCCACTCAGGCTCCAAAAATGCTTCATCTACCTTAGTGGGATCTGTGATAGAGACAAAAGCATAGTGCCCACAAAAGTTAGATAAATGTGAAGCTTTTGAGCGTGTGAGAGGACCTGGCGCTTTAATGTCATCGATGATCTTTTCAACTTGCACTTCTTTTGCAACGCGAGGATGAGCTGGTTGTCGTTGAGGAATTTGATGAGCATTTTCTTCAGCACCATTTTCTTCAGTATTTTCTTCAGGTGCATTAGCTCGACGTTCTTCATGTTCCGGAATGAATTCTTCAGCAGATTCTTCGGTAGGAATGACATCCTCAGTAGCCTTGAACTTGATAGTTTCCTCAGGTGCTGGTTCATCTATCACAGAAGGTAGGTGCTCTCTTTGCGAGCCATTAGTTTCATCGAACCGCACATCTACAATTTCAACAACCTTGAGAAGAATGTTGTTGAAAACTCTATAGGTGTGCGAGTCCTTTCCGTAACCAAGCATAAAACCTTCATGTGCTTTCAGTGCAAATTTTGAGTTGTGATGAGGATCTCTAATCCAACATTTAGCACCGAAGACTTTGAAATAACTTACATTGGGTTTCTTATCAGTGAGGAGTTCATAGGTAGTCTTATTCAAGAATTTGTGAAGATATACTCTGTTGATGATGTGGCATGCAGTATCAATTGCCTCAATCCACAAACGATGAGGCATTTTGTATTTATCAAGCATAGTGCGAGCCATCTCAGCAAGAGTCTTGTTCTTGCGCTCCACGATGCCATTTTGCTGAGGAGTATAAGGAGCAGATAACTCATGAGTAATACCAAGTTCATCAAGATAGTCATCAAGACCAGAATTCTTGAACTCAGTTCCATTGTCACTTCCGATGTGCTTGATCTTCACACCAAAGTTGGTTGAAGCTCTCGAGGAAAATCGTTTGAAGACTTCCTGCACTTCATGTTTGTAAGTAACAATGTGTACCCATGTTTATCGAGAGTAATCATCAACAATAACAAAGCCATATTGAGATGCATCATTTGAGACTGCAAAATAATGGTTAGGACCGAAGAGATCCATGTGAAGCAATTCAAATGGACGAGTGGTGGTCATGATAGTCTTCGCTGGATGCTTAGCCTTTGTCATCTTCCAAGCTTCACAGGCTCCGCATAAGTGATCCTCGAGGAATTTGACATTCTCGATGCCAATGACATGCTTCTTCTTCGCAAGCGTGTGCAAATTCCTCATGCCTGCATGACCAAGTCATCGATGCCAGAGCCAACCTTCTGAAGCTTTTGCAAGTAGGCACACGGCTGGTTGCGGTCCTGTAGAGAAATCAACAATATACAGGTCTCCTCTCCTAAAGCGTTCAAAGACTTTGGAATTTTCAGCTTCCATAACCACAACACAACGGTACTTGCCAAAGACAACAACCATATCAAGATCGCAAAGCATTGAGACAGACATGAGGTTGTATCCTAAGGACTCAACAAGCATGACTTTGTCCATGTGTCAATCCTTTGTGATCACAACCTTACCTAGACCCAATACCTGACATTTGCCTTTGTCAGCGAAGATGATATGCTTCAGAAGCGATGGTGATAAGGGAGCATCCATCAGTAGATTCTTGTCACCAGTCATGTGACTTGTATATCCACTATCGAGGACCCACTCAGTGGCTTTGGGTTGATCATCCTGCAGATGAATTAGTGCAACTTACGAACTCATATACTTCATCAGTGAAGAATATGACATCAATTCATCAGATCAATTTCATCAAGCAACAGAACAGATAAAGCAGTATGAGGACGTGAGAAATGAAAGTTCATTTCTTCATGATTAGCCTGCGTCCTTTCAGGCACACTCAGGTCTCCAGCAAATTCTTCAGACGATTACGCACGTCTGGAGACCCGACCCTATAGAAGAGATTAGTTCTTTTTCTTCACCACCCACATCTGAAGGGGTGGCAAAGAGTTCATCACTCTGCAAGCTCCATACGAGAAAGGTGGCATAGAAGCCAGTCCATTCCATTTCACATAAGAGGAGTTAGGGTAAGCATATGAATAAGTAGAGAAATTCTTCGAGGACTTATGAACATAATGATTGGAAGAATAATGCTCATATTCATAGCCCTGGCTCTTCCCTGCAAAACAGAGTTGTTAGCACGATGATATTCATATGAGGACTCTGATCCTTTTGAGGAATTTGGTCCATATGAAGAATTTGACTCGGGGTTCCTATTCTTCATAGGTGGTGTCCCGAGGACATTCACCTGAAGACTTTCAAGGCACCTTTTGGGAACCCAGATTTTCTTCATAGGAGGACCGTTCCTGCAATTAGTGCCAACATATGTAGCAAATACTTCACCATTCTGATTTTTGAACAGTTTATAGTTGGAGTCAAATGACTCATCATCAGAACGAGGAGATTCACATGCAAAGCCAGATAAGTTAGATGGATCAACTGGAGGTCCCTTTGCAGCCACCCATGAGGTTTTGGGGTACTACTCAGGCTTCCAATATGTACCATCAGCATTGAGTTTCCTCTCAAAGGCAATACCCTCTTTCCTAGGGTTCCTGTTGAGGATCTGCTTTTTAAGCAGATCACAAAGAGTCTGATGCCCTTTGAGGCTTTTGTACATGCCTGTCATGTACAATTCCTTCAGCCCTGCATCGTCAGTGATACTAGCAATGTCCTCAGATGAGGAATTAGTGATAGCAGAGACAGGTGAAGAATTTGAAACATTAGCAGCATTTGAACATTCAGGTGAAGAATTAGCAGATTCACGTTCAATGCACTTCAAGCATGGAGGAACAAATTCTTCCTGAGAAGCGCTGATTTGTTGAGCAAGTAATGAATCACACTCCTTCTGAAGATCTTCATAACTCACTCTTAGCTTTTCAAGATCTTGCTTTCTTTGAAGAAATTCATATGAAAGCTTCTCATGATCAGATAAGAGAGTGCTATGATGACCTTGAAGGGTGTCAAACTTAGATTGAAGCCTCTAAAGACTCTCAGTTAAAGCTTTGGACTGATCCATTTCTTCACCCAACATATCATCACTCTTATTTAGCATGTATTGAACTTTTTCGAAAGCTCTTTGTTGTTTAGTGGCAAGGGAAGCAAGTTTGACATAGCTAGGTCCAAATTCATCACCAAATTCATCATCACTGGATTTAGACAGATAGCATTCAGTTACCTTAGCATCTTTTTCCATAAGGCATGATGCAGAAGATGATGATTCTGGTTCGAATGTTATCACTTTGAGAGATTCCTTGAAGTCCTCAAACGAAGGATCATGACGGGTCCGATGACCTTCATAGACCTCAGAGAGTCGGGCCCAGATAAGCTTCGCATGATCGAGATGCATGATATTCCTGAACTGATTTTGAGACAGACAAGAGCAGATGACGTCCTTCGCCGTGAGGTTGAGAAGAGTGTACTTGCGAATGTCATCAGCTTCCGCCATCTTGCACAGATCGGTCAGACCAATCTCAGTGACGGTCCACAGCTCACTGTTCATCGCCATGAGGCGCTTCTTCATCATGGCCTTCCACTTGGGATACTCGTGACCATCAAATATGGGGCATGACACAGTCTTCATTCCTGTGGTCAACATAACTAAAACTCCAGGCGGTTAAACCAAAATCATACAGAAAAGGGAGTACCTTGCTCTGATACCAATTGAAAGTGCGTTATATCGACTAGAGGGGGGTGAATAGGTGATTTTTATGAATTCTTCACTGAGGAACTTGCAGGTGAGGAAATTCCTTAGCAAAGAACTACTAGCAGCGGAATAAGTACTCAAAAGTAAACATAACAGAACACAAGCATTGTCATAATGATGAAATGAAGACAAGCACAGAGTACAGAAAGCGTAAACACAGGATGAAGACAAATAGACTGAAGAAATTGAACTGAGGAAATTGAGAAAGTCTTTAGTCAAAGTCTTCAAACACAGATACGAACAAGCACTCAACACAGTTATGAGGAAATGAAAGAGTTGAGGAAATAGAACCAGTGAGCTTGGTGAAGACAATGATTTCGTAGACCAGTTCCAACTGCTGCCTCAGTTGTACATTTGGTTGGAGCGGCTAGGTATTTAAACCTGAGGACACACAGTCCCTGACACACAGTCCTCACCGTATTCTCCTTGAGCTAAGGTCACACAGACTGTAACACCCACGATGCGGCTATATCTCCCATGTGTCGGAGCACGACTTAGAGGCATAGTCGCATAGTAGGCATGTCGCAAGAGGGGTAATCTTTACACATCCCATGTACCGAATAAGAAAGAGATACAGAGTTGGCTTACAATCGCCACTTCACACAAAATATATAAATATAGCATTACGTCATCCAGAATACAATCAAGGTCCGACCACGGAACCAAAATAAAGACAACCCCAAATGCGATAGATCCCCGATCGCCCCAACTGGGCTCCTCTACTGATCGCCTGGAAAGGAAACACAGTAACATCCTGAATCCTCGTCAAACTCCCACTTGAGTTCGGTCGCATCCCATGGACTGGCATCATCGGCACCTGCATCTGGTTTTGGAAGTAATATGTGAGTCACGGGGACTCATCAATCTCACACCCTCGCGATCAAGACTATTTAAGCTTATGGGTAGGAAAAGGTAGTAGAGAGGTGGGGCTACAGCAAGCACTAGCATATATGGTGGCTAACTAACGCAAATGAGAGCGAGAAGAGAAGCAAGGCACGGTCGAGAAGCTATAAATATCAAGAAGTGATCCTGAAACTACTTACGTTCAAGCATAACACGAGACCGTGTTCTCTTCCCGGACTCCACCGAAAAGAGACCATCACGGCTACACACGCTGTTGATTCATTTTAATTAAGTTAAGTGTCAAGTTCTCTACAACCGGATATTAACAAATTCCCATCTGCCCATAACCGCGGGCACAGCTTTCGAAAGTTCAAAACCCTGCAGGGGTGTTATAACACCCTCGATGCGGCTATATCTCCCACGTGTCGAAGCACGACTTAGAGGCATAACCTCATTGAAAGCAATGTCGCAAGTGAGGTAATCTTCACACAACCCATGTAATACATAAGGGAAAGAGATACATAGTTGGCTTACAATCGCCACTTCACACAATAACATGAATAAAGCATTACATCATCCAAATACAATCAAGGTCCGATTACGGAACCAAAATAAAAGAAGACTACCCCAAAAGCTACATAGATCCCCGATCGACCCCAACTGGGCTCCACTACTGATCAACTAGAACGAAACAACATAAAGGACAACATCTTCATCGAGCTCCTCCTTGAGCTTGGTTGCGTCACTTGCTCGGTTCAACGGCACCTGCAAGCTAGTTTTGGAAGTATCTGTGAGTCACGGGGACTCAGCAATCTTACACCCTCGCGATCAAGACTATTTAAGCTTATGGGTAAGGTAAAGGTATGAGGTGGAGCTGCAGCAAGCGACTAGCATATATGGTGGCTAACCTATTCGCAAAAGAGAGCGAGAAGAGAAGGAAAAAGCACGGTCGAACAACTATGATCCCCGGGTACCGAGCTCGAATTCGCCCTATAGTGAGTCGTATTACAATTCACTGGCCGTCGTTTTACAACGTCGTGACTGGGAAAACCCTGGCGTTACCCAACTTAATCTATTTTAATTAAGGTCATCTTCAGGTTTTCTACAACCGGACATTAACAAATTCCCATCTGCCCATAACCGCGGGCACGGCTTTCGAAAGTTCAAATCCCTGCAGGGGTGTCCCAACTTAGCCCATCACAAGCTCTCACGGTCAACGAAGGATATTCCTTCTAGCGGGAAGACCCGATCAGACTCGGAATCCCAGTTACAAGACATCCTCGACAATGGTAAAACAAGTCCAGCAAGACCACCCGCTGTGCTGACAATCCCGATAGGAGCTGCACATATCTCGTTCTCAGGGCACACCGGATAAGCTAAGCGTACGGGAGCCAACGTAACCCAAGTCGCCAAGGGATGGCCCCGCACGGTGCTCTGGGTTGGACCAACACTTAGACAAGCACTGGCCCGGGGGTTTAAAATAAAGATGACCCTTGGGCTAGCCTAACCCAAGGAAAAAAACAGGTTAGGTGGCGAATGGTAAAACCAAGGTTGGGCCCTGCTGGAGGAGTTTTATTCAAAGCGAACTGTCAAGGGGTTCCCATTATAACCCAACCGCGTAAGGAACGCAAAATCCGGGAACATAACACCGATATGACGGAAACTAGGGCGGCAAGAGTGGAACAAAACACCAGGCATAAGGCCGAGCCTTCCACCCTTTACCCAGTATATAGATGCATTAATTAAATAAGAGATATTGCGATATCCCAACAAGTAAACATGTTCCAACAAGGAACAACATCTCCATGTTCCAACAAGGAACAAACTTCAATCTTCACCTGCAACTAACAACACTATAAGAGGGGCTGAGCAAAGCGGTAACATAGCCAAACAACGGTTTGCTAGGACAAGGTGGGTTAGAGGCTTGGCTTAACAATATGGGAGGCATGATAAGCAACTGGTAGGTATCGCAGCATAGGCATAGCAAAAGAGCGAGCAACTAGCAAGCAAAGATAGAAGTGATTTCGAGGGTATGGTCATCTTGCCTGAAATCCCGCAAGGAAGAAGAATGAGTCCATGAAGAAGACAAACGGACGTAGTCGAACGGATCCTCACAAACGTGACGTTACCGGATTACCGAGAAGAAGTACACCGGAAAGAAGCAAACAACATAGTAAACAACCACCACATAATCATGGCATGATGCACAATTAAATATGATGCATGTCCGGTTTAAAGAGGCAGGGCATGGCAAAATGCACAAGCAATCCTACAAATTAAGTGGAGCTCAATATGCAAAGAGTTGCATATTGACGAAACACCACGACAAGTTATTTAGTTCGATCTCGTTTATTTACCCAACAATATTAAATGTTGTTAAACATGGCAAGAGGGTGAAGCAAAGTAAAACTACCTATCTAGTCAAGTTTAAATGAGGCCGGAAGCAACGAACAACAATTCCGGTAAATCCCCATATGCATATATTAGGTTTGGTACTGTTCTGCCCTAAACATAATTTTAGAGTTATTAAACATGCAAAGTAAGGTCACCATGTTAAACTAGGCATTTACCCACCCCATTTACATATAAAGTTTATTAAATTCCGAGTTACGGTTATTTAGTTATGAATTAAATCATTTTAGCAAGTTATTTAAGCAAATTTAAACAAACATCATTTTAAACATTTTAAACATAGATGAAAGTTGCATATTATTAAACTAGATGAAAATCTAAGCATGTTTCATATATAATGTTTTTACATATGATGCATGGTTGGAGAGTTATTATATGCATGATCATGAAGGGGTTTTCTGCAAAAATGTTTTATTGGAATAATTAGGAAATTCATAGATCTGGAAAAAAACATGAATGGGCCAAAATAGAGGCCGACCCAACAGGCAACAGGGCGGGGGCTGCTCACTTCGGGCTGAGGCCCAGTCGGGGAAGGGCTTGGCAGGCCGGATCTGGCGTGACTGGCAGCCCACGCAGCTGTCCAGCGCGGTCAACGCAGGGGGAATCAAACGGGACTTCACTGGGTCGTGCTAGTTCGTTCGACAGGGGAGACAGTGGCAGCAGCAGGTGAGGTCAGCGACGCTGGAGGAAGGCGACGGCAACAGCAGGCACCGGTGATGGACTTGGCGGTCTCCGGTGGGGCGGCGCGGCCACCTGGAGCCAGGGACGAGGCCGAGGTGCAGGCGCTCGCCACATCTAGCAGAGACGGCGATGAACGGAGCAGGAGAGGTTTGAGCGTCCCTCTGACGCAGAGGATGGCGGCGCTACGAGCGGGCTTCATCTCGCCGAGAAGCAGAGTGGCCGTGCGAGTGCGGAACTGGTCGGCGGTGAGGACGTGGTGGCGGGGACGAGGTTGGACTGGAGGCGCATGACGACGGACGGGCGAGGGGACGACCATGGCGGCACTGGTCGCTGGCATCAGGCCGCGTGGCCCACGGGCAAGCAGCGAGGGCGAGGAAGGCAGTCACGGGCGGTCGTCTCGCGCGCAGGGTGGCCTTCCTGAAGGAGCTTGGCAGTGGCGGAGGCATGGGACGCGTGGTGGCGAGGGTGCACCGGAGTTGACCTCCAGGCCGAAGCTTGATGGCGGCGGAGGATGGATGAAGCAGCAGCAAGGCGCGGACTTGACGGATCCGGCCGCAGGAAACCGGTTCCCGACGGCGGCGAGTTGAACTGGAGCTTGGGGAGGCATCCATAGCGTGCTTCTGCTCCTGTGTAGCCGAGAGGGAGAAGGAGGCGAGCGGGGACAGGCCTGGGGGAATTCGGAGCAGAGAGGTGGCTGGGGATCGAGAGAAGTGCTGGTGGAGGCGGTGTGGTGACCCAGGAGGTTCTCGGTGGTTGGCCAGGTTTGCAAATCGAGGAGGGGGATCGACTGGATGAATGGATCGGGAGGAGATGAAGCTGGTTGGTGGAAGGATCCCAAGGGGGATTTGGTGGAATGGCGACGGTGGCTGGGAGGATGGGACATCTGTCCTCAAATTTAGGGTTGGACTATATATTTATAGCATATGGGTGTTTGGCTAGGGGCTAATCTGGATCCTTCGATCGAAATCGAGCAGTTCAGAAAAATAGGTTAGGAAGTCTAATAAACAAAACGGAGATGTTTTGTAGACGTTTGGGGATGATCCGGACACAGCGGTGGCGACAGTCTGGGTCGGGTTCGGGACAACTTTTCGGACACGCGTGCGAGGAGGGTCACAGGTTGACGAGAGAGGTTAGGTAGGGCCTGGCGGTGAGAGGTAGTGCAGAAGGCAAAAGGGCTGAGAAGAGTGAAGAGGAGAGGCCCGGCGACTGTTTCCGGAGACCGAAAACGTCCGACGTTAGACCGGCTATACTGCCGCTATAGTTAATCGTTGGGGCGTCAAACGAACTCCGATTGCGATGAAACTTGGCAGGCGGTCTACTGACAACCTAACAACACCGCATGCCAACTTTCAACCCATTCCGAGAACATTTTCTGGCCACTAATAAAATAATATTTCGGACATGCCGCGGGCGCATGCAAGTGTGGTTGGGCTCAGAACAGACAACGGACAGAACGAGGAGGCCGGTACAGATGCAAGTTTTAAAACATGATGATGCAATGCACATGATGACATGACAAGATGCAACACGCAAGTAAATGACATGGCAACGACGGCGAACAACTGGGAGACACCTGGCACATTGGTCTCGGGGCGTTACAGGTGTCCCAACTTAGCCCATCACAAGCTCTAACGGTCAACGAAGGATATTCCTTCTAGCTGGAAGACCCGATCAGTCTCGGAATCCCGGTTAAAAGACATTTCGACAATGGTAAAACAAGACCAGCAAAGCCACCCGATGTGCCGACAAATCCCGATAGGAGTCGCACGTATCTCGTTCTCAGGGCAACACCGGATGAGACTAGCTAGGAGTAAAACCAAAACTCAAGTTTCCCCGAGGTGGCCCCACAGGCAGCTCGGTTCGGACCAACACTCAGAGGAGCACTGGCCCGGGGGGGAGGGGTTAAAATAAGATGACCCTCGGGCTCTGGAAACCCAAGGGAAAAATAGGCTAGGTGGCAAATGGTAAAACCAAGGTTGGGCCTTGCTGGAGGAGTTTTATTCAAAGCAAACTTTCAAGGGGTTCCCATAACACCCAACCGCGTAAGGAACGCAAAATCAAGGAACATAACACCGGTATAACGGAAAATAGGGCAGCAAGAGTGGAACAAAACACCAGGCTTAAGGCCGAGCCTTCCACCCTTTACCAAGTATATAGGTACATTAAAGTAAACAAGATATAATAATGATATCCCAACAATAATCATGTTCCAACAAGGAACAAACTCCATCTTCACCTGCAACTAGCAACGCTATAAGAAGGGCTGAGCAAAGCGGTAACATAGCCAAACAATGGTTTGCTAGGACAAGGTGGGTTAGAGGCTTGACATGGCAATATGGGAGGCATAATAAAGCATGTGGTAGTTATAGCGGCATAACAATAGAGCGAGAAACTAGCAAGCAAAGATAGAAGTGATTTCGAGGGTATGGTCATCTTGCCTACAAAGTTCTCCGAGTTGACGTAATCTTGATCCTCGTAAGCGTACTCAACGGGTTCCTCGATCACGTACTCTTCTCCCGGCTCTACCCAAGGCAAGAATACAAGCAAAGGAAACCACAATCAACCACGGTGCAATGCGCAAGCAACATGATGTAAAACATGGCATGATATGCGGGATGTGATATCCAATGGATATGCATGCTCCGGAAGGAAAAGATTGAACCAGGCCTCAACTTGGCAAACTAAGTGCGCCGCTGGAAAGATGAGTTTATTTCTGTCGAAATCGATATAAAGATCACCGGAATCGAATGCACGGTTTGCTGATGGCAAGCAAAACAAAAATTGCACGATTCTGCGATGAACAGCATGATGCCATCTAAAATCCAACAAGAAACTAAGCTACTACACTCAAACATAGCCACAAAGCACATGGAACTGATCTACTCAAGATGCTTGACAAAAGATGAACACTGATCTACGGCTAAATCACATAAGAGCAGGTTCAAACAAACATGGCAAAAGTGTAAAAGATATCAGCTTCACAGACTTGGTGAAAATACTAACATGACAGGAATTAACATCAGGAAGCAATGTTTAGAGCAAGATAACAACATGCTACAGGATCATATCATGGCAAAACAAGGCATGGCATGAATCTAATCAAAGCATATAACAAAAGTCCCTTACTAACCATAAGCCAAAAAGGATCACAATATATGATGGTACCCAAGTAAACATAGCAAGTTTCGTTAACAAATTCAGACTTAGCAGAAAACTGGACATGGCAAAAACAGAGTTACGTAGTCATGTTTGTGACCTCGATGCACTCAACACAAGGCATTTCATGACAAACTAAGCATACTCCCAGCATGAAGAAATGATCATGAAGCCAAGCAAAGTAAGAACAAGCTCATAGCATGCATGGATCAACTACAACAACCTTGGCAAAATTGATTAACATGTAAACAATCTGCCAGGAAAATTTTATAGCAAAAGTATAGCAAGATTGAGTCATGCTAGGGTACTCCATAAATGCAAACAAGGACATGGATGGATAGAGAACAACCATATGCCCAAATCACCCTTACTGAACATACTCAAAAGAAGCATGGATCTCACTGTAGCAACATGAATACATGGCATAAAAATAACAGTAGAGCAAAAACTTAGTGAAATTCTAAGTCTCTGAAATCAGCAACATCACGAGAGCTAGTTTGCATGCTTGTGCTAGTGACCACATGGATCACAAAAATACATGGCATACACCCCTGTAAAGATGGCATGGCATAGCCCAAAACACATGTAGAGCTCAAGTCCATAGGAAGCACACAATAATCATGGCAAAAATGACAAATGCTCATAATCTGCTAAGAATCAGCACCTAACATTTTATAGCACTCTTGCATCAACAATCTAGGCGTCAATATGGACTCGAACAAGCATGGTGCAATGTAATAAAATGAAGAGAACATCCAGGTGAAAATTTTGATATATGGCACGCACAAAACGGAGCTACGGATGCAGAGTTATGGCATGATGAAAAGTGCTTCAGAATACAAGAATAAAAGGACTAAGATATTTCGGGGTCAACCTAGGGTTTCCAGATCCAGATCCGTGGCGGCACGGACTTCGAGGATGACCGGAGGGCTGGCCGGAGTTCGTCGTCGGAGTGGAAGAAGGAGGCGGCCGGAGTGAGCTCGAGGCTCACCGGAGTGCGCTGGGGGCGGCGGAGCTCGGCGGTGGCGCGTGGGGTGACGTGGGCGACGAGCGGCCGGCGGGGGCGATGCGGGCAGTGGCAGTGGCATCCAGGCGGCGGCGGCGCGGCTCCTGGGTGGCGGCGTGGAGGAGGGAAGCGGCGGCGGGGACGCGGGCAGGCGCGGGCCGGCGGCGCGGCCGGATGGGCCCACGGGGGTCTGCACGGGCCGAGTGGGCCAGCGGCGGTGGAGGCTCCCGCGGTGCCACGTGGCGGCCTCCCACTAGTGCGGGCACGGCGGCGATCTGTCCGGCGGCGGCGGACGTGTGGCGTCGGGGGGCGATTTTTAGGGTTTTGGACCCGGATTTTGGACGGTGAGGACATATTTATAGGTAGAGGGAGGTAGGAGAGTCCAAATGAGGTGCGGTTTTCGGCCACGCGATTGTGATCGAACGGCCGAGAGGATGGAGGGGGTTTGGATGGCTTATTGGTCCATTTTGGAGGGGTGTTGGGCTGCAACACACATGAGGCCTATACGGTTCCCCGGTTAACCATTGGGGTATCAAACAGACTCCAAATGGCGCGAAACTTGACAGGCGGTCTACCGGTAGTGTACCAAGGTCGCTTGGCAAATCTTGGTCCACTCCGGGAATGTTTAACACCCGCACACGAAAAGAGAAAAAAAGGAGGTGCCGGAGGACGTAGGAGTGTCTGATCGCAAAATGGACAATGGGGAAAATGATCGGATGCATGAGACGAACACGCATGCGAATGAGATGCACATGATGACATGATATGAAATGCTTGACATGGACAAAATGCAAAACGAAGACAAAACCCAGCCACGAGGGAATATCATAACTTAGAGCCGAAAATGGCAAGTGTTTGAATACAAATATGGTAGGTTACATCCGGGGCGTTACACAGACCTCGCCCAATCACTCGTGGTAAGTCTTCAGGTGACTTCCAAATCTTCACAAACTTGGTCACTCGACGATCCACAATTCCTCTTGGGTGCTCTAGACCATGACGCCTAACCGTCTGGAAGAAGCACAATCTTCAAAGGTAACAAGCGTCGGATCCACGCAGGATCAATCTCTTCAGTGATGCTCAATCACTTTGGGTTTGTAGGTGTTTTCGTTTGGGTTTTCCTCACTTGATGATTTTTTCTCAAAGTCCTCGGAGGATGGGATGCTCTCAAATGACGAGTGTCAGTTTCTCTCGGAGTAGCCTACCAGCTAGTGGTTGTAGGGGGCGGCTATTTATAGCCTAGGGAGCATCCCGACATGATAAGACATAAATGCTCTTCAATGATATGACCGTTAGGTGGATAGATATTTTGGGATAGCTGGCGCATAGCACAGCAACGGTCGGAAATTTGAGTATCAAATTCCTTAGGGCTATCATGTTCCTCACTGTGTAGGCAATCCGAACTGGCGAATTCCTAACTCCTCAGTCAAAACAAATTCCTCAGAGACCAGAAGAACTTCGTATCTGTCACTGAAGAATATGACTGAACTATATGAGATTTCCAATGGCTTCACTCGAAGGGATTGGTAGGTGTAGGATTTTGAGTTGAGCATCACATGGAAATTTATCCTTAGTATTTCCTCGACCCCCTTTAATAGTACGGTCTTTCCTATGACTCAAGAAAGAGAAAAAGGAACTACAAAAACAAAAGTCTTCACGCTTCATGTTCCTCGAATGAATGTCAAGTCTTCAAAGGTCACACCAATTTCTTCACTTTCAAAGTCTTTAGAAAGTCTTCAGTCAAAGAACTTCATTTTTAGGGGTCGACTTTTTCTGTAAATATCAAACTCCTCATAGACTTATGGACCTATGTACACTCATAAACACATTAGTCCCTTAACCTATAAGTCTTCAATACACCAAAATCACTAAGGGACACTAGATGCACTTACACTAAACACTCATGAGTTCCAACTTGCTGATAAGAGAGATCTCTATGGACCAAGCTATCCCAGTTCATGTGCTCTAAAGGCAAAGGTAGTCTCTGAATCTGAAGGTGAGGATTCTGGCAGCAGCCTTGGTGATCATGAATAACTGAGGCAGGAGCTAGCGATGCTCGCGAGGAATTCCATAAGTTCTCAAGACGTGGTCATTTTGGCAAATCCTCAAGAGGTGATGACATGAGATCAGATTCCTCATCCTGTTACTACAAGAGAACTTGCCACAAATGCAAGAAACCCAGTGACCACATCATTGATTGTCCTCAATGGGAGAAGGAATCAAAGAAGAAGAAATACAAGGGATTACAGTTCTGATGACTCGAAGAAGAAGAAGAAGAAATCTTCAAAGTCCACATCATCAGAATCCTCAAAGTCTTCATCTCATAAGAAGAGCAGCTCCAAAAAGGCTCGGGCATTTATTGGCAAGGAAATGGACTCTGAAGTTGAATCTAAGGAAAATGAGGAAGAGGAGGCATCTAATGAGTCAGACTCTGGTGTGGCAAGCCTATCCCTCACTACTGCATTCGACCACAAGTCCATCTTCAACATTGAGGAAAATGACCTCCCCAAAACTACTGACGACGGCGATGATGACTTCGCTCCCACCTATTGCTTCATGGCAAAAGGTGCAAAGTTGCTCAAATATCCCTCCGCTGAATCAAGTGAGGATGAATCTGATGAAAATCTCAAGCCTAGCTACTCTAAACTTGCTAAGATTGTTGTGAAACAGAAAAAATACTTTTGAAAAGGTTTAAAATATGCTAGAAAAAAGCGATGACCTATTGGGTGAAGAAATGGATCATACTCAAACCTTGACTGAAAACCTTCAGAGACTTCAGACAAAGTTTGACAATATTTAGAGTCATCATAACACTCTCTTATCTGATCATGAGAAGCTTTCTTATGAATTTCTTCAAGGAAAGCAAGATCTTGATCAGCTAAGGGTGAGTTATGAAGATCTTCAGAAGGAACGCGATTCATTGCTTGCTCAACAGATCAATTCCGCTCAGGTTAAATTCATTCCACCATGTTTGAAATGCATTGAACATGAATCTGCTAATTCTTCACCTAAAAGTTCAAATGCTTCTAATGCTGCAAATTCTTCAACTGCCTCTGCTATCACAAATTCCTCATCTGAGGATGCTGCTAGTATCACTAACCATGCAGGGCTGAAGGAATTGTATGTGATAGACATGTACAAAAGCCTCAAAGGGCATCAGGCTCTTTGTGATGTGCTTAAAAAGCAGATCCTCAACAGAAACCCTAGGAAAGAGGGTATTGCCTTTGACAGGAAACTCAATGCTGATGGGACCTACTTGAAACCTAAGCAGTATCCCAAAACCTCATGGGTTGCTGCGAAGGGACCTTCAGTGGATCCATCTAGTTTATCTGGATTTACATGTGAATCTTCATATTCTTCTGATGAGTCATTTGACTCTGACTATAAACTATTAAAAAATCAGAATGGTGAAGTATTTGCTAGATATGTTGGCACTAACTGCAAGAACGGTCCCCCTATGAAGAAAATATGGGTTCCCAAAAGGTGCCTTGAAAGTCTTCAGGTGAATTTCATCATGACACCACCTGTGAAGAATAGGAACCTGAGATCAAATTCTTCATATGGACCAAAGTCTTCATATGGATCCAAGTCCTCATATGGACCAAATTCCTCACGTCGATCAAATTCCTCATATGGATTCAGATCCTCATATGAACATCATCGTGCTAACCCTTCTGTTTCGTAGGGAAGATATAAGGGTTATGAATATGTGCATTATTCTTCAAACCATTATGTTCATAAGTCCTCAAATAATTTCTCTGCTTATTCATATGCTTACTCTAACCCCTCTTCTGTGAAACGAAGTGGACTGGCTTTTATGCCACCTTTCTCTTATGGAGCTTGCAGAATGATGAACTCTTTGCCACCCCTCCACATGTGGGTGGTGAAGAAAAAGAACTAATCTCTTATGTAGGGTCAGGTCTCCAGACGAACTTACTCGTCTGAAGAATTTGCTGGAGACCTGAATATGTTTGAAAGGACGCAAGCCAATCATGAAGAAATAAATTTTCATTTCTCACGTCCTCATACTGCTATATCTGTTCTATTTCTTGATGAAATTGATCTGATGAATTTGATGTCATATTCTTCACTGCTGAAGTATATGAGTCTGTAAGATGCACTAATTCATCTGCAGGATGATCAACCCAAAGCCACCGAGTGGGTCCTCGACAGTGGATGTACAAATCACATGACTAGTGGCAGGAACTTATTGATGGACACTGCTTTATCTCCATCGCATCTAAAGCATATCACCTACACTGACAAAGGCAAAAGCAAGGTATTGGGTCTAGGTAAGGTTGCGATCTCAAAGGGTCGACACATGGACAAAGTCATGCTTATCGAGTCCTTAGGGTTCAACCTCATGTTCGTCTCAATGCTTTGTGATCTTGATATGGTTGTTGTGTTTGGCAAGTATCGTTGTGTTGTGATCAAGTAAGCTGACAATTCCAAAGTCTTCGAAGGCTTTAGGAAATGAGATTTGTATATTGTTGATTTCTCTATAGGACCACAACCTGCTACATGTCTACTTGCAAAAGCTTCAGAAGGCTGGCTATGGCATCGACGACTTGGTCATGCTGGCATGAGGAACTTGCACAGACTCGCGAAGAAGAAGCGTGTCACTGGGATCGAGGGTGTCAAATTCCTCAAGGAGCACCTAGGTGGGGCTTGTGAAGCTGGAAACATGACCAAGGCCAAGCATCCCTCAAAGACCATCATGACTACCACTCGTCCATTTGAATTGCTTCACATGGATCTCTTTGGCCCTACTCATTATGCCAAATTTACTAACGATGCATCTTTATATGGCTTTTTCATCGTTGATGACTATTCTTGTTACACATGGGTGCATATCATCACTTACAAAACTGAAGTGCAGGAAGTCTTCAAACGATTTTCCTCGAGGGCTTCAACCAACTTTGGTGTGAAGATCAAGAACATCAGAAGTGACAATGGAACCGCGTTCAAGAATACTGGTCTTGATGATTATCTTGATGAACTTGGTACTACTCATGAGTTATCTGCTCCTTATACTCCTCAGTAGAACGGTGTCGTGGAGCGCAAGAACATGACTCTTGTTTAGATGGCTCACACTATGCTTGATGAATACAAGATGCCTCCTCGCTTCTGGCCTGAGGCAATTGATACTGTGTGCCACATCATCAACAGGGTATATCTTCACAAATTCTTCAGAAAGACCTCATATGAACTCCTCACTTACAAGAAACCCAATGTGAGTTATTTCAAAGTCTTCGGTGCTAAATGTTGGATTAGAGATCCTCATCACAATTCTAAATTTGCATCGAAAGCACATGAAGGTTTTATGCTTGGTTACGGAAAGGACTCGCAAACCTACAGAGTCTTCAACACCTATCACCACAAGGTTGTTGAAACTGTAGATGTGCGGTTCGATGAGACTAACGGCTCGCAAAGAGAGCACCTACCTCCTATGCTAGATGAAATATCACCTGATGAATCCATTAAGTTCAAGTCTACTGAGGATTTCATTCCTATTGAAGAATCTGTTGGGGAACGTAGTAATTTCAAAAAAAATCCTACACACACGCAAGATCATGGTGATGCATAGCAACGAGAGGGGAGAGTGTGTCCACGTACCCTCGAAGACCGAAAGCGGAAGCGTTAGCACAACACAGTTGATGTAGTCGTACGTCTTCACGATCCGACCGATGAAGTACCAAATGCACGGCACCTTCGAGTTCTGCACACGTTCAACTTGATGACGTCCCTCGAACTCCGATCCAGCCGAGCTCTGAGGGAGAATTCTGTCAGCACGACGGCGTGGTGACGATGTTGGTGTTCTACTGTCGCAGGGCTTCGCCTAAGCACCGCTACAATATTATCGAGGTGGACTATGGTGGAGAGGGGCACCGCACATGGCTAAAAGATCCAAGAGATCAATTGTTGGGTCTCCAAGGGGTGCCTCCCTCCCCATATATAAAGGAGTGGAGGAGGAGGAGGGGGCCGGCCACCCTAGGCGCGCCCCATGAGGAGTCCTACTCCCACCGGGAGTAGGACTGCCCCTTTTCCATGTGGGAGTAGGAGAGGAGAGGGAAGGAGAGAGAGGGGAAAGGAAATGGGGGCGCCGCCCCCCTCCTTGTCCAATTCAGACTGGGGGGGAGGGGGCGCGCGGCTGCCCTTTGGCCGCCCCTCCACTTCTCCATTAGGGCCCAATAGTCCCATTAGTTTCCCTGGGAGGGGGGGGGGTTCAGGTAACCCCCCGGTACTCCGGTATATGCCCGAAAACCCCGAAACCATTCCAGTGTCCGAACATAGTCCCCCAATATATCGATATTTATGTCTCGACCATTTCGAGACTCCTTGTCATGTCCGTAATCATATCCGGGACTCTGAACTACCTTCGGTACATCAAAAACCATAAACTCATAATATAACCGTCATCGAACTATAAGCGTGCGGACCCAACGGGTTCAAGAACTATGTAGACATGACCGAGACACGTCTCTAGTCAATAACCAATAGCGAAACATGGATGCTCATATTGGCTCCTACATATTGTACGACGATCTTTATCGGTCAAACCGCATAACAACATACGTTGTTCCTTTTGTCATCGGTATGTTACTTGGCCGAGATTCGATCGTCGGTATCTCAATACCTAGTTCAATCTCGTTACCGGCAAGTCTCTTTACTCGTTCCGTAATACATCATCCTGCAACTAACTCATTAGTTACAATGCTTGCACGGCTTATAGTGATGTGCATTACCAAGTGGGCCCAGATATACCTCTCCGACAATCGGAGTGACAAATCCTAATCTCGAAATACGCCAACCCAACAAGTACCTTCAGAGACACCTGTAGAGCACCTTTATAATCACCCAGTTACGTTGTGACGTTTGGTAGAACACAAAGTGTTCCTCCGGTAAACGGGAGTTGCATAATCTCATAGTCATAGGAACATGTATAAGTCATGAAGAAAGCAATAGCAACAAACTAAATGATCAAGTGCTAAGCTAACGGAATGGGTCAAGCCAATCACATCATTCTCCTAATGGTGTGATCCCGTTAATCAAATGACAGCTCATGTCTATGGTTAGGAAACATAACCATCTTTGATCAACGAACTAGTCAAGTAGAGGCATACTAGTGACATTTTGTTTGTCTATGTATTCACACATGTACCATGTTTCTGGTTAATACAATTCTAGCATGAATAATGAACATTTAGAATGAAATAAGGAAATAAATCATAACTTTATTATTGCCTCTAGGGCATATTTCCTTTAGTCTCCCACTTGCACTAGAGTCAATAATCTAGTTCACATCACATGTGATTTAACATCAATAATTCACATCACCATGTGATTAACACCCATAGTTCACATCGTCATGTGACCAACACCCAAAGGTTTTACTAGAGTGTGATCATGTTTTGCTTGTGAGAGAAGTTTAGTCTACGGGTTTGCCACATTAAGATCCTTGTGTATTTTGCAAATTTCTATGTCAACAATGCTCTGCATGGAGCTACTCTAGATAATTGCTCCACTTTCAAAATGTATCCAGATTGAGACTCAGAGTCATCTGGATCAGTGTCAAAATCTTCATCGACGTAACCCTTTACGACAAACCTTTTGTCACCTCCATAATCGAGAAACATATCCTTATTCCACTAAGGATAATTTTGATCGCTGTCTAGTGATCTACTCCTAGATCACTATTGTACTCCCTTGCTAAACACAGTGTAGGGCATACAATAGATCGGGTACACAGCATGTCATACTTTATAGAAACTATGGGCGAGGCATAGGGAATGACTTTCATTCTCTTTCTATCTTCTGCCGTGGTCGGGCTTTGAGTCTTACTCAATTTCACACCTTGTAACACAGGTAAGAACTCTTTTTTTGACTGTTCCATTTTGAACTACTTCAAAATCCTGTCAATGGATGTACTCATTGAAAAATCTTATCAAGCGTCTTGATCTATCTCTATAGATCTTGATGCTCAATATGTAAGTAGCTTCACCGAGGTCCTTATTTGAAAAAACTCCTTTCAAATACTCCTTTATGCTTTCCACAAAATTCTACATTATTTCCAATCAACAATATGTCATTCCCATATATTTATGAGAAATGTTGTAGTGCTCCCACTAACTTTCTTGTAAATACAGGCTTCACCACAAGTCTATATAAAACTATATGCTTTGATCAACTCATCAAAGCGTATATTCCAACTTTGAGATGCTTGCACCAGTCCATAGATGGATCGCTGGAGCTTGCACATTTTGTTAGCACCTTTAGGATCGACAAAACCTTCTGGTTGCATCATATACAACTCTTCTTAAGAAATCCGTTAAGAAATGTAGTTTTGACATCCATTTGCCAGATTTCATAAATTATGGCAATTTGATAACATGATTCGGACAGACTTAAGCATCGCTATGGGTGAGAAGGTATCATCGTAGTCAATCCCTTGAACTTGTCGAAAACCTTTTGCAACAAGTCAAGCTTTATAGACGGTAACATTACCATCAGTGTCAGTCTTCTTCTTGAAGATCCATTTATTCTCGATGGCTTGCCGATCATTGGGCAAGTCAACCAAAGTCCACACTTTGTTCTCATACATGGATCCCATCTCAGATTTCATGGCCTCAAGCCATTTTGCGGAATCTGGGCTCACCATCGCTTCTTCATAGTTCATAGGTTCGTCATGGTCTAGAAACATAACCTCCAGAACAGCATTACCGTACCACTCTAGCACGGATCTTACTCTGGTTGACCTACGAGGTTCAGTAACAACTTGATCTGAAGATTCATGATCATCATCATTAACTTCCTCACTAATTGGTGTAGATGTCACAGGAACCGGTTTCTATGATGAACTACTTTCCAATAAGGGAGCAGGTACTGTTACCTCATCAAGTTCTACTTTCCTCCCACCACTTCTTTCGAGAGAAACTCCTTCTCCAGAAAGGATCCATTCTTAGCAAAGAATGTCTTGCCCTCGGATCTGTGATAGAAGGTGTACCCAACTGTTTCTTTTGGGTATCCTATGAAGACACATTTCTCCAATTTGGGTTCGAGCTTATCAAGTTGAAGTTTTTTCACATAAGCATCGCAGCCCCAAACTTTAAGAAACGACAACTTTGGTTTCTTTCCAAACCATAGTTCATAAGGTGTCATCTCAACGGATTTTGATGGTGCCCTATTTAATGTGAATGTGGCCATCTCTAAAGCATAACCCCAAAATGATAGCGGTAAATCAGTAAGAGACATCATAGATCGCACCATATCGAGTAAAGTACGATTACGACGTTCGGACACACCATTACGCTATGGTGTTCCGGGTGGCGTGAGTTGCAAAACTATTCCTCATTGTTTCAAATGTAGACCAAACTCGTAACTCAAATATTCTCCTCCACGATCAGATCGTAGAAACTTTATTTTCTTGTTACGATGATTTTCAACTTCACTCTGAAATTCTTTAAACTTTTGAAATGTTTCAGACTTATGTTTCATTAAGTAGATATACCCATATCTACTTAAATCATCTGTGAAGGTCAGAAAATAATGATACCCGCCGCGAGCCTCAACATTCATTGGACCACATACATCAGTATGTATTATTTCCAACAAGTCTGTTGCTCGCTCCATTGTTTCGGAGAACGGTGTTTTAGTCATCTTGCCCATGAGGCATGGTTCGCAAGCATCAACTGATTCGTAATCAAGTGATTCCAAAAGCCCATCAGCATGGATTTTCTTCATGCGCTTTACACCGATATGACCTAAACGACAGTGCCACAAATAAGTTGCACTATCATTATCAACTTTGCATGTTTTGCCATCAATATTATGTATATGTGTATCACTATGATCGAGACCCAACAAACTATTTTCATTGGGTGTATGACTATCGAAGGTTTTATTCATGTAAACAGAACAACAATTATTCTCTGATTTTAAATGAATAACCGTATTGCAATAAATATGATCAAATCATATTCATGCTCAACGCAAACGCCAAATAACATTTATTTAGGTTTAACACTAATCCCGAAAGTATAGGGAGTGTGCGATGATGATCATATCAATCTTGGAACCACTTCCAACACACATTGTCACTTCACCCTTAACTAGTCTCTATTTATTCCATAACTCCTATTTTGAGTTACTAATTTTTAGCAACTGAACAAGTATCAAATACCCAGGGGCTACTATAAATACTAGTAAGGTACACATCAATAACCTGTATATCAAATATACCCTTGTTCACTTTGCCATCCTTCTTATCCACTAAATATTCAGGGCATTTCCGCTTCCAGTGACCAGTCCCTTTGCAGTAGAAGCACTCAATCCCAGGCTTAGGTCCAGAATTGGGATTCTTTACTTGAGGAGCAACTTGCTTGCCGTTCTTCTTGAAGTTCCCTTTCTTTCCCTTTGCCCTTTTCTTGAAACTAGTGGTCTTGTTAATCATCAACACTTGATGCTCTTTCTTGATTTCTACCTTCATCGATTTCATCATCATGAAAAGCTCGGGAATCGTTTATGTCATCCCTTGCATACTATAGTTCATCATGAAGTTCTACTAATTTGGTGATGGTGACTAGAGAATTCTATCAATCACTATTTTATCTGGAAGATTAACTCCCACTTGATTCAAGCGATTGTAGTACCCAGACAATCTGAGCACATGCTCACTACTTGAGCTATTCTTCTCCATCTTTTAGCTATAGAACTTTGTTGGAGACTTCATATCTCTCAACTCGGGTATTTTCTTGAAATATTAACTTCAACTCCTGGAACATCTCATATGATCCATGACGCTCAAAACGTGTTTGAAGTCCCGATTCTAAGCTGTTAAGCATGGTGCACTAAACTATCAAGTAGTCATCATACTGAGCTAGCCAAACGTTCATAACGTCTGCATCTACTCCTTCAATAGGTCTGTCACCTAGTGGTGCATCAAAGACATAATTCTCTGTGCAGCAATGAGGATAATCCTCAGATCACGGATCCAATCTGCATCATTGCTAATCACATCTTTCAACTTAGTTTTCTCTAGGAACATATCAAAAATAAAATAGGGGAGTTAAACGCGAGCTATTGATCTACAACATAGATATGCTAATACTACCAGGACTAAGTTCATGATAAATTAAAGTTCAATTAATCATATTACTTAAGAACTCCCACTTAGATAGATATCTCTCTAATCATCTAAGTGATCACGTGATCCAAATCAACTAAACCATAACCGATCATCACGTGAAATCGAGTAGTTTTCAATGGTGAACATCATTATGTTGATCATATCTACTATATGATTCACGCTCGACCTTTCGGTCTCAGTGTTCCGAGGCCATATCTGCATATGCTAGGCTCGTCAAGTTTAACATGAGTATTCTGCGTGTGCAAAACTGGCTTGCACCCGTTGTAGATGGACGTAGAGCTTATCACACCCGATCATCACGTGGTGTCTGGGCACGACGAACTTTGGCAGCAGTGCATACTCATGGAGAACACTTTTACCTTGAAATTTAGTGAGAGAACATCTTATAATGCTACCGTCAATCAAAGCAAAATAAGATGCATAAAAGATAAGCATCACATGCAATCAATATAAGTGATATGATATGGCCATCATCATCTTGTGCTTGTGATCTCCATCTCTGAAGCACCGTCATGATCACCATCGTCACCGGCGCGACACCTTGATATCCATCGTAGCATCATTTTCGTCTCGCCAACTATTGCTTCTACTACTATCGCTACTGCTTAGTGATAAATTAAAGCAATTACAGGGCGATTGCATTGCATACAATAAAGCGACAACCATATGGCTCTTGCCACTTGCCGATAACTCGGTTACAAAACATGATCATCTCATACAATAAAATATAGCATCATGTATTGACCATATCACATCACAACATGCCCTGCAAAAACAAGTTAGACATCCTCTACTTTGTTGTTGCAAGTTTTATGTGGCTGCTACGGGCTGAGCAAGAACCGTCCTTACCTACGCATCAAACCACAACGATAGTTTGTCAAGTTAGTGTTGTTTTAACCTTCTCAAGGACCGGGCCTAGCCACACTCGGTTCAACTAAAGTTGGAGAAACTAACACCCGCCAGCCACCTGTGTGCAAAGCACGTCGGTAGAACCAGTCTCGCGTAAGCATACGCGTAATGTCGGTTCGGGCTGCTTCATCCAACAATACCGCCGAACCAAAGTATGACATGCTGGTAAGCAGTATGACTTGTATCGCCCACAACTCACTTGTGTTCTACTCGTGCATATAACATCAACACATAAAACCAGGCTCTGATAGCACTGTTGGGGAACGTAGTAATTTCAAAAAAAATCCTACACACACGCAAGATCATGGTGATGCATAGCAACGAGACGGGAGAGTGTGTCCACATACCCTCGTAGACCGAAAGCGGAAGCGTTAGCACAACGCGGTTGATGTAGTCATACGTCTTCATGATCCGACCGATCAAGTACCGAATGCACGACACCTTCGAGTTCTGCACATGTTCAACTCGATGATGTCCTTCGAACTCCGATCCAGCCGAGCTTTGAGGGAGAGTTCTGTCAGCACGACGGCGTGGTGACGATGTTGATGTTCTACCGTCGCAGGGCATCGCCTAAGCACCACTACGATATTATCAAGGTGGACTATGGTGGAGAGGGGCACCTCACACGGCTAAAAGATCCAAGAGATCAATTGTTGTGTCTCCAAGGGGTGCCTCCTTCCCCGTATATAAAGGAGTGGAGGAGGAGGAGGGGGCCGGCCACCCTAGGTGTGCCCCATGAGGAGTCCTACTCCCACCGAGAGTAGGACTCCCCTTTTCCATGTGGGAGTAGGAGAGGAGAGGGAAGGAGAGAGAGGGGAAAGGAAAGGGGGCGGTGCCCCCCTCCTTGTCCAATCCGGACTGGGGGGAAGGGGGCGCGCGGCTGCCCTTTGGCCGCCCCTCCTCTTCTCCATTAGGGCCAAATAGGCCCATTAGTCTCCCCGGGGGGTTCCAGTAACCCCCCGGTACTCCGGTATATGCCCGAAAACCCCGAAACCATTCCGTTGTCCGAACTGAAGGAAATATGCCCTAGAGGCAATAGTTATTATTTATTTCCTTATATCATGATAAATGTTTATTATTCATGCTAGAATTGTATTAACCGGAAACATAATACATGTGTGAATACATAGACAAACAGAGTGTCACTAGTATGCCTCTACTTGACTAGCTCGTTGATCAAAGATGGTTATGTTTCCTAACCATAGACATGAGTTGTCATTTGATTAACGGGATCACATCATTAGGAGAATGATGTGATTGACTTGACCCATTCCGTTAGCTTATCACTTGATCGTTTAGTTTGTTGCTATTGCTTTCTTCATGACTTATACATGTTCCTATGACTATGAGATTATGCAACTCCTCTTTACCGGAGGAACACTTTGTGTGCTACCAAAAGTCAAAACGTAACTGGGTGATTATAAATGTGCTCTACAGGTGTCTCCGAAGGTACTTGTTGGGTTGGCGTATTTCGAGATTAGGATTTGTCACTCCAATTGTCGGAGAGGTATCTCTGGGCCCTCTCGGTAATGCACATCACTTAAGCCTTGCAAGAATTGCAACTAATGAGTTAGTTGCGGGATGATGCATTCCGGAACGAGTAAAGAGACTTGCCGGTAACGAAATTGAACTAGGTATTGAGATACTGACGATCGAATCTCGGGCAAGTAACATACTGATGACAAAGGGAACAACGTATGTTGTTATGCGGTCTGACCGATAAAGATCTTCGTAGAATATGTGGGAGCCAATATGAACATCCAGGTTCCGCTATTGGTTATTGACCGGAGACGTGTCTCGGTCATGTCTACATAGTTCTCAAACCCGTAGGGTCCGCATGCTTAAAGCTTCTATGACGGTTATATTATGAGTTTATATGTTTTGATGTACCGAAGGTTGTTTGGAGTCCCGGATGTGATCCCGGACATGACGAGGAGTCTCGAAATGGTCGAGACATGAAGATTGATATATTGGAAGCCTATGTTTGGATATCGGAAGTGTTCCGGGCGAAATCAGGATTTTACCGGAGTATCGGGAGGTTACCGGAACCCCCCGGGGACTTAATGGGTCTTAGTGGGCCTAGGTAGAAGAGAGGAGAGGCGGCTAGGGCTGGGCCGCGCGCCCCTCCCCCCAGTCCGAATAGGACAAGTAGAGGTGGGCGGCAACCCCCTTCCTTCTTCTCCTCCACTCCTTCCCCCTCCCAAGTCCTAATCCAACTAGGAAAGGGGGGAGTCCTACTCCCGGTGCGAGTAGGACTCCTCCTAGCGTGCCTCCTCCCTGGCCGGCTGCACCCCCCTTGCTCCTTTATATACGGGGGTAGGGGCCACCCTAGAGACACAACAATTGATCGTTTGATCTTTTAGCCGTGTGCGGTGCCCCCCTCCACCATAGTCCACCTCGATATTGCTATACCGGGGCTTAGGCGAAGCCCTGCGTCGGTAGAACATCAACATCGTCACCACGCCGTCGTGCTGACAAAACTCTCCCTCAACACTCGGCTGGATCAGAGTTCGAGGGACGTCATCGGGCTGAATGTGTGCTGAACTCGCAGGTGCCGTACATTCGGTACTTGATCGGTCGAATCGTGAAGATGTATGACTACATCAACCGCGTTGTGCTAACGCTTCCGCTTTCGGTCTACGAGGGTACGTGGACAACACTCTCCCCTCTCATTGCTGTGGATCACCATGATCTTGCATGTGCGTAGGAATTTTTTTGAAATTACTACGTTCCCCAACAGTGGCATCCGAGCCAGGTTTTATGCGTAGATGTCATATGCACGAGTAGAACACAAGTGAGTTGTGGGCGATATAAGTCACACTGCTTACCAGCATGTCATACTTTGGTTCGGCAGTATTGTTGGATGAAGCGGCCCGGACCGACATTACGCGTACGCTTACGCGAGACTGGTTCTACCGACGTGCTTTGCACACAGGTGGCTGGCGGGTGTCAGTTTCTCCAACTTTAGTTGAACCGAGTGTGGCTACGCCCGGTCCTTGCGAAGGTTAAAACAGCACCAACTTGACAAACTATCGTTGTGGTATTGATGCGTAGGTAAGAACGCTTCTTGTTAAGCCCATAGCAGCCACGTAAAACTTGCAACAACAAAGTAGAGGACGTCTAACTTGTTTTTGCAGGGCATGTTGTGATGTGATATGGTCAAGACGTGATGAGATACAAGTTGTTGTATAAGATAATCATGTTTTCTTGAAGTTATCGGCAACTGGCAGAAGCCTTATGGTTGTCTCTTTATTGCATAAGATGCAAGAGCCAAATAATTGCTTTACTTTATCGCTATGCGATAGCAATAGTTGCAAGAGCAATAGTTGGCGAGACGACCAGGTGATGACACATTGATATAGATCAAGATGATGGAGATCATGGTGTCATGCCGGTGATGATGGAAATCATGACGATGCTTTCGAGATGGAGATCAAAGGCACAAGATGATGATGGCCATATCATGTCACATATATTTTGATTGCATGTGATGTTTATCTTTTATACATCTTATTTTGCTTAGTTCGACGGTAGCTTTATAAGATGATCTCTCACTAAATTTCAAGATAAAAGTGTTCTCCCTGAGTATGCACCGTTGCCAAAGTTCGTCGTGCCCAGACACCACGTGATGATCGGGTGTGATAAGCTCTACGTCCATCTACAACGGGTGCAAGCCAGTTTTTGCACACGCAGAATACTCAGGTTAAACTTGACGAGCCTAGCATATGCAGATATGGCCTCGGAACACTGAGACCGAAAGGTCGAGCGTGAATCATATAGTAGATATGATCAACATAGTGATGTTCACCATTGAAACTACTACATCTCACGTGATGATCGGACATGGTTTAGTTGATATGGATCACGTGATCACTTAGAGGATTAGAGGGATGTCTATCTAAGTGGGAGTTCTTAAGTAATATGATTAATTGAACTTAAATTTATCATGAACTTAGTCTTGGTAGTATTAGCATATCTATTTTGTAGATCAATAGCTCGCGTTTAGCTCCCCTGTTTCATTTTTGATATGTTCCTAGAGAAAACTAAGTTGAAAGATGTTAGTAGCAATGATGCGGGTTGGATCCGTGATCTGAGGTTTATCCTCATTACTGCACAGAAGAATTATGTCCTTGATGCACCGCTAGGTGACAAACCTATTGCAGGATCAGATGCAGATGTTATGAACGTTTGGCTAGCTCAATATGATGACTACTTGATAGTTTAGTGCGCCATGCTTAACGGCTTAGAATCGGGACTTCAAAGACGGTTTAAACGTCGTGGACCATATGAGATGTTTCAGGAGTTGAAGTTAATATTTCAAGCAAATACCCGAGTTGAGAGATATGAAGTCTTCAACAAGTTCTATAGCTAAAAGATGGAGGAGAATAGCTCAAGCAGTGAGCATGTGCTCAGATTGTCTGGGTACTACAATCGCTTGAATCAAGTGGGAGTTAATCTTCCAGATAAGATAGTGATTGACAGAATTCTCTAGTCACCATCACCAAGTTAGTAGAACTTCATGATGAACTATAATGTGCAAGGGATAACGGAAACGATTCCCAAGCTCTTCGTGATGCTGAAATCGATGAAGGTAGAAATCAAGAAAAACATCAAGCGTTGATGGTTGACAAGACCACTAGTTTCAAGAAACGGGCAAAGGGAAGAAGGGGAACTTCAAGAAGAACGACAAGTAAGTTGATGCTCAAGTGAAGAAACCCGAGTCTGGTCCTAAGCCTGAGACTAAGTGCTTCTACTGCAAAGGGACCGGTCACTGGAAGCGGAACTACCCCAAGTAATTGGTAGATAAGAAGGATGGCAAAGTAAACATAGGTATATTTGATATACATGTTATTGATGTGTACTTTACTAGTGTTTATAGCAACCCCTCAGTATTTGATACTAGTTCAGTTGCTAAGAATAGTAACTTGAAATGGGAGTTGCAGAATGAACAGAGACTAGTTAAGGGTGAAGTGACGATGTGTATTAGAAATGGTTCCAAGATTGATATGATCATCATCGCACACTCCCTATACTTTCGGGATTAGTGTTAAACCTAAAATAAATGTTATTTAGTGTTTGCGTTGATCATAAATATGATTGGATCATGTTTATTGCAATACAGTTATTCATGTAAGTTAGAGAATATTTATTGTTCTGTTTACATGAATAAATCCTTCAATGGTCATACACCCAATGAAAATGGTTTGTTGGATCTCGATCGTGGTGATACACATTTTCATAATATTGAAGCCAAAAGATGCAAAGTTAATAATAATAGTGCAACATATTTGTGGCACTGTCATTTAGGTCATATTGGTGTAAAGCGCATGAAGAAAATCCATGTTGATGGGCTTTTGGAATCACTTGATTATGAATCAATTGATGCTTGCAAACCATGCCTCATGGGCAAGATGACTAAGACTCCGTTCTCTCGAACAATGGAGCGAGCAACAGATTTGTTGGAAATCATACATACTGATGTTTGTGGTCCGATGAATATTGAGGCTCGCGGCAGGTATCATTATTTTCTGATCTTCACATATGATTTGAGCAGATATGAGTATATCTACTTGATGAAACACAAGTCTAAAACATTTGAAAAGTTCAAAGAATTTGAGAGTGAAGTGGAGAATCATCGTAAAAAAAATAAAAATTTCTACGATATGATCGCAGAAGTAAAGTATTTGAGTTACGAGTTTGGCCTTCAGTTAACACAATGTGAAATAGTTTCACTACTCACGCCACCTGGAACACCACAGTGTAATGGTGTGTCCGAATGTCGTAACCGTACTTTATTAGATATGGTGCGATCTATGATGTCTCTTACCGATTTACCACTATCGTTTTGGGGTTATGCATTAGAGACAGCTACATTCACGTTAAATAGGGCACCATCTAAATCCGTTGAGACGACACCGTATGAACTATGGTTTGGCAAGAAACCTAAGCTGTCATTTCTTAAAGTTTGAGGTTGCAATGATTATGTGAAAAAGTTTCAACCTGATAAGCTCAAACCCAAATCGGAGAAGTGCGTCTGCATAGGATACCCAAAAGAAAATATTGGGTACACCTTCTATCACAGATCCGAAGGCAAGATATTCATTGTTGAGAATGGATCCTTTCTAGAGAAGGAGTTTCTCTCGAAAGAAGTGAGTGGGAGGAAAGTATAACTTGATGAGGTAACTGTACCTGCTCCCTTATTGGAAGGTAGTTCATCACAGAAATCTGTTTCTATGACTACTACACCAATTAGTGAGGAAGCTAATGATGATGATCATGTAACTTTAGATCAAGTTACTACTGAAACCTCATAGGTAAACCAGAGTGATATCGCACCATAGTGATATGGTAATCCTGTTCTAGAGGTCATGTTACTCGACCATGATGAGCCTACGAACTATGAGGAAGCAATGATGAGCCCAGATCCCGCGAAATGGCTTGAGGCCATGAAATCTGAGATGAGATCCATGTATGAGAACAAAGTATGGACTTTGATTGACTTGCCCAATGATCGGCGAGCCGTTGAGATTAAATGGATCTTCAAGAGGAAGACGGACGATGATAGTAGTGTTACTATCTACAAAGCTAGAATTGTCGCAAAAAGGTTTTCGACAAGTTCAAGGTGTTGACTACGATGAGAATTTCTCACTCGTATCTATGCTTAAGTCTGTCCGAATCATGTTAGCAATTGCCGCATTTTATGAAATCTAGCAAATGGATAAAAAAAATTGCATTCCTTAATGGATTTATTAAAGAAGAGTTGTATATGATGCAACCAGAAGGTTTTGTCAATCCTAAAGGTACTAAAAAAATATGCAAGCTCCAGCGATCCATCTATGGACTGGTGCAAGCATCTCGGAGTTGGAATATACGCTTTGATAAGTTGATCAAAGCATATAGTTTTATATAGACTTGCGGTAAAGCCTGTATTTACAAGAAAGTTAGTGGGAGCACTACATCATTTCTGATAAGCATATGTATGACATATTGTTGATCGGAGATAATGTAGAATTATTCTGCAAAGCATAAAGGAATGTTTGAAAGGAGTTTTTTCAAAGAAAGACCTCGGTGAAGCTGCTTACATATTGAGCATCAATATCTATAGAGATATATCAAGACCCTTGATAAGTTTTTCAATGAGTACATACCTTGAAAAGATTTTGAAGTAGTTCAAAATGGAACAGTCAAAAAGGAGTTCTTGCCTGTGTTACAAGGTGTGAAGTTGAGTAAGACTCAAAACCCGACCACGGCAGAAGATAGAGAGAGAATGAAAGTCATTCCTTATGCCTCAGCCATAGGTTCTATAAAGTATGCCATGCTGTGTACCAGACCTATTGTATACCTTGCCCTGAGTTTGGCAAGGGAGTACAATAGTGATCTAGGAGTAGATCACTGGACATTGGTCAAAATTATCCTTAGTCGAATAAGGATATGTTTCTCAATTATGGAGGTGACAAAAGGTTCGTCGTAAAGGGTTACGTCGATGCAAGTTTTGACACTGATCCAGATGACTCTAAGTCTCAATCTGGATACATATTGAAAGTGGGAGCAATTAGCTAGAGTAGCTTCGAGCGGAGCATTGTTGACATAGAAATTTGCAAAATACATACGGATCTGAATGTGGCAGACCCGTTGACTAAACTTCCCTCCAAAGCAAAACATGATCACACCTTAGTACCCTTTGGGTATTAATCACATAGCGATGTGAACTAGATTATTGACTCTAGTAAACCCTTTGGGTGTTGGTCACATGACGATGTGAACTATGGATGTTAATCACATGGTGATGTGAACTATTGATGTTAAATCACATGGCGATGTGAACTAGATTATTGACTCTAGTGCAAGTGGGAGACTGAAGGAAATATGCCCTAGAGGCAATAATAAAGTTATTATTTATTTCCTTATTTCCTTATATCATTATAAATGTTTATTATTCATGCTAGAATTGTATTAACCGGGAACATGATACATGTGTGAATACATAGACAAATAGAGTGTCACTAGTATGCCTCTACTTGACTAGCTTGTTGATCAAAGATGGTTATGTTTCCTAACCATAGACATGAGTTGTCATTTGATTAACAGGATCACATCATTAGGAGAATGATGTGATTGACTTGACCCATTCCGTTAGCTTAGCACTTGATCATTTAGTTTGTTGCTATTGCTTTCTTCATGATTTATACATGTTCCTATGACTATGAGATTATGCAACTCCCGTTTACCAGAGGAACACTTTGTGTGCTACCAGAAGTCACAACGTAACTGGGTGATTATAAAGGTGCTCTACAGGTGTCTCCGAAGGTACTTGTTGGGTTGGCGTATTTCGAGATTAGGATTTGTCACTCCAATTGTCGGAGAGGTATCTCTGGGCCCTCTCGGTAATGCACATCACTTAAGCCTTGCAAGCATTGCGACTAATGAGTTAGTTGCGGGATGATGCATTACAGAATGAGTAAAGAGACTTGCCGGTAATGATATTGAACTAGGTATTGAGATACCGACGATCGAATCTCGGGCAAGTAACATACCGATGACAAAGGGAACAACGTATGTTGTTATGCGGTCTGACCGATAAAGATCTTCGTAGAATATGTGGGAGCCAATATGAACATCCAGGTTCCGTTATTGGTTATTGACCGGAGACGTGTCTCGGTCATGTCTACATTGTTCTTGAACCCGTAGGGTCCACACGCTTAAAGCTTTTATGACGGTTATATTATGAGTTTATATGTTTTGATGTACCGAAGGTTGTCCGGAGTACCGGATGTGATCCCGGACATGATGAGGAGTCTCGAAATGTACCGAAGTGTTCCGGGTGAAATCGGGATTTTACCGGAGTACCGGGAGGTTACTGAAACCCCCCGGGGACTTAATGGGCCATAGTGGGCCTAGGTGGAAGAGAGGAGAGGCGGCTAGGGCTGGGCCGCGCGCCCATGCCCCCCAGTCCAAATAGGATAAGGAGAGGGGGCGGCGCCCTCTTCCTTCTTCTCCTCCACTCGTTCCCCCTCCCAAGTCCTAATCCAACTAGGAAAGGGGGGAGTCCTACTCCCGGTGGGAGAAGGACTCCTCCTGGCGTGCCTCCTCCCTGGCCGGCCGCACCCCCCCACTACTAGGAAAAGGGCTAAAGATAGGATTGACACTAATGGCGCACCAGAGCAGTGGTGCGCCACTACTATATACTAATGGCGCACCTGGTGGAGATACGCCATTAGTGTGGAAGACACTAATGGCGCACCAGGCAAACGGTGCGCCACTAGTAAAACAATTTTTTTTTCATTTTTTCAAACATACTAATGGCGCATCCTGGCAAAGTGCGCCATTAGTAGTTAGAACTACTAATGGCGCACCGGCGACAGAGTGCGCCTGTAATTTTTTTTTACTTTTTGGCAAAAAAACATTCTAATGGCGCACCGCTGCTGGGTGCGCCATTAGTAAGCTTCCTCCCCACTCCACCTATTCCCCTCCCTCCCTTCCTCCCCACTCGACCTAACCGTACGCCCCCTCCGCCCCAACCGTACGCCGCCGCCGCCGCGCCTGCGCGCCCCCTCCGCCCCCTCCGTCCCCTGCCGCCGCCTCTCCTTCCCTGCCTTCTTCTCCACCCCGCCGCCCCCGCGCCCCCACTACTGCAGCTCCCCCGCGCCGCCGCCCCCACGCCCCCACTACTGCAGCTCCCTCGCGCCGCCGCCCCCGTGTCCCCGCGCCCCCGCGCCCCGAGCCAGAGGAGGAGGACGAGTAGGAGGAGGAGACGGAGGCGGCCGATGCGGAGCAGGAGGCCGCGGAGGACGCACTGCTGGACCGCGCGCAGGCCCTCATCTCCCGCGTCGTCGAGCAGGAGGCCAACCCCAACTTGCGTCTCATCCACACCCTCGCCACCATCCACGTCGTCGAGCAGGAGGCCAGGTAGTCCGCCCATCCCCTCCCTCTCCCCCTTCCGCATGCTGGTAGATAGGAGTAGGAATAGCTTACTGCCGGATCGACCAGCGTAATTAGGCACACAAACTTGTGCTTGCTTGTGCTCATCTAGTTCCGCAACTACTCGCGAGCAACGCTGGGATTTCACCCGTGTAAGCCTGAAAGAAGCCATTCATCTATGTAGGTGTGCTCTGCTTCCTGTATATCTGTTCACCCAGCAGTTAGCAGTCGCATCTTGCTTCTCGTCCAAACAAGCAAATTAATGGAGCAAACTCGTGTGCGGTCAGCGATCGAGTTTCAGGCCATCCTGTTCCTATAGACACTCTGCACAAGTTCTTGGATCCTGTTCTTATAGACAATCTTCACAAGTTCTTGGCTTTTGGGTCAATACATTGCTGCTCTAGTGCATTTTATTGGTAGTGCATTTCACTGCATTTTATATCTATAAGCAAGGTCTCAGTTCTGTAGTTATATTGCAACTGGAGTACTAATATTTACAAAGGGAGTAACTGATAAAAAGCTCATGTTTCTGTACTCTGCTTCTAGTGTCACAGTGAACTAGTGGTAAATTGTAGAAAGTTGTAGCGGGCATTGGCTATTGCGCAGCTGGGGTGTTGGCTAAATTCTTCATTGCATCCTGGCCCATCGTAGAGTAATTTTAGGAGTAACTTGAAATGGAGTATAACTTGCCATTCTATAACTTGCTGTGAATTACTCTAGGTCAGTGCCATCCTCTTGTACTCAAGAGTATTTTTGTCACAGTGCCATATAACATCAAACCTACTCCTGCATTTTTCTACTCAGGAGTATAAACTGCATTTTGACAGCGCCATAGATAGTAGGAGTAATAAAAATGCTAAGGTGCCATATAAATATTTGCCTTTTGCTTGGTAGGTGTTTGTGATAATGCTTGCAAGGGGCAAATGTTTAAACAAATATAAATATTTGAATGGCCAAAGATGGGATGTGCAGGCCATCAAGGGGGCACGACACAGCCTGGGATGAGCTGTGCCACTTTGCTTATTATTCTTTCCTGAGATAAATAGTAATAAAAATGTGCTTGCAAGCTGCTGCCACTTGTAGCCACGAGACAAGTTCAGTGTGCTATCATTATCATTAATCATGCCCAGGTTAAAAGACAACAGCAATATGCCCAGGTTAAAAGACAATATCCCTGGTTTTTTGGCAGTAATAATAGCCTTGTCACTACCTACAGTAGAACAGCCTGGGACTACTCAAGCAGTGAAAGCAAGCAAAATTGCAAGCTACTGCTGCTGCAAGCAAATTTTGTTAAAGCTTCCTTGGTTAACATTCTGGTTGTAGTCCTGCTTCTTATTCTTGCTACTATTGCTGTTGTTATGCTGCTGCTGTTGTGTTGTTATTTGCTGCTGCTGGTTTGTTCTTGCTGCTGCTGCTGCTGTTATGCATGTATTCACAGCTACTGCTGCTGTATTTGTGATGATGTTGTACTTGTGATGATGCTACTTGTGATCTTCTGAAATGACCCATTGGCGACTTCATTACGCGGGGATAATGATTTTGCAGGTACCCCGAGAGGCCCTTGAGTTTGCCGGAATGTCGGTTAACTTCCGTTCTGGCAAATTCGGGTACTCCATATGTTTTATGATCTATTGTAAGGGTACTAATTGGTCTCTTCTGCTGCTTATCAGAGATGGCGGGAAGCAGCCACCGCCGCTCTGCGACACCGCAGTACGAGTTGGATGCTTCCGAGTTCTTCACTATCATACTTGGGACTTCAGTATCATCCATGACACAGGTATATAAAACGAGAGATCTCCCCTTCACCCATCTCATTATGATATCTGTTGTTTGCCTACATCACTCATTGTCCCAAACTGCAGAGGCTGCCTGACAGTTTTATGAACATGCTGATGGGTGAAGATCCACCAAATAATGTGAAGCTGCGACAGGCCGGCAGCGGGTTTCGCAGGCTGTGGGATGTGGAGTTGGTGATCAAGGAGGGCCACATGTACTTGTCTCGTGGGTGGGAGAAGTTCTACCGTGCCTACGACCTGCGGCTGGGGTACTTCCTTCTCTTCATGTACGACGACGACGCCACCATGCTCATCGTGAAGGTGTTCAACGCGACTATGTGTCGCATGCGCTACGCTGAAGATTATGATGCCGGTACGTTCTGCCTCTTCTTATTCCTCTACATTTGGCTTTGTCTCACATCGATTGTTAACAGCCATTGTTGCATTTGGACAGGTAATGGGAGCAGCAGCAGCGACAATGGCTACAGCCAAAGCAGCAGCGACCATGGCTGTAGCGAAAGCAGCAGCGATTCTGGCTGTAGCGAAAGCAGCAGCGATTCTGGCAGCATCATAGACAACAAGAAGGATGATCCGGACTGGAGTGCGGGAGAAGAGGAGCAGGGTGGGGATGAGGAGCTGCAGGATGACGATGGGCATCAGGCTGAGGATGACCTAGCGCTGGTGGTGGCTGACCAAGGGCAAGAGATGGTGGTGGCTGACAAGGGCAAGAGATGGTGGTGGCTGACCATGGGCAAGCGATGGAGGTGGCTGAGGATGACCTAGCGATGGTCGTGCCTGAAGGTGGCCTCGCGATGGTGGTGGTGCCTGACAATGACCACGCACCGGTGGTGGCGCCGGCGATCCCACAGCTAGGCGACATGACCACGCCAATTGAGGTAGAAGACTACATCCCACTGCCTCCACCGCCTCCACCGCCTCGCCGCTCTTGGCGCATCAGGCTGAGGAAGGAGAAGGAGAAGAACAATGCATGAGAACTGAACTTTTTCAGGTATGTCAGATCTCCAAAATGATATATATATATACTTAGTTACCTATGTTTCTTCTTCTTTTCCAAAATGACATAGGTTAGCTTCATTTTACCTAAGTTGGCTCTAATATACTAACTTAGAGCTTATATGCTTAGTTTCCTATAGGTTAGCTCCAAAATAACTTATGTTAGCACAAAATGATCAAGTTTACATAATAAGCTTATAGTCTTTTTCTTATTCTTCTTCTTTTCCAAAATGACATAGGTTAGCTTCATTTTACCTAAGTTGGCTCTAATATACTAACTTAGAGCTTATATGCTTAGTTTCCTATAGGTTAGCTCCAAAATAACTTATGTTAGCACAAAATGATCAAGTTTACATAATAAGCTTATAGTCTTCTTCTTATTCTTCTTCTTTTCCAAAATTCTTCTTATTCTTCTTCTAGTGTTCTTCTTCTTCTAGTATTCTTCTAGTCTTCTTCTTTTTCTTCTTCTAACTTCTTGTTTATCATTTTGCAGATTTGATTTAATTCACAGAAGCTTGCATGGATGGAGTGCTTCTTTTCCATTTGTGTTTTTATTTTCTATCAATGTGAAACTTTTGTGAATTGATGGATAACGGTGTTGGATGAACAATGTGAAACTTTTGTAATATGTAACGATGGAACTATGTGTTGGCTATGTATGTATATATGATGGAACTTGTGTGTCGGCTATGTATGTATATATGATGGAACTTGTGTGTTGGCTATGATTGTTATATGGATGCTTGTTGTATATATATATATGTTGGATATCTCATAGGTGAAATAGTGACGTGAGATTAAGAAAAAAAATTAAAAAAATTGTTACTAATGGCGCACTACCGTGTGGTGCGCCATTAGTATAGCAGACACTAGTGGCGCACTGTGGGAAAAACTAATGGCGCACTTCCAGGTGCGCCATTAGTATACCAGATACTAATGGCGCACCAGTGGTGCACCATTAGTAAAAAATTCTAGTGGCGTGATACTAATGGCGCACTAGTGATGCGCCATTAGTAGGCAAAACTGGTGCGCCAGTAGTAGCCCTTTTCCTAGTAGTGCCCCTTGCTCCTTTATATACGGGGGCAGGGGCACCCCAGAGACACAACAATTGATCGTTTGATCTTTTAGCTGTGTGCGGTGCCCCCCTCCACCATAGTCCACCTCGATATTGGTGTAGCGGTGCTTAGGCGAAGCCCTGCGTCGGTAGAACCTCAACATCGTCACCACGCCGTCGTGCTGACGAAACTATCCCTCAACACTCGGGCTGAACGTGTGCTGAACTCGGAGGTGCCGTAAGTTCGGTACTTGATCGGTCGAATCGTGAAGACGTACGACTACATCAACCGCGTTGTGTAACGCTTCCGCTTTCGGTCTACGAGGGTACATGGACAACACTCTCCCCTCTCGTTGATGTGCATCACCATGATCTTGCGTGTGCGTAGGAATTTTTTTGAAATTACTACGTTCCCCTACACGAACATAGTCGTCCAATATATCGATCTTTATGTCTCGACCATTTTGAGACTCCTCGTCATGTCCGTGATCATATCCGAGACTCGGAACTACCTTCAGTACATCAAAAACCATAAACTCATAATATAACCATCATCGAACTTTAAGCGTGCGGACCCTACGGGTTTGAGAACTATGTAGACATGACCGAGACACGTCTCTAGTCAATAACCAATAACGGAACCTGGATGCTCATATTTGCTCCTACATATTCTACGAAGATCTTTGTCGGTCAAACCGCATAACAACATATTGACGCATAACAACATAACCATCTGAGGTTTTTGCATAAAAGCTGGTTTTATTATCCCTATAACACGCTCGGCCGATACTTAACAAAACCACATGTGCTAGTAAAACAAAAACCTATTATCCACACAAGCTTGAATTCAAAAACCTCAAAAATATTCCTTTGTTGTAGGGATAATAAAACCAGCTTTTATGCAAAAACCTCAGATACGGAGCCACAAAGCCATATTGCATATAGTATAGTTTTATCATCTGTTCTTCTTATAGTGATCTTGCCATTACTTTCAATGTACTGACCTACACGGCTGCAACGTATCATGATGCAGATATTTTGTTCGACGAGTAAGAGTTACGATACAGGGTTACAGTCTACACTCAACTTGCCGATGGCGTTGATGGGACTCCACACCCGTTGATTGTTTCCGTTGAGACTTATAAGGTATATATCAGTCTTACGTTATTTATACATGTGATTGCACTTTGATATATACATTGATGTACTGTGTGTGCCAGCATACTGATCCAGGGATGGCACAGATACACAGAGGCTTGGCCATCTAAGGTCGGGTCTCTACAAAACACCTTTTGAAGATTTTGAGGAAATCAAAAGAATCAACAAGGGCGGTAAAAATAAATTTTATTTACCCTTGACGAAGAACACGACAACCGCAACTAACTCATCAGTTACAATGCTTGCAAGGCTTATAGTGATGTGCATTACCGAGAGGGCCCAGAGATACCTCTCCGACAATCGGAGTGACAAATCCTAATCTCGAAATACGCCAACCCAACAAGTACCTTTGGAGACACCTGTAGAGCACATTTATAATCACCCAGTTACGTTGTGACGTTTGGTAGCACACAAAGTGTTCCTCCGGTAAATGGGAGTTGCATAATCTCATAGTCATAGGAACATGTATAAGTCATGAAGAAAGCAATAGCAACAAACTAAACGATCAAGTGCTAAGCTAACAGAATGGGTCAAGTCAATCACATCATTCTCCTAATGATGTGATCCCGTTAATCAAATGACAACTCATGTCTATGGTTAGGAAAGATAACCATCTTTGATCAACGAGCTAGTCAAGTAGAGGCATACTAGTGACACTCTGTTTGTCTATGTATTCACACATGTATTATGTTTCTGGTTAATACAATTCTAGCATGAATAATAAACATTTATCATGATATAAGGAAATAAATAATAACTTTATTATTGCTTCTAGGGCATATTTCCTTCAGTAGTGTGTATTGAATTCTTGTCTCGAGTCTCGAAATCTTAAGGTCTTGAAGTCCTGAAGATGCAGCCCTTGCCGATGCCATCATGAAGTTGTTGCCATTGATGTAGGGGGTCCATCATAGTCACACCACTCCCGAGCACTCATACCAACCCCGTCTACTATAGCGTAGCATTGAAACTAAAGGACGTCCCGGGCTTGATAATAGGGAGATGGGTTCCTACCTCATGCATTCTACTCAACTACAAGATTCAATAACACTACTGGAGGGATTGTTGAAAGGGTGCTACTATATGCAAATAAAACATAGGTATGAAAAACATGGTGAAAGTGAACTTGCCTGGTAAGTTGATGAAAATAATAGCCCTATCAAAAATAACTTGATATTATTCGTCACTCCGGTGAAAATCTATATAAACATACATAGCATTCATATAAGCAAACAATTCTAGCACTCAAACATAACAACTAATTCAACAAAGAAAATGCAACAATAAACTCAAATGAACTCCAAAGAAACCTCAAGTAAAACCACAAAGAAAACCACTAAGGAAAATCTACGACTTTACTACAAACACCTAACATAGTTTTGCCGTAAGTAAAAAATTTAACAGCAATTAAAACAACTAAGTTAACAGAAAGTATTTTTCATAAAATTTTATTTGCAAAAAGAAACAAATAAAAAGCTTTTATGAAACACTAACTATGACCTAAACAAGTTTTCCTACAAAACTAAAAAAAATAAAATTTTGAAATAAGAATAAAATTGTTTACTCTTAAATAATAGAAACAAAACTAAATTTGTCAAAAGTGACACAAATAAATAATTTAAAAACAATTAATAGTATAAAGAAAAGACTAAACAAAACTAGAACTGAAACAATATTGTTTTGCTTAAAACCCTAATTTAATTAAACTATAAATAAATCAATATATGCTACTGGATAGACAAGATACTAACAAAACAGTAGCAATAAGAATCAATCAAAAATATTTTATAAAACTCAAAATATGACCAAAATAGTGATTTGAACAAATTCATGCAACCTCAAATTTAAAATACTAAAATTTGAAATCCAATTGCACTAACAAAAACTTCAAGAAAGTTTGAACCTAATGCAAAAAGAATCACTCAATTTGGATTTAAAACATAAAAGATATTGAATACCTAAGATAGAAACTTTTCTGTTTTTAAAACAGAAACGAAAATAAACTAAAAAAATAGATCGGACAGGTGCTACACGTCGGGCTGCTACTGGGCCTAGAGGATATGCGATCCTATCTATAACACGCTCGGCCGATAGTTAACAAAACCACATGTGCTAGTAAAACAAAAACCGACTGGGTAAACCGATTAGATCTAAACCGTTAATAAGCCGAAGCTAAACCGATCTAGTAAAAAAACTAAGTGCTCGATCTAATGTAATCACGACCGTATAATCTAGATCGGATAGACGAGGAGGGAGAGAGAGCTCACCGCAGTGGTGGTCTATGGCGAGCGTGTCGGGCAATGACGGTGGCGGCGCTCCGGTGATCTTCGGCGTCGGTGGGGTGGCCAGGGAGATGAAGCAGGCGATGACGAGTCCAACAGTGGTCGTGGCGTCGGTGGAGGTGGTCGGAGATGGTCGGCGGCGAGCTCGAGGCAGTGGTGGTGTTCGGGTGGTCGGCGTTGCCGGCCTTCCAAGGGCGCAGGAGCTCGGGTGTGTGCTCGGGGAGGTGCGGTGGACGGGGTCGAGGTGATTGGTGGAGGTGGTGGGGCTCGGGGGTGACAGAGTGCCTAGGGTGACAATGGCGCGGTGGCGGAGGCGGAGCTCCGGCGAGCAATAGGCGGAGAGGGAGAGGGGTTCGGGGCATCTTTAGGGGCGGAACGGAGAGGATAGGGGGGTATTTATAGAGGGGAGGCCGACTTGGGAGAGGGGGCAAATCGGGGAGAGGATCCCACGATCTCCGGGATACGGCGGCGACGGCAGCGCGATCCTGCTGAAGTGGTTGCGTGCGGAGGAGGGAGATGGGTGCGGGTCCCACGCGTCAGTGGAAGCGGGGAGAGGGCGAGCGAGCGGGTGGCCTTCCTGAAGTTCTCGGGTGCGGGCCCGCCGAGCTAGGCCAGTGGGACGCATGTGAGGGGGGAGAGAGAGGGGCCTGCGGGGCTTCGGCCATTTTTTAAAATAAAGACAGATAGGAAAGCAAAAGAAAAAACTAACTAAATGCAAATGATTTATAGGCATATTATATATCAAAATGTTCAGAAAAACATTTCCTAAAACATGAACTAATTTTAAAGTTCAAATAAAATCCTAAAAGAATATAAATAAAGCAAACAATGATACTATTGCATTAAAACCCAACCAAAATCATTTTTGAAATACCGAAATGATTTCAGATTTATTTTCTCCTAATTTTCCATTGAAGGGAATCATTTTACCCTTATTTCCATTTATTTATTTTTAGGAGATTAATAATTTGAATAAAATCCAAATAATTCCAAATTGAAAGGGAGTTTCAAAATACTTCCAAATGACTTTCAATTTGATTCTTTGTAACTTCCAACTCATATTTAATATAATTGAAGAAGTCATTTCATCTTCTCTCGTGAAAATATTTGAGTTACATAAAGTTTCGAATTTGAAATATTTTCAGATGGAATTCAAATCTTTTCAAACCCTTTTCATTTCAAATGGAAGAAGTCATATCATCTTCACTCTAGGGTCTTGTGATGAAACGAGCTTGAATTCATGGAGGTCAGAATGCAAAGTGAAAGTTTGGATAGTCATTTCATTCCCTCGCATTCAACTTTCAAAAAAGTTTCAAATTTCACTCAGTTTCACACAAGCAATCACACCATAATCAAACAGACAATCAAAAATATTTACTTAATATAACATTCCAAAATTTAGAATTTTGGTATGTTACATGTTTATTCTTCAACTTGCTCACACGTAAACACCTCACATACATCTGTTCTTGATCTGTTTCTCTAAGAAACGTTTTTCTTCAAGAGTCCTCAATTCTGTGGATTTTATAATCTGCACAAATCCGAAACTTAAGTCAAAGAACGCTTAGTTAAATTTCTTAAGACACCTCTGGTCAAATTCCTCAAACTTGTTCTTTTTGCAAAAACTTCTAAGAATGCATGTGACCTCTCCAAATTGTTCGCACATATACTCTGTTCATAGGTACTCATGTCTGCTGCTGAATCACTAGGTTCTCATCAACTTAACTCATTTGCAGCATTCCTTGATGGAAGATTGCATACCTCTTCAGAGAACTCTACTGTTCAATTTCCTCAGCTGAAGAAAATGGTTGACAGCAAGAAACCTCAGAAAGGGGGGGGGAGATAGGAAGTCAACACAGCGTTTGAGATCCCGGATGACATCTATGCAGGGTACTGCACACTAGCTGAAGAAATCAAGAATGAGCGCAAGGTGTGCATACAGAAGATTGAGAGGAGATGGGCACGGGAATGGAGGGAGTACAGATACGTAATTCCTAAATACATGAAGAAATTCGTGTTACACCCTCCTTGCCCAAGACCTCCGTTGGCACCTGGTCAAATTGCAGATCCCACTAGCTTCAAACGCGGTGAGGACTATCCTAATGAATGGGCTAAGAGGCAAGCCAAGTTGGCCAAGGTGGCCAAGGAAGCAGTGAGGAAATTCAACGAAGACTCTGCTGCTGCTGCTACTACTACTGAGGCCTCTCCTAGCAAGCCTAAGAAGGCTATGCCTAAGAAGCCTGCACACAAGCCTAGTGCCTCTGCTTCAATGCCCTCACGACCAAGCTCCTCAGCAATGCCCTCATGGCCCAGCTCTTCAAAGCCCTCACGGAAAATTCCTCAAGCAGCTCCAGTCCCCTCTACTTCAAAAATCTTCAGCTGCTCCTGCAAAGTCCTCAGCACCTGTGCACCTCGCCTCGTGCCAAAGGACTACTGGCATCTCAATTGCATCAGAAGCCTCTGCAAGTTCCTCAGCTCCTCTTCAGTCCTCAACTGGCCCAACCTTGCTGAAGACTAAGGCCACTGCTGGACGAGGAACAAGGCCAAGTCCTCACAAGAAGCAGGTCGCTTTCCAGGTTCCTTCTAGTGAAGACGAGGCTGATGATGAAGAATTAGAACAAATCATCGGAGACAGACAACAACGGGCCGCTAGAGACAAAGGCACCAATGTGCCTCTTTTGCTGGATCCCAAGTTGATCCTAGACTTCATTGACCTCTAGCACAAGGACCCCAACACTCTTGTGCCTGACTTCAATCTCACACCTGGCCAAAGTCATATGCTGACCGCATTCATAGGCGAAGAAAAATGGAAGTTCGAGAAGGCGAGGTAGTTGAAGAAAGCTTAGTACAAGAAGGAGCGTTTTTTGAAGAAACATGTTGTCAAAATGACAACTAATGAACTTGTGGCCATGCAAGCTGAGATCGAAGGACTCAGTGATGAATTTGACACTTATTGTGCAGATTGGCTAGGAGCCAAAGTCAGATTCGTTAAGATGGCGAAGGGATTCGCCTCCAACGTTGCATCCCCAGCGCAACAAGAAATTCCTCAGGATGAAGCGTCTGCTCAGCCTACTGAAGAGCATGCCAGCACCGCTAATGAAAATCGGGTTGCTGAAGAAAATGGAAGTACCAGGGCTGATGAAGACATTCCAGCCACTGAAGTAACTGACAGGGCAACCTCTAGTGTTGCGCCCGAGGATCAATCCAGGCCAGCTGAGGCTTCTGCTGCTGCGCCTGAAGACATTGTCACTGTTAGGGCAACCTCATCAGTTGCGCCTGAGGAAAATGAACCAAATTCCGCTGCTCCTCCTGCACCCACAACAAGCATCAACCTTCCTTATGCATCAGAAGCGAAGAAAACCAAGGCTGCAGACGAGCAGCTATGAAGAAAAGGAAAGTATCTGCTTCCTCAGAGTCTTCTGCTCCCAAGAAGGCGAAGACTTTGACAAGCTCGTTTAAAAATCCTATCAATGCGGTTCCTATTTCAAGCATGCCATCAAAGGAGACTGTTCCCTTTGGTGGAAATTACGAAATTCCAAATGAATCAGATGAAGAAGATCCCTCTACTACTTCGTCAGAGCAGTTGGATGAAGAAATTGAAGTGGATAACATCCCTTCAACCCCACTAGTTTCGTCGCCCATGCCTCAGTTCACTACTGAAGAGGCCGGCGTTGAAGAAATTGATGAGGAAGATGAAGATGTGGACATTGGGTGCACCACTCCAATTCTTAATGATGACTACTGGGAAAGTCTTCACCCCAATTCACCACTGTTCACACCTCTGCAACAGATTCCTCAGTCCCCGGTCCAAATTGAAGAAATTCACACAGGCTCTGAAGAACCTCAAGCTTCTCTTATTACCATCCCTGAAGAAGTTCTAGCCACTAGCGCTGATGCAAATGCTGCTGAAGAAATGGAGACCCAGGCTACTACTGATGACATTGCAACTGAAATTCCTCAGCCTGCAGCTCCAGAGACTGTGATTCCAGAGGCTGTGAAGACATTAACTGACACTCCTCAGCCCAAGCCAAAGAATCCCTTCTCCAAGAAACAGAAGTTCAAAGCTGACGAGTTCTTCAATGAACACATTTTCTTCACGGAATACAATCCCTATGACTCTGCTTGTCTTCGACACAAGTGCTTCTGGACAGCAAGTGAGACGAACTTCTATTTTTCACTGCTATTTGATAAGGACAAGATCTTTGACCGTGAGCACATTCCTCATGTGGATATGGAGTACTGCCCTGCTTCACCCCAGTCCTTAGTGTTCTTCATGACACTGGGCTGCTCAACTTCTGCACCGACATCTGCGACTGGAATGAAGAACTCATTATTCAGTTCTATGCTATGTTACACATCACTGACAACTCTGACGGTGTGAAATCATGGGTGTTGGACTAGAGGACTGAAAACACTCACTACAAAGCACTAGCTTCTGAATTGCTTCATGCCATCCCAGTTAGTCCTCCCCTCGAAGGTGCAAGGCTCATCTACCATGACGCTGAACTATCTGATCATTTCATGCAAGTCCTGATGAAGCCTTTGAAGTCTGGCCAAGCTCCTCGGCCAAATTCCTTGTTGAGGAATTGCTCTATGTGTCAAGGACAATTTATAGGATATTGACCAAGACCCTCAGTCCAATCAAGGGCCACAACTCTAATGAAGAAGGGGTCGTTGGCATCATGAAGAATATGCTTTTCAACATCATACATGGTGTGCCGATTAACTACCATGATTTCTTCATGAGGACTCTGGCAAATGTCGCTCTGTCACATTTTGAGTTGAAGCCTTACGCTCCTTGTATTATGAGATTCCTGGGATCAAGGTCTTTAGTTCATTATAAGGCTGACTTTCCAAATCATCTCAGCTACTTGCCCCCGATTGAAGTCTTCAAACGACCTATTTCCTCATCTGATGAGAAGGGGAAGGCTGTAGTTATTGATGAAGGCATTCGTCCATTGGATGGACAGCCCCGCAAAGCTGCATCCTACTCTACCAATGATGACTCTGCCACGCATGACACTGCCACGAATGCTTCAAAGCAATTTGAGGGAGTCTTGGATTATGGGGTCCTCGGGTGTCCGGGCTACGTGATGTGGGCCGGACAGATGGGCCGTGAAGATACAAGATAGAAGGCCTTCCCTCGTGTCCGGATGGGACTCTCCTTGGCGTGGAAGGCAAGCTTAGCGTGCGGATATGAATATTCCTTTCTCTGTAAACCGACTCTATACAACCCTAGCCCCCTCCGGTGTCTATATAAACCAGAGGGTTTAGTCCGTAGAGGCATAGTCATAATCATACATGCTAGAGAATTAGGGTTTAGCCATTACGATCTCGTGGTAGATCAACTCTTGTAACCCCTATATTCATCAAAGTCAATCAAGCAGGACGTAGGGTATTACCTCCATCAAGAGGGCCCGAACCTGGGTAAAACATTGTGTCCCTGTCTCCTATTACCATCGATCCTTAGTCGCACAGTTCGGGACCCCCTACCCGAGATCTGCCAGTTTTGACACCGACATTGGTGCTTTCATTGAGAGTTCCACCGTGTCGTCGTCGAAAGGCTCGATGGCTCCATCAATCATCTACAACAATGCTGTCACGAAGGAGATTTTTCTCCCAGGCCAGATCTTTGTATTCGGTGGCTTCGCACTGCGGGCCAACTCGGTTGGCCACCTGGAGCAGATCGACAGCTACGCCCCTGGTCACTAGATCAGTTTTGGAAACATGAACTATGTCGCTGATATCCGAGGAGACTTGATCTTCCAAGGGTTCGCGGCCTCAACCACCGCTCCGGCCTTAGATCCGGAGCCCGTCATCAAGTCCGAAGATGGGAGTCTAGCACCCACCGGACTCTCTGTGGCCTTAGAGCTCAACACAGGAAGAATAGTGTCTCCGGCAATCATTTCAAGGCCGGACTCTTCTCTGGATACTACTTCCGAACCCTGGAGGCCCGCGTCATGCGAGCTCGGCCCAGAAACTTCTGACCATGTCCAAATCCCACTCTTAAACGAGGCTTTGGACCTAATGCGATCCCTCGTAATCACAGAGGAACCGCTTCTGAATCATGCCCAGCCCGGACTAGGGGCTGGAAATAGGGAATTTTACTTCCCACCCACCACCCACTTCATAGCCATTATCGAGGACCTAACCGACATGCTCGATTACACCTCCGAAGACATCGACGGTATGGACGACGATGCTGGAGAGGAGCAGGCCCAAAACCCGCCGGTCACCGGACGTTGGACGTCCACCTCCTCGTATGACGTATATATGGTGGATACACCTAAAAATGGCGACAGCGATGATGAGAAAAACCCAGTCGAGGATGAACCTCCTGAGATACCGTCGAAACATCGACGTCAGCGGTGCCACTCTAAATCTCGTCGCGATTAGAACAGCAATACTGGCACCGAAGACAATGATGGTCCAGAGAACACCGAAGACCAAGAAAACCCCATCGAACCAACATCTGAACAGGATGATCGGGAGGACGGGCAAGTTGACCCTGATGAACAAACAGGGAACAACGACTCGGAGGACACAACTATCTGCCACTCTCCGAGGATGATGTAAGCCTCGGCGACGAAAATTTTATTGTGCCAGAGGAACCCCTCGAACAAGACCGCCTCAAGCGCCGGCTAATAGTCACGGCTAGAAGCCTAAAAAAGAAACAACAGAAGCTTCAAGCTGACCAAGACCTGATCAACGACAGATGGACTAATGTCCTGGCAGCCGAAGAATACGGCCTTGAGCGACCGAAAAAGAGTTACCTGAAGCGCAAGCTGCTACCCCAATTCGACGACGAGGCGCTGGAGCCCACACCACCCATGCGTAACACGACTGATGGACCCGATAGACCACCATGTGGCCGGGACAGAACGACAACTCAAGCCGAACACCAGCCCGCACCACCTCACCGAAAAAGTAGAGAAACAACAGCTCGGGGATACACATACGACCTACGAAAGGACCTGGAAAATAGGGCAGGTCAGACCAAGTGAATCTATGGATCGCGGGGGCGTGCTCTGGCGCGAGAGGAGGGCTATCGAGCCGGGTGCGATAAGCGTAACCAACCCTAGGCTGAAAACCGCATACAGACTCCATCCGAATTGCGTCGTGACATGGCCCGATAAAGAGGCGCTGCACACCCCCTATGCTTCACCGATGAGTGCTACCTCTTGAGCATGCATTGGTTTTCCCCTGAAGAGGAAAGGGTGATGCAACAAAGTAGCATAAGTATTTCCCTCAGTTTTTGAGAACCAAGGTATCAATCCAGTAGGAGACTACACGCAAGTCCCTCGTACCTGCACAAACAATCAAGAACCTTGCAACCAACGCGATAAAGGGGTTGTCAATCCCTTCACGGCCACTTGCAAAAGTGAGATCTGATAAAGATAATAAGATAAATATTTTTGGTATTTTTGTTGTATAGATTGAAAAGTAAAGATTGCAAATTAAACGGTGATAGAGATTGGCAAGTTGACGAGAAAATAATATAATGGAGAATAGACCTGGGGGCCATAGGTTTCACTAGTGGCTTCTCTCAAGATAGCATAATGTATGGTGGGTGAACAAATTATTGTCGAGCAATTGATAGAAAAGCGCATAGTTATGAGAATATCTAGGCATGATCATGTATATAGGCATCACGTCCGTGACAAGTAGACCGAAATGATTCTGCATCTACTACTATTACTCCACACATCGACCGCTATCCAGCATGCATCTAGAGTATTAAGTTCATAAGAACAGAGTAACACATTAGGCAAGATGACATGATGTAGAGGGATAAACTCAAGCAATATGATATAAACCCCATATTTTTATCCTCGATGGCAACAATACAATACGTGTTGTTTCCCTTTCTGTCACTAGTATCGAGCACCGCAAGATTGAACCCAAAGCTAAGCACTTCTCCCATTGCAAGAAAGATCAATCTAGTAGGCCAAACCAAACTGATAATTCAAAGAGACTTGCAAAGATATTTAACCCATGCATATAAGAATTCAGAGAAGAATGAAATATTGTTCATAGATAATCTTGATTATAAACCCACAATTCATAGGATCTCGACAAACACACTACAAAAAGAATTACATCGAATAGATCTCCAAGAGAATCGAGGAGAACTTTGTATTGAGATCCAACGAGAGAGAAGAAAGCCATCTAGCTAATAACTATGGACCAAAAGGTATGTGGTAAACTACTCACACATCATCAGAGAGGCTATGGTGTTGATGTAGAAGCCCTCCGTGATCGATTCCCCCTCCGACGGAGCGCCGGAAAAGGCCCCAAGATGGGATCTCACAGGTACAGAAGGTTGCGGCGGTGGAAATAGAGTTTCATGGTGCTCCTAGATGTTTTCAGGGTATATGAGTATATATAGGAGAAAGAAGTAGGTCGGTGGAGCTGCAAGGGGCCCACGAGGGTGGGGGCGCACCCACCCCCCTGGGGCACGCCCTCCTGCCTCGTGGCTTCCTTGCTGCTTCCTTGACGTCCACTCCAAGTATCCTGGATTGCGTTTGTTCCAAAAAGATCCTCGCGAAGGTTTTATTCCGTTTGGATTTCCTTTTCTGTGAAACACTGAAATAGGCAAAAAAACAACAATTTGCACTAGGCCTTCGGTTAATAGGTTAGTCCCAAAAATAATATAAAAGTGCATAGTAAAGCCCATTAAACATCCAAAATAGATAATATAATAGCATGGAAGAATCAAAAATTATAGATACGTTGGAGACATATCAAGCATGCCCAAGCTTAATTCCTGCTCGTCCTCGAGTTGGTAAATGATAAAAACAGAATTTTTGATGTGGAATGCTACCTAGCATAATTTTCAAAGTAATTCGATTTATTGTGGCATGAATGTTCAGATCCGAAAGATTGAAGATAAAATTTTAATATTCACATAAAAATAATAATACTTCAAGCATACAAACTAAGCAATTATGTCTTCTCAAAATAACATGGCCAAAGAAAGCTTATCCCAATAAAATCATATAGTTTGGCTATGCTTCATTTTCGTCACACAAAAATGCTCTCATCATGCATAACCCCAATGACAAGCCAAGCAATTGTTTCATACTTTAATAATCTCAAACTTTTTTCAACTTTCATGCAATACATGAGCGTGAGCCATGGACATAGCACTGTGGGTGGAATAGAATATGATAATGGAGGTAGTGTGGAGAGGACAAAAAAGGACAAAGTCTCACATTGACGCGGCTAATCAACGGGCTATGGAGATGCCCATCAATTGATGCCAATGCAAGGAGTAGGGATTGCCATGCAACGGATGCACTAGAGCTATAAATGTATGAAAGCTCAATAAAAGAAACTAAGTGGGTGTGCATCCAACTTGCTTGCTCACGAAGACCTAGGGCATTTGAGGAAGCCCATTGTTGGAATATACAAGCCAAGTTCTATAAATGAAAAATTCCCACTAGTATATGAAAGTGACAAAAGAAGAGACTCTCTATCATGAAGATCATGGTGCTACTTTGAAGCACAAGTGTGGAAAAAAGGATAGTAGCATTGTCCCTTTTATTTCTGTTCTCTTTTTTTCTCTTTTTTGGGACAATGCTCTATTAATGATGATCATCACGCTTCTATTTATTTACAACTCAATGATTACAACTCGATACTATAACAAAATATGACTATATGAGTGCCTCCGGTGGTGTACCGGGATGGGCAATGAATCAAGAGTGACATGTATGATAAATTATGTATGGTGGCTTTGCCACAAATATGATGTCAACTACATGATCATGCAAGTCAATATGACAATGATGAAGCGTGTCATAATAAACGAAACGGTGGAAAGTTGCCATGGCAATATATCTCGGAATGGCTATGGAAATGCCATAATAGGTAGGTATGGTGGCTGTTTTGAGGAAGATATAAGGAGGTTTATGTGTGATAGAGCATATCATATCACGGGGGTTGGATGCACCAGCGAAGTTTGCAACAACTCTCAAGGTGAGAAAGGGCAATGCACGGTACCGAAGAGGCTAGCAATGATGGAAAGGTGAGAGTGCGTATAATCCATGGACTCAACATTAGTCATAAAGAATTCACATACTTATTGCAAAAATCTACATGTCATCAAAAACCAAGCATTACGCGCATGCCGCAAGGGGGATAGATTGGTAGGAAAATACCATCGCCGTCCCTGACCGCCGCTCATAAGGATGACAATCAAAGAACACCTCATGTTTTAAATTTGTCACACAACGGTCACCATACGTGCATGCTACAGGACATGCAAACTTCAAAACAAGTATTTCTCAAATTCACAAATACTCAACTAGCACGACTCTAATATTACCATCTTCATATCTCAAAACAATCATCAAGTATCAAACTTCTCGTAGTATTCAATGCACTTTTTATGAAAGTTTTTATTATACCCATCTTGGATGCCTATCATATTAGGACTAGTTTTATAGCCAAAGCAAATTACCGTGCTGTTATAAAAGACTCTCAAAATGATATAAGTGAAGCATGAGAGATCAACAATTTCTATAAAATAAAACCACCGCCGTGCTCTAAAAACATGTAAGTGAAGCACTAGAGCAAAATTTTCTAGCTCAAAAGATATAAGTGAAGCACATAGAGTATTCTGATAAATTCCGATTCATGTGTGTCTCTCCAAAAGGTGTGTACATCAAGGATGATTGTGGTAAACTAATAAGCAAAGACTCAAATCATACAAGACGCTGCAAGCAAAACACATATCATGTGGTGAATAAAAATATAGCCTCAAGTAAAGTTACCGATGGACGAAGACGAAAAAGGGGATGCCTTCCGGGGCATCCCCAAGCTTAGGCTTTTGGTTGTCCTTGAATTTTACCTTGGGGTGCCATGGGAATCCCTAATCTTAGGCTCTTGCCAGTCCTTATTCCAAAATCCATCAAATCTTTACCCAAAACTTGAAAACTTCACAACACAAAACTCAACAGAAAATCTCATGAGCTCCGTTAGTATAAGAAAACAAATCAAAACTTTAAGGTACTGTAATGAACTCATTATTTATTTATATTGGTGTTAAACACACTGTATTCCAACTTCTCTATGGTTCATACCCCCCGATACTAGCCATAGATTCATCAAAATAAGCAAACAACACACGAAAAACAGAATCTGTCAAAAACAGAATAGTCTGTAGTAGTCTGTAGGTTTCTAATACTTCTTTAAATCCAAAATTCCTACCAAATTAGTACGGCCTAAATAATTTGTATATTGATCTACTGCAGTTGGAATTGGTATTTTGTCGCTCTCTGGTTAAAAATGAAAATTATTCTTGTGAGCGCATACTTTCTGTTTTTTTCAGCAAGATCAAACAACAATCATCCAAGAAGATCCTAAAGGCTTTACTTGGCACAAACACTAATTAAAGCATAAAACACAATCATAACAGAGGCTAGATAAATTATGTATTACTAAACAGGAACAAAAAGTAAATAACAAAAATAAAAATGGGTTTCCTCCCAACAAACGCTATTCTTTAAAGCCTCTAGCTAGGCGAAGAGATTTTGATGATGCTCACATGAAAGACAAGAATTGAAGCAAAAATAGAGCATCATGAAACACGTGACAAACACATCTAAGTCTAACATACTTCCTATGCATAGGAATCTTATAGGCAAACAAATTATCATAGCAAGCAAAAACTAGCATATGCAAGGAAGTGGAAAGAAATAATAGCAATCTCAACATAACTAGAGGTAATTTAGCAACATGAAAATTTCTACAATCATATTTTCCTCTCTCATAATAGTTACATGTGGGATCATAAGAAAATTCAACAAAATAGCTATCACATAAAATATTTTCAACACAATCCACATGCATGCGAAGTTGACACTCTTCCAAAATAGTGGGATTAATATTAACTAAAGTCATGACCTCTCCAAACCCACTTTTATCAAAAAATTCATAAGATTGAACATTCTCCAAATATGTGGGATCTAAAGTTGACACTCTTCCAAACCCACTTTCAATAATATTGCAAATACTATTATCAATCTCATATTCATCATGGGGCTTAAATAAAATTTCAAGATCAAAAGAAGAATCACCCCAATCATGATCATTGCAACAAGTAGTGGACATAGAAAAACTAGCATCCCCATGCTTGAGGTTTTGCATATCATTAACACAATTGACATTAAGAGAATTTATAATAACATCATTTCAATCATGCTTTTCATCGAAGGGACTATCAAGTATGGGTGCAATATCAACGATCTCATGTTTAACATAAGGAACTATAGCAAATTCATCTTCATAAATATTGGCATCATGGCCACAAGAATAGCAAGCATCATGTTCATCAAGGGATATTTTAATCAAATCATCGGAATCATAGTTATCTATAGATTCATGCATATCATTATTTTCTTCTGAAGCAACGGTGATTCTTTCAATAAATTCTTTGACATAGACATTATGATCATAGTTTTCATAGCAATATTTAAGTATGTCAAAATTTTCAGATTCGTATAGAGTAATATCATACTTTTAAACCAAAGAAGCAACTTCATAAGCACCCTTAAAAACAACAAATTCTTCAATTTGTTCGATCTCGTAGTAACTGTAAACACCCTTTGCATAAGAAGATAAGATTTCATTGTCATTAAACTCACATAGGTAGGGGAGGTGCTTTTTAGGGTTCTTAGAGCAACAAGTAAAATCATAAATTTCACAAAGATTCCAAGCATAACACAACAATTTGTTTGTTTGATCCCATAAGAGTCTCCCTTTTTCAGACAAATGGTGACGCACAAAATGAGCATGCTTATCTAAAGATTTCCCATCAACTAGGCTAGTTGGGGTTTCAACACGAGCGCATAAGGATCGAAGATGATCCAAGTAGAACACTTTAAGTGGATCCATATCAATAGATTTTTAGCAAGCAAAGATGCAAGCAAATAGAAGGCACATGGAAACACAAACAAAGATACATAGGGGAAGAAGGCAAAGAAAAGGCAAACATTTTTGAAAATTGTTTTAGATGTGGGGGAGAGGAAAATGAGAGGCAAATGGCAAATAATGTAATGCGAGGGATAAGAGTTTGTGATGGGTACGTGGTATGTCTTGACTTGGCGTAGATCTCCTCGGCAACGACGCCAGAAATCCTTCTTGCTACCTCTTGAGCATGCATTGATTTTCCCTTTAAGAGGAAAGGGTGATGCAGCAAAGTAGCGTAAGTATTTCCCTCAGTTTTTGAGAACCAAGGTATCAATCTAGTAGGAGACTACACGCAAGTCCCTCGTACTTACACAAACAATCAAGAACCTTGCAACCAACGCGATAAAGGGGTTGTCAATCCCTTCACGGCCACTTGCAAAAGTGAGATCTGATAGAGATAATAAGATAAATATTTTTGGTATTTTTGTTGTATAGATTGAAAAGTAAAGATTGCAAAATAAACGATGATAGAAATTGGCAAGTTGATGGGAAAATAATATAATGGAGAATAGACCCCGGGGCCATAGGTTTCACTAGTGGCTTCTCTCAAGATAGCATAATCTACGATGGGTGAACAAATTACTGTGGAGCAATTGATAGAAAAGCACATAGTTATGAGAATATCTAGGCATGATCATGTATATAGGCATCAAGTCTGTGACAAGTAGACCAAAATGATTCTGCATCTACTACTATTACTCCACACATCGACCGCTATCCAGCATGCATCTAGAGTATTAAGTTCATAAGAACAGAGTAACGCATTCGACAAGTTGACATGATGTAGAGGGACAAACTCAAGCAATATGATATAAACCCCATCTTTTTATCCTCGATGGCAACAATACAATACATGTCGTTTCCCTTTCTGTCACTAGGATCGAGCACCAGAAGATTGAACCCAAAGCTAAGCACTTCTCCCATTGCAAGAAAGATCAATCTAGTAGGCCAAACCAAACTGATAATTCAAAGAGACTTGCAAAGATATTTAAATCATGCATATAAGAATTCAGAGAAGAATCAAATATTGTTCATAGATAATCTTGATCATAAACCCACAATTCATCAGATCTCGACAAACACACCGCAAAAAGAATTACATCGAATAGATCTCCAAGAGAATAGAGGAGAACTATGGACTCGAAGGTCTGTGAGAAACTACTCACACATCATCGGAGAGGCTATGGTGTTGATGTAGAAGCCCTCCGTGATCGATTCCCCCTCCGACGGAGCGCCGGAAAAGGCCCCAAGATGGGATCTCACGGGTACAGAAGGTTGCGGCGGTGGAAATAGAGTTTCGTGGTGCTCCTGGATGTTTTCAGGGTATATGAGTATATATAGGAGAAAGAAGTAGGTCGGTGGAGCTGCAAGGGGCCCACGAGGGTGGGGGCGCACCCACCCCCCTGGGGCATGCCCTCCTGCCTCGTGGCTTCCTTGCTGCTTCCTTGACGTCCACTCCAAGTCTCCTGGATTGCGTTTGTTCCAAAAATGATCCTCGCGAAGGTTTTATTCCGTTTGGATTTCCTTTTCTGTGAAACACTGAAATAGGCAAAAAAAACAACAATTTGCACCGGGCCTTCGGTTAATAGGTTAGTCCCGAAAATAATATAAAAGTGCATAGTAAAGCCCATTAAACATCCAAAACAGATAATATAATAGCATGGAAGAATCAAAAATTATAGATACGTTGGAGACGTATCAAGCATCCCCAAGATTAATTCCTGCTCGTCCTCGAGTTGGTAAATGATAAAAACAGAATTTTTGATGTGGAATGCTACCTAGCATAATTTTCAAAGTAATTCTATTTATTGTGGCATGAATGTTCAGATCCGAAAGATTGAAGATACAAGTTTAATATTCACATAAAAATAATAATACTTCAAGCATACAAACTAAGCAATTATGTCTTCTCAAAATAACATGGCCAAAGAAAGCTTATCCCGATAAAATCATATAGTTTGGCTATGCTTCATTTTCGTCACACAAAAATGCTCTCATCATGCACAACCCCAATGACAAGCCAAGCAATTGTTTCATACTTTAATAATCTCAAACTTTTTTCAACTTTCACGCAATACATGAGCGTGAGCCATGGACATAGCACTATGGGTGGAATAGAATAAGATAATGGAGGTAGTGTGGAAAGGACAAAAAAGGACAAAGTCTCACATTGACACGGCTAATCAACGGGCTATGAGATGCCCATCAATTGATGCCAATGCAAGGAGTAGGGATTGCCATGCAACGGATGCACTAGAGCTATAAATGTATGAAAGCTCAATAAAAGAAACTAAGTGGGTGTGCATCCAACTTGCTTGCTCACAAAGACCTAGGGCATTTGAGGAAGCCCATTGTTGGAATATACAAGCCAAGTTCTATAATGAAAAATTCCCACTAGTATATGAAAGTGATAAAAGAAGAGACTCTCTATCATGAAGATCATGGTGCTACTTTGAAGCACAAGTGTGGAAAAAAAGGATAGTAGCATTGTCCCTTTTATTTCTGTTCTCTTCGGCGGAGCGCCGAAAAATGCCCCAAGATGGGATCTCATGGGTACAGAAGGTTGCGGCAGTGGAAATAGGGTTTCGTGGTGCTCCTGGATGTTTTCAGGGAATATGAGTGTATATAGGCGAAAGAAGTAGGTCAGTGGAGTTGTGAGGGGCCCACGAGGGTGGGGGCGCGCCCTCCTGCCTCGTGGCTTCCTCGCTGCTTCCTTGACGTCCACTCCAAGTCTCCTGGATTGCGTTTGTTCCAAAAACGATCCTCGCGAATGTTTTGTTCTGTTTGGATTCCGTTTGATATTCCTTTTCTGCGAAACACTGAAATAGGCAAAGAAACAGAAATTTGCACTAGGCCTTCGGTTAATAGGTTAGTCCCCAAAATAATATAAAAGTGCATAGTAAATTCCATTAAACATCCAAAATAGATAATATAATAGCATGGAACAATCAAAAAATTTTGATACGTTGGACACGTATCAATGAGGTAATGGAGCACGAGTTCCCTGAAGGGTTTAAACCTGTGAACAACAAATCATACGACGACACAACAGATCCCGCAGTATGGATTGAAGATTTTCTTCTCCACATTCACATGGCTCGCGGTGATGATCTACACAGCATCAAATACCTTCCCCTAAAACTTAAGGGGACAGCTAGGCATTGGTTAAACAGCCTCCCAGAAAATTCTATCAGAAGCTGGGAAGACTTGGAAGATGCCTTTAGAGACAACTTCCAAGGCACTTATGTCCGGCCTCCGGATGCCGATGACCTCAGTCATATAGTCCAACAGCCCGGAGAGTCGGCCAGGAAATTCTGGACCAGGTTCCTAATTAAAAAGAACCAAATTGTCGACTGTTCGGACGCCGAAGCCCTAGCGGCCTTCAAACACAACATCCGCAACGAATGGCTCGCCTGACACCTCGGCCAAGAAAAGCCGAAGTCCATGGCAGCCCTTACAACACTAATGACCTGCTTTTACGCGGGCGTGATAGTTGGCTAGCCCGTAGTGGTAACAGTACCAGCGACCCCGGCACTTCTAAAGCCCGAAACGGCAACGAAAGGCCCCGACGCAACAAACAAAAGTGTCGGAACAACAATGATGATACAGAGAACACGACACTCAATGTCGGATTTAGTGGCTCCAAATCCGGTCAACGGAAGAAGCCATTCAAACCAAACAAAGACGGTTCATCAAGCCTGGACCAAATACTTGATCGACCCTGCCAGATCCATGACACTCCTGATAAGCCTGCCAACCATACCAACAGAAGCTGTTGGGTCTTCTAACAGGCCGACAAGTTAAATGCCGAACATAAGGAGAAAGGGTCGCCCAGTGAGGATGACGACGAGGAACCTCGCGCACCGAAAATAGGGGGTCAGAAGAAATTTCCCCCCGAAGTCAAAATGGTGAACATGATATACATCACCCATATCCCCAAGAGGGAGTGCAAGCGCGCGCTAAGGGATGTCTATGCGATAGAGCCAGTCGCCCCAAAATTCAACCCATGGTCGGCCTGTCCAATCACCTTTGATCACAGGGACCATCCGACCAGTATCCGTCATGGAGGTTCGGCGGCATTAGTCCTCGAACCAATCATCGATGGATTCCACCTTAGGCAAGTCCTCATGGATGGCGGCAACAGCCTTAACCTGCTCTATCAGGACACAGTCCGCAAGATGGGTATTGATCTGTCAATTATCAAGCCCACTAAAACTACCTTTAAAGGAGTGATACCGGTGTAGAGGCCCGCTGCACGGGCTCAATCACATTGGAAGTGGTCTTCGGCTCGCCAGACAACTTCCGCGGCGAAGACTTGATCTTCGATATCGTCCCCTTACGCGGTGGCTACCACACACTGCTCGGACGAACCGCGTTCGCTTGTTTCAACGCAGTCCCGCACTACGCCTATCTCAAACTCAAGATGCCCAGACCACGCGGTGTTATAACAATAAATGGAAACATGGAACGCTCCCTCCGCACTGAGGAGCACGCGCGGCCCTGGCAACGGAAGTACAAGGTAGCCTAATCAAGCCAGCTATTATGTCGGCGGCCAAGTCCTCGGACACTATCAAACAAGTCCGGACTAGCCCACCGTACGATAGTCCAGCTCGTCAGGAGCTCGATTAGCAATTCAGCCTCCATCTCATCCCCTACCAAATTGTGGCATATGTACCACGCATACATAATTACACACTAAAAATACCATGCGAAATGATGAAGGCATAATAAGGACAATGTCTGCAATACGGCTAGACCCTATCAGGACACTTACATTTCCTTTTTCTTCTTTCTTTATTATTTTCTTTTTATTTTTTCCAGGTCCCTCGTAACCCAGATCACCCTTTCGATGGTACCAAGGCTGCTTTCCATAGCCTATTATAAAAACACTGGTCGATGATCCTCTCGAAGGACAATACACCAAGGAGAAAAGTAGCATCAACGTGTGCCAGAGTACCTAAAGGATCCTTAAAGATCACCTCGTCCGCTTTCAGGACGCATGCATGGTTTCCCCTTGTGTTCGGCATGTAAAATAGCCTTGTTGCTTATTGCACTATTTGTATCAATATGTTTTGACGTATCAATCAGACTATAATGGAAACAGTTTTTAGCCCAAACCTACATGGTGTCGGCTCATCTCTTAACATATGTTTCCCTGTTTTTGTCTGATTATCATGTACACCTCGGTATGGCCTAAATTGCCAGGGGCTTTATTAAGCTGCGTACATCTTTTAAATATTAAAAAGTCCGAACATTTTAATAGTGCAATTCGGCATCCTGAATATAGCATTATATGCATTGGCTCTGAATTATGTCTTTGGTCAATAGTTGGGTTGCCCGGCTCCTGTGCTTTCTACCTTACATTCCGTCTGATCGGCTAGGGTAGTAAAGGGAGAACTACTGTGATTGTGTTCCTGGTTCACCCGGACAAACACCACAGTAGAGAAAGCTGAAAACTGAATGTCGTGATGCGGTGATAGCTGGTCAGCTATTTGGTGACTAAGTATAAGTCTCTAGCGATTTTTCCGCATTATGCGATAGGCCGGCCTTCACCTGGTTGGGCATTCATAGCACCTAAGTTCAGATAATCGAACAATATTAGGGGCTGCGCACGCACTCCCACTATAAAACTCCCATGGCTAAGTGAGGGCGATAAAGCCGCATAGTCCGATTGCCTGGTTCGCCGCACTAACACCTCCTTCATGGACTAGTACGTTGGGTCAAGTGTGTTTAAGTGTTATCCCGAACACCCCTGTACTACCTACGTGGGGGCTGAAGCCGACGACTGGCCAACTCTCAGATATCATAAACAGCCGCATAGGAGGAGATATTTTAAAGTAAAATAAGCAATATATCATACATAAGCCTTGTCTTGTGATAGAGGACTAGACAACATAAATACATTCATTCAAAAATGATGTCCTTCGAACATTGGCCCTCTACAATGCGGGATCCTTTCAGGACATCATCAAAGTACTGCTCCGGCGTGCTATGCTCTTTTCCAGCGGGCGGTCCCTCGGCTGCAAGCTTGATGGTGGCCATCTTCGCCCATTTCACCTTGACGCGGGCGAAGGCCATCTGCGCACCTTCAATACAGGCCGACCGCTTCACGACATCAAGCGGAGGGCAGGCGCTGACCAGCCGCTTGATGAGACCAAAGTAGCTACTGGGCATGGGTTCGGCCGGCCAAAGATGGATTATCAAATCCGTCATACCCAATTTAGCCACCCTGTGCAGTTCGGTCCATTGCTTCAGCTGATCGCTGAGGGGCACAGGATGCTCGGGCGCAAGGTACTGCGACGAGAACATCTTCTCCGTTGAGCTCCCCTCTTCGGCCCGGAAGAACTCCGCGGCATCAGCAACACTTCGGGGCAGGTCCACAAACACTCCTGGAGAACTCCAAATCCCGGTTAGAAAGATATGCCATTTCTTCACAAATTTGCTCTGCATGTTAAAGGCCTTACCTGCCACAATTTGCTTTACCTCTTGGATCTCCTGGACAGCGCTTTCGGCATCGGCCCGGGCTTCCTGCACACTTTGGAGTGCCTAGCAAGTTCGGAGTTCTGCTCCGAACTCTGGCGCTCTAAGGATTCACATTTGCCTATGGCATCCTTGAGCTCCTGCTGGACTTCCTCCACTCGCGATTCATGTTTAAGGCGGGAGGCTCGCTCCTCCTCCGCCTCCTTCCTGGCCTCGACCAGAGCACTCTTGAGGGCTTCGACCTCAGATGTGTCAGCTGCAAACATAATTATGAAACTCATTGAGATACTACATCATAGCTGGCATCATTTCAAGACGTGCTTCGGTATTATATACCTTGCTTTTCTTCTAGCTTCCGCCTTAGCTCGGATGCTTCGGCAGCATGGGCAGCTGACACCTGATTCGCAGCCTGCTTGTTCAAACAGATATGTGCGTTAGTCTCCTGCCTGAGATATTAGATCCTCTGTTCGGTTTTCTTTCCGAACACCGAACAGTGTCTCAGGGGCTACTATCTGTACATAGGCATTCTTTTAAAACATATTGTAAAACACATACCTCAAAGCCTCTTAAAAGGCTGGTGTAGGCTTCGCACATTCCGCTTTTCACGGACTGAACCTTTTCAATCACCATACCCATAAGGGTTCGATGTTCTTCCACAATGGTGGCGCTTTGAAGCACTCTCACCAGAACAGGAGGATTGCTAAGGAAGGACCTTAACCGTATTGCAGCATACAATTTAAATGCATTACAACTATAAGCCAGAAAAGCCGGGTATATATATATATACCTTTGAGTACTTACGATTCAGCCAGGGGCTTCGGCCTGGGGCGTGATGTCTACTACACAACCTTCTTCTTGTAGACGTTGTTGGGACTCCAAGTGCAGAGGTTTGTAGGAAAGTAGAAATTTTCCCTCAAGTGGATGACCTAAGGTTTATCAGTCCGTTGGAGGCGTAGGATGAAGATGGTCTCTCTCAAACAACCCTGCAACCAAATAACAAAGAGTCTCTTGTGTCCCCAACACACTCAATACGATGGTAATTGTATAGGTGCACTAGTTCGGTGAAGAGATGGTGATACAAGTTCAATATGGATGGTAGATATAGGTTTTTGTAATCTGAAAATATAAAAACAGCAAGGTAACTAATGAAAAAAGTGAGCACCAACGGTATTGCAATGCGTTGAAACAAGGCCTAGGGTTCATACTTTCACTAGTGCAAGTTCTCTCAACAATAATAACATAATTGGATCATATAACTGTCCCTCAACATGCAACAAAGAGTCACTCCAAAGTCACTAATAGCGGAGAACAAATGAAGGGATTATGGTAGGGTACGAAACCACCTCAAAGTTATCCTTTCTGATCGATCTATTCAAGAGTCCATAGTAAAATAACCTGAAGCTATTCTTTCCGTTCAATATATCATAGAGTTCGTACTAGAATAACACCTTAAGAAACAATTCAACCAAAACCCTAATGTCACCTAGATACTCCAATGTCACCTCAAGTATCCATGGGTATGATTATATGATATGCATCACACAATCTCAGATTCATCTATTCAACCAACACAAAGAACTTCAAACGGTGCCCCAAAGTTTCTACCAGAGAGTCAAGACGAAAACATGTGCCAACCCCTACGCATAGGATCATGGGCGGAACCCGGAAGTTTATCACCAAAACATACATCAAGTGGATCAATAGAATACCCCATTGTCACCACGGGTATCCCACGCAAGACATACATCAAGTGTTCTCAAATCCTTAAAGACTCAATCCGATAAGATAACTTCAAAGGGAAAACTCAATCCATTACAAGAGAGTAGAGGGGGAGAAACATCATAAGATCCAACTATAATAGCAAAGCTCGCGATACATCAAGATCGTACCACCTCAAGAACACGAGAGAGAGAGAGATCAAACACATAGCTACTGGTACATACCCTCAGCCCCGAGGGAGAACTACTCCCTCCTTGTCACGGAGAGCGCCGAGATGATGAAGATGGCCACCGGAGAGGGATTCCCCCTCTGACAGGGTGCCGGAACGGGTCTAGATTGGTTTTCGGTGGCTATGGAGGCTTCTGGTGGCGGAACTCCCGATCTATTCTGCTCTCTGAAGTTTTTAGGGTATATGGATATATATAGGAGGAAGAAGTACGTCGTTGGATCTCCGGGCTGTCCACGAGGTAGGGGGGCGCGCCCAGGGGGGTGGGCGCGCCCCCACCCTCGTGGGCAGCCCGGGACTCTCCTAGTCCATCTCCGATACTCCGTGGGCTTCTTCTGGTCCAAAAATAAGTTCCGTGAAGTTTCAGGTCAACTGGACTCCGTTTGATTTTCTTTTTCTGCTATACTCTAGAACAAGGAAAAAACAGAAACAGAAACTGGCACTGGGCTCTGGGTTAATAGGTTAGTCCCAAAAGTAATATAAAAGTGTATAATAAAGCCCATGAACATCCAAAACAGATAATATAATAGCATGGACCAATCAAAAATTATAGATACGTTGGAGACGTATCAGCATCCCCAAGCTTAATTCCTGCTCGTCCTCGAGTAGGTAAATGATAAAAACAGAAATTTTGATGTGGAATGCTACCTAACATATTTATCCATGTAATTCTCTTTATTGTGGCAAGAATATTTAGATCCATAAGATTCAAGACAAAAGTTTAATATTGAAATAAAAATAATAATACTTCAAGCATACTAACAAAGTAATCATGTCTTCTCAAAATTACATGGCCAAAGAAAGCTATCCCTACAAAATCATATAGTCTGGCTATGCTCCATCTTCACTACACAACGTATTTAAATCATGCACAACCCCGATGACAAGCCAAGCAATTGTTTCATACTTTTGATGTTTTCAAAAATTTTCAATCTTCACTCAAGCCATGGACATAGCACTATAGGTGGAATAGAATGGTGGTTGTGGAGAAGACAAAAGGAGAAGATAGTTTCACATCAACTAGGCGTATCAACATGCTATGGAGATGCCCCTCGATAGATATCAATGTGAGTGAGTAGGGATTGCCATGCAACAGATGCACTAGAGCTATAAGTATATGAAAGATCAACAAAAGGAACTAAGGGGGTGTCCATCCAACTCGCTTGCTCACGAAGACCTAGGGCATTTTGAGGAGGCCCATCATTGGAATATACAAGCCAAGTTCTATAATGAAAAATTCCCACTAGTATATGAAAGTGATATCATAGGAGACTCTTTATCATGAAGATCTGGTGCTACTTTGAAGCACAAGTGTGGTAAAAGGATAGTAGTATTGTCTCTTTTATTTTTTATTTGTCCTTTCCCTTTTTTTATTTGGCCTTTCTCTCTCTTTTTGGCCTTTTTTTGGGACAATACTCTATGAATGATGATCATCACACTTCTATTTATTTACAACTCAATTACAACTCGATACTAGAACAAAGTATGACTCTATATGAATGCCTCCGGCGGTGTACCGGGATGTGCAATGACTCATGAGTGACATGTATGAAAGAATTATGAATGGTGGCTTTGCCACAAATACAATGTCAACTACATGATCATGCATAGCAATATGACAATGATGAAGCGTGTCATAATAACGGAACGGTGGAAAGTTGCATGGCAATATATCTCGGAATGGCTATGGAAATGCCATGATAGGTAGGTATGGTGGCTGTTTTGAGGAAGGTAAATGGTGGGTTTATGGTACCGGCGAAAGTTGCGCGGTACTAGAGAGGCTAGCAATGGTGGAAGGGTGAGAGTGTGTATAATCCATGGACTCAACATTAGTCATAAAGAACTCACATACTTATTGCAAAAATCTATTAGTTATCGAAACAAAGTACTACGCGCATGCTCCTAGGGGGATAGATTGGTAGGAAAAGATCATCGTTCGTCCCCGACCGCCACTCATAAGGAAGACAATAAATAAATAAATCATGCTCCGACTTCATCACATAACGGTTCACCATACGTGCATGCTACGGGAATCACAAACTTTAACACAAGTATTTCTCAAATTCACAACTACTCACTAGCATGACTCTAATATTACCATCCTCATATCTCAAAACAATCATCAAGTATCAAACTTCTCATAGTATTCAATGCACTTTTTATGAAAGTTTTTATTATACCCCACTTGGATGCCCATCATATTAGGACTAGTTTCGTAACCAAAGCAAACTACCATGCTTTTCTAAAGACTCTTAAAATAATATAAGTGACGCATGAGAGTTCATCTATTTCTATAAAATAAAACCACCGCCATGCTCTAAAAAGATATAAGTGAAGCACTAGAGCAAATGACAAATTACTCCAAAAGATATAAGTGAAGATCAATGAGTAGTCGAATAATTATGCAACTATGTGAAGAATCTATAACATTTAATAATTTCAGATCTTGGTATTTTATTCAAACAGCAAGCAAAACAAAAGAAAATAAAATGACGCTCCAAGCAAAACACATATCATGTGGCGAATAAAAATATAGCTCCAAGTAAAGTTACCGATGAATGAAGACGAAAGAGGGGATGCCTTCCGGGGCATCCCCAAGCTTAGGCTTTTGGTTGTCCTTGAATATTACCTTGGGCATCCCCAAGCTTAGGCTCTTGCCACTCCTTATTCCATAGTCCATCGAATCTTTACCCAAAACTTAACAGAAAACTTGTAAGCTCTGTTAGTATAAGAAAATAAATCACCACTTAGGTACTGTTGTGAACTCATTCTAAATTCATATTGGTGTAATAAATACTGTATTCCAACTTCTCTATGGTTCATACCCTCTGATACTACTCATAGATTCATCAAAAATAAGCAAACAACACATAGAAAACAGAATCTATCAAAAACAGAACAGTCTGTAGTAATCTGTAGGATTCCAATACTTCTGTAACTCCAAAAATCCTGAGAAATTAGGAAGTCCCAGGCAATTTGTTTATTAATCTACTGCAAGTGAATTGGTATTTTATTGCTCTTTGGTAAGAAATGAAAATTATTCTCGTGAGCCCATACTTTCTGTTTTTTACAGCAAGATCAAATAACAATCACCCAAGAAGATCCTAAAGGCTTTATTTGGCACAAACACTAATTAAAACACAAAAGACACAATCATAACCGAGGATATATGATTAATTTATTTCTAAATAGGAGCAAAAATCAATGAACAAAAATAAACTTGGGTTACCTCCGAACAAGCGCTATCGTTTAACGCCCCTAGCTAGGCTTGATGATTTCAATGATGCTCACATAAAAGATATGAATTGAAACATAAAGAGAGTATCATGAAGAATATTACTAGCACATTTAAGTCTAACCCACCAATAATCAACTAACATAGGAGGGCAAAACAAGCATAACTTCAAAACTTTAAGCACATAGAGAGGAAACTTGATATTATTGCAATTCCTACAAGCATAAGTTCCTCCCTCATAATAATTTTCAGTAGAATCATGAATGAATTCAACAATATAACCAGCACCTAAAGCATTATTTTCATGATCTACAAGCATAGAAAATTTACTACTCTCCACATAAGCAAGATTCTTCTCATTCGGAATAGTGGGAGTATCATAAGAAACTTGAATACTATAAATTTTTTCCATATTAAAAGGGTAATGTTCAGAAAAAGGGTAATCATAATCATGACAAGTTTTATAAATATAATCATCACTACTTTTTATAGCATATGTATCATCACAATAATTATCATAAGTAGCAACTTTGTTCTCATCATCATCAATTGAAACCTCTTCCAAGATAGTGGAATCATCACTAAATAAAGTCATGACCTGTAACGCCCTCGATGCGGCTATAGCTCCTACGTGTCGAGGCACGACTTAGAGGCATAACCGCATTGAAAGCAATGTCGCAAGTTAGGCAATCTTCACAACATCCCATGTAATGTAGATAATAAAAGGGGAGATACATAGTTGGCTTACACTCGCCACGTCAAACAAAGTACATAAATAGCATTACATCATTCGATCACTCATGGCCCGACTACGGCACCAAAATAAAAGATCAACCCAACATGCGACACGATCCCGATCGTCCCAACTGGGCACCACTACTGATCATCAGGGAAAGACACATAGTAACGGCGTGAGTCCTCGTCGAACTCCCACTTGAGCTCAAACGCGTCATCTGGAACGGAGTCATCAGGCCCTGCATCCGGTTTGGAAGTAATCTGTGAGCCACAAGGACTCAGCAATCTCACACCCTCGCGATCAAGACTATTTAAGCTCATAGGTAAGGCAAGGTAAATATGTGGAGCTGCAGCAAGCGACTAGCATATATGGTGGCTAACCTGTTCGCAAAAGAGAGCGAGAAGAGAAAGGCAAAGCGCGAACGAGTAACTAGAGAGAAACCTGCGGCAAGCATTACTCCAACTCTGTGTTCACTTCCCGGACTCCGCCGAGAAGAGACCATCATGGTAACTCACACAGTTGATTCATTTTAATTAAGTTAAGTTTCAAGTTATCTACAACCGGACATTAACAAATTCCCATCTGCCCATAACCGCGGGCACGGATTTCAAAAGTTCAAATCCCTGCAGGGGAGTCCCAACTTAGCCCATGACAAGCTCTCATGGTCAACGAAGGAATAGACCTTCTCCCGAGACATTCCGATCAGGCTCGGTATCCCGGTTCTACAAGACACTTCGACAAGTTAAAACCAATCCAGCAACACCGCCCGAATGTGCCAACAAATCCCGATAGGAGCTGCACATATCTCGTTCTCAGGGCACACTCAGATTGTCCAAACTTCCGGTAGGCCAGCCCAGAGTTGCCCCTGGTGGCCACCGGTGGCTGACGAGGTGGACCAACACTCGGAGGAGCACTGGCCCGGGGGGGAGGGGTTAAAATAAGATGACCCTCGGGCTCTGGAAACCCAAGGGAAAAATAGGCTAGGTGGCAAATGGTAAAACCAAGGCTGGGCATTGCTGGAAAAGCTTTAATCAAGGCGAACTATCAAGGGGTTCCCATTATAACCCAACCGCGTAAGGAACGCAAAATCCGGGAACATAACACCGATATGACGGAAACTAGGTCGGCAAGAGTGGAACAAAACACTAGGCGAGAGGACGAGTCTTCCACCCTTTACCAAGTATATAGATGCATTAAGATAACAAGGCAATATAATGATATCCCAACAAGTAAATAATGTTCCAACAAGGAACGGTCTCCAATCTTCACCTGCAACTAGCAACGCTATAAGAGGGGCTGAGCAAAGCGGTAACATAGCCAAACAACGGTTTGCTAGGACATGGTGGGTTAGAGGTTTGTCATGGCAATTTAGGAGGCATGAAAAGCAAGTGGTAGGCATCGTAGCATAGACATAGCAAAAGAGCGAGCATATAGCAAAACAAAGATAGTAGTGATTTCGAGGGTCGGATCATCTTGCCTGCAAACTTGTCAGAGTTGACTGGATCCTCGAAAGCAAACACAATGGGCTCCTCGTTAGCGAACTCGTCTCCCGGCTCTACCCAAACAAGACAAACAAGCAACAAGGACACAATCAACCACGTGCAAAGCTCAAACAATATGATGCAAACATGGTATGCTATGCATGATGCGATATGCGATGCATATGCAAGATTTGACAAGGAATGAATGAACCTGGACTCAACTTGGAAATCCAAGTGTGCCACTGGAAAGGTGAGATCAAATCGCTTGAAAACGATATAAAGACCACCGGAATCGGAGTCACGGTTTGGAAATAGCAAGCAATTCAAATATGACACCGGTCTGCGATATACAGCAAGTAGCCATCTAAATGTAACAAGATGAACATGCTAAAGCACTCAAACATGACAAAAAAATACATGGAAGGGATCCATTCATGATGCTTAACAAAATATGAACACTGAGCTACGGCCAATTCATCCATTAATAGGTTCAAACAAGCATGGCAAAAATGCATTTGGTAAACAGATTTCAGACAGTGAAATTAACACTTGTCTGGAATTTCAGATCAGGTAGCACACTTTGGAGCATAAAAACTATATTCTACAGGTACTGAACATGACAAGGTAAAGCATGGCATCGAGCTACTCAAAGAGCTTAACAAAAGTCCCTTAGTAACCTTGAGCCAAAAGGGATCAGAAAATACATTTGCAAGCATGTGAACATGGCAAAAACATAATCAGATCACAGACTTCGTGAAAAACTGGAGCACGCAAATCAGATATCAAGTAGGCATGTTTACGAGCTCGATGCACTCACTACACAGCAAGACATGACAATCTAAGCATAAACCCATCAAGAATACACATTATACAAGCCAGACATGGCAAGAACAATAACATAGCATGCACGGATCAACTACAACATCCTCGGCAAAATCGCTAACAAGTAGACAATCTGCCCAGATTCACGAAATAGCAAAAGTAGAGCTCGATTGACTCAAGCTAGGGTGCTCCATAATTGCAAACAAATGCATGGATGGATAGAGCACTACAAGATTAACAAAACATCCTTACTAATCATCCTCAAAAGAGGCACGGATCACTAGGAAACAACATGAACATATGGCATATAGAGATAAACAGATCAAGGACTCAGTGGAATTGCTAAGTTCCTGAAATCAGCATTAACGAATGCACCACTTTGCAAGCTTGTTCTAGTCACCACACACATCACAAAAATACATGGGTTGCACCTCTGGAAAGATGGCAAAGCATATAACAAAACACATGTAGAGCTCAGGGACATATCATGCACACAATAATCATGGCAAAAATGACAAATATCTAATTGGAGCAGCAGATCTGACAATTATCTCAAATAGCACTCTTCCAACAGCATTTCGGGCATCAAGATGAACTCAAATGAAAATGACGCAAAGAGATGAAATGATGTGCTCTCTGAGACGAACATTTTGATGTGCTATATGCCCAAAACGGAGCTACGGATGCACAGCTACGGCATGACGAAAATAGTAAAATAATTAGGGTTTCGGGGCAAAAGTCAACCGAGATGTTTTGGATCTGAGATCTGCACGCTTCCCGAGGTTCATCATCAGACTTGCCGAACTTGGGGGCACGGCGGCCAGAGTTCGTCGGAGGAGCTCGTGGGAGCGGGGGCCGGCCGGATCCGGTGGAGACGGGCGCGGGCACGGGCACCGGAGTGGCGGCGAGGGGCGGCGCGGCCGGCAGGCGGGGCGGCGGTCGGCGGCGGCTTGCGGCGCGCCGGCCGGCGAGGTGGCGCGGCGGCCGGAGTGGCCGGACGCGGGGAAGAAGGGGCGGCGCCGGCTGGAGCGGCTCGGCCCAGTCGGGCGGCGGGAGGGCCGACCACGGGCCTGCAGGCCCGCGTCGGTGGCGGCGGTGATGCGGTCCCCCGGGGACACGTGGTGCTCGGTGAGTGGCTGGGCACGGCGGCGGATGTGTCCGTCCGGACCGGACGTGTCCGGCGCGGCGCGAGGTGGCGGATCTAGGGTTTGGAAGGGGGGGATCCGGAATTTCGAGAGGGTGGTCTTTAAATAGGCATAGAGGGAGCTAGGAGAGTCCAAATGAGGTGCGGTTTTCGGTCACGCGATCGTGATCAAACGCTCTAGATGATGGAGAGGGTTTTGGTGGGTTTTGGGCCAAATTGGAGGGCTGTTGGGCTGCAACACACACGAGGCCTTCTCGGTCCCTCGGTTAACCGTTGGAGCATCAAACGAAGTCCAAATGGTACGAAACTTGACAGGCGGTCTACCGGTAGTAAACCAAGGCCACTTGGCAAGTCTCGGTCCAATCCGGAAATGTTTAAACCCGACACACGAAAGAAAGGTAGAAATGACCACCGGAGGAGAACGGTGCGCCGGAGTGCAAAACGGACAACGGGGAAAATGCTCAGATGCATGAGACGAACACGTATGCAAATACAATGCACATGATGACATGATATGAGATGCATGTCAACGATAACAACACACGTAGACAAAAACCCAAACCCGAGGAAATAAAATAACTTAACGCCGGAAACGGCAAGAGTTGGATTACATATTGGGTAAATCATATCCGGGGTGTTACATGACCTCTCCAAATCCACTTTCAGAATTATCATAATAAGATTCAACATCCTCCAAAATAGCGGGATCATGACTTCCTGATGTTGACACTCTTCCAAACCCACTTTCATCAATATAATCAGCATAAGTAGGAGGCATGCTATCATCATTATAAATTTGCATATCAAAACTTGGGATACTAAAAATATCATCTTCATTAAACGTAGCATCCCCAAGCTTGGGACAAACATTAATTGCAGCAAATATATTCTCAAAAACATCATCTTCATCAAACATAGCATCCCCAAGCTTGGGCCTTTTCATATCATAAGCATAATCACCCTCATCATTAATAGTATGGATAGCACCAATAGTATAGCAATTATCATATTCTTCCAAGCAAGTGCCAAAAAGATTTTCAAGATCATAAGAAGTATCATTATCTTCCCAATCATAATCATCAAAACAAGCAATAGGCATAACGAGATCATCATCAAGTGCATCATCTTCCACAATTATATTTTCATGAGGCACAACAGTAATAGGAGCAACATTATTTGGGAGAGATATCTTTTTACCTCTCTTCCTTTTTCTTTTCTTCTTCTTCACCACATCATGTGTGGGTTCACTCCTCTTTTTGGAGCTCCTTATTAATGAGATTGGTTGAGTAGAAGGCTCCTCCTCTTTACCTGATTCATCATAAGAAATAATAGGAGGATATTGGGAAGTCTCTTCCCTTTCATTAGTATTCTCTTCATCTTCTATTTCTTTTCTTTTCTTTATATAATTGGCAATAACGATTTTCAATGCAATTCACCGCACAATACATATAAATTTCTTCTAGATCAATATCGAGGAATTCCTCGAGGTTATATTTTGGAATAATCTTAGTTTGACGTTTCATTTCTTCATAACCCGAAAGCAAACTAAGTTCATTATAATGTGCAAGGGAAATCAAGCCATCATGATTTTTGGACACGATTCGATCATGAAACAATTTTCATTTGATATTTAAATGACCATGTTCATTGCAAAGTTCACAAGTATGGCTAAGAAATTTTAAATTTTCAGCACTAACATTTAGCCTTTCTTGCAACCATTTAGTTTTAAATGCTTATGCCTCTTGCAATATCTATCTTCCCTATTTGGTGTGTACTTGCAAACCCAATGCACTCCACAAAAATTGACATGTTTATAGGAGACATTTTCATCATAACTAGTGCAATCATCATTAGTACTATGGATATTCAAGGTGTTCATACTAACAACATTGCAATCATGCTCATCATCCAAAAATTTAGTGCCAAACATTTTAATGCATTCTTCTTCTAACACTTTGGCACAATTTTCCTTTCCATCATTCTCATGAAAGATATTAAAATGATGAAGCGTACGAGGCAAACTCAATTCCATTTTTTTTGTAGTTTTCTTTTATAACTAAACTAGTGCAAAACAAGAAACAAAAAGATTCGATTACAAGATCTAAAGATATACCTTCAAGCGCTAACCCCCCCGGCAACGGAGCCAGAAAAGAGCTTGATGTCTACTACACAACCTTCTTCTTGTAGATGTTGTTGGGCCTCCAAGTGCAGAGGCTTGTAGGACAGTAGCAAATTTCCATCAAGTGGATGACCTAAGGTTTATCAATCCGTGGGAGGCGTAGGATGAAGATGGTCTCTCTCAAACAACCCTGCAACCAAATAACAAAGAGTCTCTTGTGTCCCCAACACACCCAATACAGTGGTAAATTGTATAGGTGCACTAGTTCGGCGAAGAGATGGTGATACAAGTGCAATATGGATGGTAGATATAGGTTTTTGTAATCTGAAAATATAAAAACAGCAAGGTAACTAATGATAAAAGTGAGCACAAACGGTATTGCAATGCGTTGAAACAAGGCCTAGGGTTCATACTTTCACTAGTGCAAGTTCTCTCGACAATAATAACATAATGGGATCATATAACTATCCCTCAACATGCAACAAAGAGTCACTCCAAAGTCACTAATAGCAGAGAACAAATGAAGGGATTATGGTAGGGTACAAAACCACCTCAAAGTTATCCTTTCTGATCGATCTATTCAAGAGTCCGTAGTAAAATAACCTGAAGCTATTCTTTCCGTACAATCTATCATAGAGTTCGTACTGGAATAACACCTTAAGAAACAAATCAACCAAAACCCTAATGTCACCTAGATACTCCAATGTCACCTCAAGTATCCGTGGGTATGATTATACGATACGCATCACACAATCTCAGATTCATCTATTCAACAGACACAAAGAACTTCAAAGAGTGCCCCAAAGTTTCTACCGGAGAGTCAAGATGAAAACGTGTGCCAACCCCTATGCATAGGTTCATGGGAGGAAACCGCAAGTTTATCACCAAAACAAACATCAAGTCGATCAATAGAATACCCCATTGTTACCACGGGTATCCCATGCAAGACATACATCAACTGTTCTCAAATCCTTAAAGACTCAATCCGATAAGATAACTTCAAAGGGAAAACTCAATCCATTACAAGAGAGTAGAGGGGGAGAAACATCATAAGATCCAACTATAATAGCACAGCCCGCGATACATCAAGATCGTACCACCTCAAGAACACGAGAGAGAGAGAGAGATCAAACACATAGCTACTGGTACATACCCTCAGCCCCGAGGGAGAACTACTCCCTCCTCGTCATGGAGAGCGCCGAGATGATGAAGATGGCTACCGGAGAGGGATTCCCCCTCCGACAGGGTGCTGGAACGGGTCTAGATTGGTTTTTGGTGGCTACGGAGGCTTCTGGCGGCGGAACTCCCGATCTATTCTGCTCTCTGAAGTTTTTAGGGTATATGGATATATATAGGAGGAAGAAGTACGTCGGTGGATCTCCGGGCTGTCCACGAGGCAGGGGGGCGCGCCCCCACCATCATGGGAAGCCCGGGACTCTCTTGGTCCATCTCCGATACTCCGTGGGCTTCTTCTGGTCCAAAAATAAGTTCCGTGAAGTTTCAGGTCAATTGGACTCCGTTTGATTTTCGTTTTCTGCGATACTCTAAAACAAGGAAAAACAGAAACTGGCACTGGGCTTTGGGTTAATAGGTTAGTCCCAAAAATAATATAAAAGTGTATAATAAAGCCCGTGAACATCCAAAACAGATAATATAATAGCATGGAACAATCAAAAATTATAGATACGCTGGAGACATATCAGGGCGCCACTCATCAGCGTGCGACTCAGAGTCATCCCTAAGGGAGGTCCTCCCTTTCTTGGACACTTCCGCCTCTAGATCGGCGAAAGCTGCCCTCTTCTTCTTCTCCCCCTGGGGTGGGGGATCGCTCTCTTCCTCCTCCTCTTCCTCTTCGTTAGGGGAGGAGAGAGTTTCTGTGTCTTCGGGCACTACATTCGAGGCACCTTTACGGCGGAGGCCACTCTTGGCCTCCTTGCCCTTCTCCTTGGCCTTCCTCTCCGACGCCTGGTACGGCGTCGGGACTAGCATCCTCGTCAATAGAGGAATAGCTTCGTCTTCGGGCAGCGGAGCCGGACAGTGAATCCGTTCCGCTTTCTTTGTCCAGGCCTGCAAAATAAAATGGAGAGTTTAGTGTGCTCCTTGGGCTCGCAAAGTAATGTTATCAAAGAACTTACGGGGGTCGCGGCGTGGGTGCTGTCGTAGCCAAGGTCTTCGGTTGTCTCCGGCCATGACTTCCGGTTTTTGAAGAGCAGCTTCCACATGTCTTCGTGCTTCGTGCCGAAGAACCACTGCAGGGTCCGGGGACCGGCCGGGTCAAACTTCCGCATGGGCTCTTGGCGCGCCTGACAGGGTAGTATCCGGCGGAAGAGCATCACTTGAATCACGCTGGCGAGGTTGGTATTTTAATCCACCAGGCTCTTGATGCGCTTCTCCAGCATCGTTAATTCGTCAGATGACACCCAGTCCAGGCCCTTGTTGATTCAGGATGTCAACCGCAATGGGGGCCTGGACTTGAACTCCGTAGGAGAAGCCCATGTGGAGTCACGAGGCTCTGTGACATAGAACCACCCCCTGCTGCCATCCCTTCACGATCACCACCAAGGTGCCCTTGGGCCAAGTGACGTTGGGCAGTTTGCTCACCATAGCGCCACCACAATCCGCGTGCTAGCCGTCCACCACCTCTGGCTTCACCTTGAAGACCTTGAGCCATACGCCAAAGTGGGGGGAAATGCGGAGGAATGCCTCACATACGACGATAAACACCGAAATGTTGTGGAAAGAATTTGGGCCTAGATCATGGAAATCTAGCCCATAGTAAAACATGAGGCCGATGAAGGGGAAACCCCAGTCCGAGAAGAAAATGAGGGATATATACTACCCTCTCGCCGGGCTTTGGAGTGGGGATGACCTATTTTTTTGGCCAGGAGTCGGTGGGCGATCTCTTTGGCCAGATACCCCGCTTCCTGGAGTTCCTTGATGTTTTTCTCCTTGACGGAGGAGGCCATCCACTTGCCCTGTGCTCCGGATCCGGACATGGCTGGAGTACTTTATGGGAACGGAGTGGATTGAAGCTTGAGTGCTGGAGCTTGAGGGCGGATGGAGTGAGGAAGGGGAAGGCGTGGGGTAAAAAGGGAGGAATCTTATCTCCTTATAGAGGCAGTGAATACCATGCGTCCCCCACGAGCCTTAAAGCTCGCCTATTTCCAAGGGGTCATGCGAAACGACATGGTTGGGTTTCCCATACCCGTATTGATGAGAATCCCGTAATAAGGGGGCACGATCTCTGCTTTCACAAGACGTGTCATCGGTGGTTGCGTCTCGAAACGCGAAACGGGAGGCCAAAAACGGTTTGAAATAATAGAATGGCCGGACGTGATGTCTCACCAGTGAAATCTTCGGAGGACAGAAGTTAACTGTATTCTAATTCAGAGGTATGACTATTGTATAGAGCCGGATATAGTACTGACGATGAACTGCTTTGAAGAATTCAGAGGAGAAACCCGCCTTGCAATGTCGAAGACAATCTGCGCACCAAACACATCGTCATTGAAGACTGGTTCAGGGGCTACTGAGGGAGTCCTGGATTACGGGGTCCTCGTGTGTCTGGGCGACGTGATGTGGGCCGGACAGATGGGCCGTGAAGATACAAGATAGAAGGCCTTCCCTCGTGTCCGGACGGGACTCTCCTTGGCGTGGAAGGCAAGCTTAGCATGCGGATATGAATATTCCTTTCTCTATAAACCGACTCTGTACAAACCTAGCCCCCTCAAGTGTCTATATAAACTAGAGGGTTTAGTCCATAGAGGCATAGTCATAATCATACATGCTAGACAATTAGGCTTTAGCCATTATGATCTCGTGGTAGATCAACTCTTGTAACCCCTATATTCATCAAAGTCAATCAAGCATGATGTAGGGTAATACCTCCATCAAGAGGGCCCGAACCTGGGTAAAACATTGTGTCCCTGTCTCCTATTACCATCGATCCTTAGACGCACAGTTCGGGACCCCCTACCCAAGATCTTCCTGTTTTGACACCGACACAATTTCCTCAAGCCACTGCTCCTAGGGTGATGACTGATTGTGAGCTTCTCCTCAGTCTTCATCAGAAGGTTGATCGCAACCATAAGTGGGTCAAGCGTCAGTTTGGTGCTATTCTTCAGAACATGAAAGTCACTCAAAATACTTTGAAGAAGAATCGCTATTATCTGCATGAAGTCTTTGACCGCACCTGGGCCATTCTGTCTAACCTATACAGTGATGAAGATCTCAATAAGATGGAATTTCAACAGGACTTTGAATGGGCACAACCACCTTCGAAGAAATTTAAGAAGGTCAAAGTTCCTCATCTTGTGGACAACTCCTATTCTTCATCGCGCGAGGCTGATGAGCATGAAGATTTAAACAACACTGCGGCATGCCCTACTCCAACGGACGACCCCAACAATGCTGGCGCTCCTCCATCAACTTTGTCATATTCTTCAGGGGCTTTAGTCCTCATTTTTTGTCCCTTTTGGTCATTCAATGACAAAGGGGGAGAAATTTGAGTTAGTCTTCAAGCGGGTCTATCTATATGGGTGTTTTTTTTGCTAAGTTACAACTCTCGTTCTTCTGAAGTATTTGTTGGACCGAGTTGTAAACTTAAGTCCGATGGTGGTCTGATACTTTTGCTATGTGTTCTACATGCTATTTACTCATATATGTTAACCTCTACAGTGATGAAGGTCAAAGTTCCTCATCTTGTGAATTACTTCAGTCACCATATTTCATCATGCATTTCAAATTCTTCATATCATATGTTAAATGCGTGTATGAATTACAAGATATAGGGGGAGATCTCCATGATTCTATTCTACAATGTGCATTTGCCACTCAAGGCAAATTCCTCACATATGCACATATTCAGGGGGAGTTCTTCTATATCTTGCAATCAAATTCCTCAATATCATAATTTACACTTCATATGTTTGTCCCTGTTGAAAACTTAACCTATATTGTCATCAATCACCAAAAAGGGGGAGATTGTAAGTGCATCTAGTGCCCCTTAGTGATTTTGGTGTATTGAAAACTTATAGGTGAAGGGACTAATGCGTTTGTGAGTGTACATAGGTCTATATGTCTATGAGGAGTTTGATATTTATAGAGAAAGTCGACTTCTAAAAATGGATGTCTTCAACTGAAGACTTTGACTTTCTGAAGACTTTGAAAGTGAAGAAATTGGTGCGATCCTGAAGACTTGATATTCATGCAAGGAATATGAAGCCTGAATACTTTGTTTTCATAGTTTCATTTTTCTATTTCTTGAGTCATAGGAAACATCGTACTGTTAAAGGGGGGTCGAGGTAAAACTAAGGAAAAGTTTCCAAGTGATGTCCATCTCAAAATCCTACACCTACCAATCCTTTCGAGTGAAGCCATTGGAAATCTCATACAGTTCAGTCAATTTCTTTAGTGACAGAGACAAAGATCTTCTAGTCTCTGAGGAATTTGTTCTGATTGAGGAGTTAGGAATTCGCCAGTGCGGATTGCCTACAAGTGAGGAACATGGTAGCCCTGAGGAATTTGATAGTCAAATTTCCGACCGTTGCTGTGCTATGCGCCAGCTGTCCCAAAATATCTACCCACCTAACGGTCATATCATTGAAGGGCATCTATGTCTTATCATGTCGGGCTGCTCCCTAGGCTATAAATAGCCCCCCTACAACCACTAGCTAGTTGGCTGCTCTGTGAGAAACTGACACTTGTCATTGAGAGCATCCCATCCTACGAGGACTTTGAGCGAAAATCATCAAGTGAGGAAAGACCCAGAAAACCCAAACCCAGACACGTACAAACCAAAAGTGATTGAGCATCATTCAAGAGGTTGTTCCTGTGTGGAACCGACGCTTGCTACCTTTGAGGACTATGCATCCTCCAGACAGTTGGGCGTCATGATCTAGAGCATCCAAGAGGAAATTGTGGATCGCCGAGTGACCGAGTCTGTGAAGGTTTGGAAGTCACCTGAAGACTTACCACGAGTGATTGGGCGAGGTCTATGTGACCTTAGATCAAGGATAATACAGTGTGGACTGTGTGTCCGGGACTATGTGTCCTCAGGTTTAAATACCTAGCCGCTCCAACCAGATGTATGATTGTCACAGCAGTTGGAATTGGTCTACCAAATCATTGTCTTCACCGATCTACTAGTTCTATTTCCTCAACTCTTCCATTTCCTCATTCAGATACTATTGTACTTGATCGTTACTATTTGAAGACTTTGACTGAAGAGTTTCTCAATTTCCTTAGTTCAATTTCTTCAGTCAGTTTGCCTTCAGCCTACTTACTCTGAGTTTATGCTACTTGTACTCAGTGCTTGTTTTCATATTATCATGATGACTGTGCTACTACTCTGTTATACTTGCATCTGAGTACTTATTCCGCTGCTAAGTAGTTCGTTGCTTAGGAATTTCGTCACCATGAAATTCCTCAGTGATGAATTTGTAACAATCGCCTATTCACGCCCCTCTAGTCGATATAACACACTTTCATCCATCATCATTACCCACCCTTCTTCATCACCAATTTCATGATGCTCACCGCCGGGAGTGAGTAATTCCTTCGTAGGCTTGCTAGACGGTGATGGAGTTGGATGAGATTTGTCATGTAATCGAGTGAATTTGTTAGCACTTGATCCCTAGTATCCACTATGTTCTGAGACTGTTGTTGCCATGACTTTGCTATGCTTAATGCTTGTCACTAGAGCCTATGTGCCATGATTTGATACTTGAAACCTCTATGTTTTCATGAATATATTTGAGTTCTTGATCCTATATTGCAAATTGTATGCACCTATTATGTATTATGATCTGCATACCCCAAGGTGATAATAATTCGGATTCTTTCTGGTGATTGATGTGGTATGAGGAGTTCATGTATTCACCATATGCTAATGCTTTGTTCTGGTTCTCTATTAAAAGGAGGCCTTAATATCCATTAAATTTCCTTATGGACACCTCTGCCACGGGAGGGTAGGACAAAAGATGCCATGCAAGTTGGTATTATAAGCACATATGACTATATACGGAATGCCTACATTACATTGATGGATTGGAGCTATTGTGTATAGCTCTAGGTTGTGACTGCTATATGATGAATGTCATCCAACACAAATATCCATCACTGATCCAATGCCTATGCTTTTCACATATTGATCTTTCCTAAGTTACTTTCATTGTTGTTGTTATTACAATCACTATAAAACAGCTACTGTTACTGTTATCATTACTGTTGCTACTGTTACTACTGCTATCAAAACTATCATACTACTATGCTACTAAACACTTTGCTGCAGATATTTATTTTTCCAGGTGTGGTTGAATTGTCAACTCAATTTCTAATACTTGCAAATATTTTTTGGCTCCCCTTGTGTCGAATCAATAAATTTGGGTGAAATATTACCCTCGAAGACTATCACGACCCCCTATACATGTGGGCTACAAAGACCTTTTTCTGGCACCATTGCTGGGGATCATAGCTCAATTTGTTGAGTCACTTGGGAATTATATCTGTTGAACACTATGAAGAATCTGAAAGACACTAGGACTAAGATCGTACCCTCTAAGACGAGGGGAGGTAAGGAACTGCCATCTAGATATGTACTTGATTCACCTTCTAATTTGAGTAGGCTTGCGACACCACTACCTACTATTCAATTTGATATGTCGCAAGTTATTGATGACACTACTTCTTCTATGAATGATGCTATTGACGATGTTAGTACTGTGCTTAAAAAAACTGTGCCACTATGTGAATTTGTTGATGAACAACTTGTTAAAGCTAAAGAAATTGAAACTATTGAAACTGATGAAAATTATGATTCACCTATTAGGCCTAGCTCTCCTAGAATTGAAATGCCTAAGATACCTAAGGGTTATGTTACGGATGGGGAGATAGCTAGAGAAATTCTTGCTTGTAATGATAGAGATGATGTTAAGATATTACTGAGTAAGCTGAAAGAACAATCTATGATAGCGAGAATGAAATATGATCCTAAGTTTGCTACTTCTCCTATCTTTGTAAGTGATAAGGATTATGAATGCTCTATCGATCCTATGTTAGTTACTCTGTCGATCTTGCAACTAACTCATTAGTTACATTGCTTGCAAGGCTTATAGTGATGTGCATTACCGAGAGGCCCAGAGATACCTCTCTGATACTCGGAGTGACAAATCCTAATCTTGAGCTATGCCAACCCAACAAACACCTTCAGATACGCATGCAGAGCATCTTTATAATCACCCAGTTACGTTGTGATGGTTGTTAGCACACAAGGTGTTCCTCCGACATTTGGGAGTTGCATAATCTCATAGTCAGAGGAATATGTATAAGTCATGAAGAAAGCAATAAAAATAAAACTTAACGATCATTATGCTAAGCTAATGGATGGTCTTGTCCATCACATCATTCTCTAATGATGTGATCCCTTTGATCAAATGACAACACATGTCTATGGTCAGGAAACTTAACCATCTTTTATTAACGAGCTAGTCAAGTAGAGGCATACTAGGGACACTCTGTTTGTCTATGTATTCATACATGTACTGAGTTTCTGGTTAATACAATTCTAGCATGAATAATAAACATTTATCATGATATAAGGAAATATAAATAACAACTTTATTATTGCCTCTAGGGAATATTTCCTTCAATTCTTTTTCATCGGTGACACCGAGTTGGCAGTGTCATAGATGGTGCATATCAGTCAGACCGGGTTCGTCCTTGTCGATTGTACCGATGAATAGTCTACAGTGTATTATTGCAGTTTGGTCTAGCCGATAGGCAGAAATCGGTGAGGCCAAGTTCAATATAGAGGAAAGATTTTGTCATTTCAGCTTGGCAAATAAGGTCTCACGAAGATTTGCAAGGAATTAATTGAAGGATTTGCAAAGAATTAGGTGCAGAGAAAAAGAGACAAAAAGAAATGGAATCTAGATGAAGCTTTTTTGAAAGGGGAACAAACAAGAAAGAACTTAATGCAAGAACACAAGGAAACACTAGAGAACTTCATCTAGAAAGGGTTGGTGACAGAGTCACTATTTTAGACTATATTGACTGAGGAGTCAAGTGATAACACTTGATCGTAGGTCATACTCATTGTTTAAGCTCAGAATGGGGTTACCATTTTTCGTTTAAGCATTTTGATGCATTCACATCTTGTTGAGATGCTTTGACCCATGACTTGGGGTAAAGCTGCTCTAAGATGGAATATCATAACTTGGGTGGTGGTGTTGATCTTGATCCTGTAGTTGAACTTGTGTTGGATGCTCAAGGTTGATGTAGTTCATCAAGAGTTGGGAGCACCGCTTATAGTTTGTGTTCATCTACCTACATGGGTTAGTTTTGCAAGGAAGAGCACTTGTGTATCCAAAATTACAATCATGAAGTTTGATACCAAGTGAAATTTGATATATTGAAATCGTCAAAGGATATGTTGAAAGGATTCATGCTTACTTGTCTTCAACCACCATATTGTAGAGACTTGGTGATGTAGAGATTTCTCAAGATGTGAGTGAGTTGCTATTGGGGAATACAATATTTCAAAAAAGAATCCTACGATCACGCAAGATCTATCTAGGGATGCATAGCAACGAGAGGGGAGAGTATGTCTACGTACCCTCATAGACCAAAAGCGGAAGCGTTAAGAAACGCGGTTGATGTAGCCGAACGTCGTCGCGATCCAACCGATCAAGTACCGAATGCATGACACCTCCGCGGTCTACACACGTTCAGCTCGGTGACATCCCTCGTACTCTTGATCCAGTTGAGGCCGAGGGAGATTTTCGTCAGCACGACGGTGTGTTGACGGTGATGATGAAGTTACCGGCGCAGGGCTTCGCCTAAGCACTATGATGATATGACCGAGGTGTGTATCTGTGGAGGGGGTACCGCACATGGCTAAAAATTGTCAACTTGTGTGTCTATGGGGAGCCCCCCTCCCCCGTATATAAAGGAGGGGAGAAGGGGTCCGGCCGGCCTCATGGTGCGCGCCCAAGGGGGGATTCCTACTCCTACTAGGAGTAGGTTTCCCCCCTTTCGTAGTCCTAATAGGAGGCGGAAGGAAGGGGAAGAGGAGAAGAAGGAAAGGGGGCTGACCCCCCTCCCAATTCGGATTGGGCTTGGGGGGGGGGGCTCCACCTCTTGGTTGCCTCCTCTCTCTTCCACTAAATCCCATGTAGGCCCATTAAGCCCCCGGGGGGTTCCGGTAACACCCCGATACTCCGGTATATGCCCGAACTCATCCGACACCATTCCGGTGTCCAAACATAACCTTCCAATATATCAATCTTCATGTCTCAACCATTTCGAGACTCCTCGTCATGTCCGTGATGACATCCGGGACTCCGAGCTACCTGGGGTACATCAAAACACATAAACTCATAATATCGATCATCATCGAACGTTAAGCGTGCAGACCCTACGGGTTTGAGAACTATGTAGACATGACCGAGACTCATCTCCGGTTAATAACCAATAGAGGAACCTGGATGCTCATATTGGTTCCTACATATTCTACGAAGATCTTTATCAGTCAAGCCACATAACAACATACATTGTACACTTTGTCATCGGTATGTTACTTGCTCGAGATTCGATCGTCCGTATCATCATACCTAGTTCAATTCTTGTTATTAGCAAGGCTCTTTACTCGTTCCGTAATGCAACACCCCATAACTAACTCATTAGTCACATTGCTTGCAAGTCTTATAGTGATGTGCATTACCATGAGGGCCCAGAGATACCTCTCCGACAATCGGAGTGACAAATCCTAATCTTGATCTATGCCAACTCAACAAACACCATCGGAGACACCTGTAGAGCATCTTTATAATCACCCAGTTACGTTGTGACGTTTGATAGCACACTAAATGTTCCTCCAGTATTCGGAAGTTGTGTAATCGCATAGTCATAGGAACATGTATAAGTTATGGAGAAAGCAATAACAATAAACTGAACGATCATAGTGCTAAGCTAATGGATGGGTCAAGTCAATGACATCATTCTCTAATGATGTGATCCCATTCATCAAATGACAACTCATGTGTATGGCTAGGAAACTTAACCATCTTTGGTTAACGAGCTAGTCAAGTAGAGGCATACTAGTGACACTTTGTTTGTCTATGTATTCACACGTGTACTAAGTTTCTGGTTAATACAATTCTAGCATGAATAATAAACATTTATCATGATATAAGGAAATATAAATAACAACTTTATTATTGCCTCTAGGGGATATTTCCTTCAGTCTCCCACTTCCACTAGAGTCAATAATCTAGATTACATTGTAGTGATTCTAACACCCATGGAGTCTTGGTGCTGATCATGTTTTGCTCGTGAGACAGGCTTACTCAACGGGTCTGCAACATTTAGATCCGTATGTATCTTGCAAATCTCTATGTCTCCCTCCTTGACTTGATCGCCGATGGAATTGAAGCATCTCTTGATGTGCTTAGTTCTTTTGTGAAATCTGGATTCCTTTGCCAAGGCAATTGCACCAGTATTGTCACAAAAGATTTTCATTGGACCTGATGCACTAAGTATGACACCTAGATCGGATATGAACTCCTTCATCCAGACTCCTTCATTTGCTGCTTCCAAAGCAGCTATATGTTCCACTTCACACGGAGATCCTGCCACGACGCTTTGCTTAGAACTGCACCAACTGATAGCTCCACCATTCAATAAAAATACGTATCCGGTTTGTGACTTAGAGTCATCCGCATCAGTGTCAAAGCTTGCATCGACGTAACCGTTTACGACGAGTTCTTTGTCACCTCCATAAATTACAAACATATCCGTAGTCCTTTTCAGGTATTTCAGGATGTTCTTGACCGCTGTCCAGTGATCCACTCATGGATTACTTTGGTACCTCCTTGCTAAACTAATAGCAAGGCACACATCAGGTCTGGTACACAGCATTGCATACATGATAGAACCTATGGCCGAAGCATAGGGAATGCCTTTCATTTTCTCTCTATCTTCTGCAGTGGTCGGGCATTGAGTCTGACTCAACTTCACACCTTGTAACACAGGCAAGAACCCTTTCTTTGCTTGATCCATTTTGAACTTCTTCAAAACTTTATCAAGGTACGTGCTTTGTGAAATTCCAATTAAGCGTCTTGATCTATCTCTATAGATCTTGATGCCTAATATATAAGAAGCTTCACCGAGGTCTTTCATTGAAAAATTCTTATTCAAGTATCATTTTATGCTATTCAGAAATTCAGTATCATTTCCAATCAACAATATGTCATCCACATACAATATCAGAAATGCTACAGAGCTCCCACTCACTTTCTTGTAAATATAGGCTTCTCCAAAAGTCTGTATAAAACCATATGCTTTGATCACATTATCAAAGTGTATATTCCAACTAAGAGATGCTTGCACCAGTCCATAAATGGATCACTGGAGCTTACACACTTTGTTAGCACCTTTTTGGATCGACAAAACCTACTAGTTGCATCATATACATTTCTTCTTTAAGATATCCATTAAGGAATGCGGCTTTGACATCCATTTGCCAAATTTCATAATCATAAAATGCGGCAATTGCTAACATGATTCGGATGGACTTAAGCATCGCTACGGGTGAGAAGGTCTCATCGTAGTCAACTCCTTGAACTTGTTGAAAACCTTTCAAAACAAGTCAAGCTTTGTAGACAGTAACGTTACCGCCAGTGGCGGTCTTCTCCTTGAAGATCCATTTATTCTCTCTGGCTTGCCGATCATCGGGCAAGTCAACCAAAGTCCACACTTTGTTCTCATGCATGGGTCCCATCTCAAATTTCATAGCCTCAAGCCATTTTGCGAAATCTGGGATCATCATTGCTTTCTCATAGTTCGTAGGTTCATCATGGTCAAGTAACATGACTTCCAAAACAGGATTACCGTACCACTATAGTGCGGATCTTATTTTGGTTGACCTACGAGGTTTGGTATTAACTTGATCAGAAGTTTCATGATCATCATCATTAGCTTCCTCACTAATTGGTGTAGGAATCACTGGAACTGATTCCCGTGATGAACTACTTTCCAAAAAGGGAGCAGGTACAGTTACCTCATCAAGTTCTACTTTCCTCCCACTCACTTCTTTCGAGAGAAACTCCTTCTCTAGAAAGGATCCATTCTTAGCAACAAATATCTTGCCTTCGAATCTGTGATAGAAGGTGTACCCAGTAGTCTCCTTTGGGTATCCTATGAAGACACATTTCTCCGATTTGGGTACGAGCTTATCAGGTTGAAGCTTTTTCACATAAGCATCGCAGCCCCAAACTTTAAGAAACGACATGTAGCGACCCAACCTCAAACGGTCAAGTCTCTGTGCTTCAGTGTCATCCCTGGATCGGTAATGCTGACACACACAGTACTCGAAGGATTTATAACAGAGTAGAAATCACACACTTATTACATCGGATTTCTCAAAAGAGAACTTATTACAATAAATATGGCTTAAGGCTATCTAATACGATAACAGCGGAAGGCTTGGAAGATAAAGTGAGTCCATCAACTCCAACGGCATAGCTAAGTTGCACGACAATGACCTAATGAACCTTACTCCTCGTCTGAAAAGTCTGCAACATAATACGTTGCAGTCCGAAAACGGGTCAGCACATGGAATATGCTGGCAAAGTAAAACAGTAGAGCAAGAACAGAATAATGCTATCACTACATGCATATTTGGCTGGTGGAAAGCTCTATGGTTACAGTTTTTGCGAAAAGCCAATTTTTCCCTACAACAAAGGAATAGATTTTAAATTTACTATCATGGTAGTTGAAACATCATTGAGAAGGTTCGTCCAACTCAATCCCAATTAAAGTGATTAACAACCCAACAATATTAATTAAGAGTGATGAGATACTTAAGATACTCCAAGTACTAGATACTCAAGATTGTCCATAACCAGGGACACGGCTAACCATGATTAGTTTATACACTCTGCAGAGGTTTGCGCACTTTTCCCCACAAGACTCGATCGCCTCCGTTGGATTTCTCGCACTACATGGTGTTTGAGAAATGGATGACCGAGACACAGTCTTTCAGAAACATTAACTCTCTACTCCGGGTAGACCATACCAAACTTACAAACCCACTACCTGCTGATCTACCTCTTCAAGAGTTTCACGTAACTTACTCAACTATGCTAGAGCCCATAATAGCTTGTGGCTGCACACGGAAGTTTCTAGCATGAATCATCTCAGTTCCCTTTGAGCCTGGGTGGCGGTCCATAGGAAGATCACACGGGTACTCCAGGATTTCCAAAATATAGGCAACACTGGGTACTCTAGATGTGTATTTAAGTTGCCACCTTAAGTTCAACCATTAATTAACAATCACACATTTGTCATGGATTTCACTCACCCAAACCACGTCTACGAGCATAGCATAGCAATATAAGCAACGTGTAGAAGTAACTCCCAGGGTTTGACTGTAATAGGGTAATAGGTTCTACCTCAATAACTAGTTCCCAACCCACATGTTAATGACATCTGAGGGAGTCCGGGATTAGGGGGTCTTCGGACAGCCGGACTCTATCCTTTGGCCGGACTGTTGGACTATGAAGATACAAGATTGAAGACTTCGTCCCGTGTCCAGATGTGACTCTCCTTGGCGTGGAAGGCAAGCTAGGAAATACGGATATGGATATCTCCTCCTTTGTAACCGACCTTGTGTAACCCTAACCCTCTCCGGTGTCTATATAAACCGGAGGGTTTTAGTCCGTAGGACAACATACTATCATACCATAGGCTAGCTTCTAGGGTTTAGCCTCTCCGATATCATGGTAGATCAACTCTTGTAATACCCACATCATCAAGAATAAATCAAGCAGGACGTAGGGTTTTACCTCCATCAACAGGGCCCGAACTTGGGTAAAACATCGTGTCCCCTGCCTCCTGTTACCATCCGCCTAGACGCACAGTTCGGGACCCCCTACCCGAGATCTGCCGGTTTTGACACCGACATTGGTGCTTTCATTGAGAGTTCCTCTGTGTCGTCGCTGTTAGGCTTGATGGCTCCTACGATCATCGATAGCGATGCAGTCCAGGGTGAGACTTCTCTCCCCAGACAGATCTTTGTGTTCGGCGGCTTCACACTGCGGGCCAACTCGCTTGGCCATCTGGAGCAGATCGAAAGTTACGCCCCTGGCTACCAGGTCAGGTTTGGAAGTTTAAACTACACGGCCGATACCCGCGGAGACTTAATCTTCGACGGATTCGAGCCCCTGCCTTGTGCGTCACACGGTCACGATGAGTACGATTTAGCTCTACCATCGGACAGTGTTCAGGAGATCGCACCGGCAGTCGCTCCGACCCTCAATTCGGAGCCAGTTGAGCCATCCGTGGACGGGTGGATAGACCCCGCCACAGAGGCCTCATCCTCAGCGGCGATCGAGCTGAACATCAACCTTACCTTGCACGAGAGCCATGTTGTCAAACTACCGGATCCTTCTCTGGCCACGGACTCCGAACCGCCTGCGCCCGTTCCTATCGAATCCGATTGGGCGCCGATCATGGAGTTTACCTCCACGGATATTTTTCAGCACTCGCCCTTTGGCGACATACTGAACTCATTAAGGTCTCTCTCCTTGTCAGGAGGATCCTGGCCGAACTATGTCTGGCAGGATTGGGATGCGGATGACGAAGAAATTCGTGGCCCACCCACCACCCACTTAGTAGCCACTGTCGATGACTTAACCGACATGCTCGACTTCGACTCTGAAGACATCGACGGTATGGACAACGATGCAGGAGTCGAAGAGGAACCACTGCCCACAGGGCACTGGACAGCCACCTCATCATATGACATATACATGGTGGACACACCCAAAGAAGGCAATGGCGATGAGACAGCGGAGGATGACCCCTCCAAGAAGCAACCCAAGCGCTGACGTTAGTGGCGCCGCTCTAAGTCCCGCCAAGGAAAAAGCGGTGATACCGGCACCGGAGATAATAGCACTCCGGACCTTACTGAAGACAACAACAATCCCCTCCAGCAAAATTTAGAGCAGGAGGATGGAGAAGCCAGCCCTCCTGAGAGAGCGGCAGACGGAGAGGCGGAGGATGATAATTACATGCCTCCCTTCGAAGACGAGGCAAGCCTCGACGATGACGAATTCGTCATGCCAGAGGATCCCGTCGAACAAGAGCGCTTCAAGGCCGGCTTATAGCCACGGCAAATAGCCTTAAGAAGAAGCAGCAGCAGCTTCAAGCTGATCAAGATCTGCTAGCTGACAGATGGACTGAAGTCCCCGCGGCCGAGGAATATAAACTCGAACGCCCCTCCAAGAGTTACCCAAAATGTAGGTTGCTACACCGACTGGAGGAAGAAGCGTATGACACGGCTGATCGGCCACCTCGTGGCCGCGATAGAGAGGCATTCCAGCCAAAAGCTTAGCCTGCACCCCGACGCCATTCAAATAAAAAGGCATGGGGAAATACGCCAGACCTGCGAGACGTAATGGAGGATAAAGCAAAACATGCAAGATCCATCTACGGATCACGAGGGCGCGCCACTATGTCACAGCCCTAGAATTGTTTGGAGATAGTTGCATCAGTGAGCATCATGCATCCTGTTAATTTCAAGAAACTTGAAATGAGGAAAGTGAAAGCCTTAGAAATCAATTTAAAAGAAGGGCAAGAACCCTTTAAATTGCATTCTTCGTTTCCAAAATGCCTTCATAAATGTTTGTTACTTTTGGCAAGGCTTTGAGAACAAACCAAAAATAGGGAACATTTTTGTGGAATATTTTGGGCACTGAATTTAAATCACTATCCTATTTTAATTTGGAAATATACCCAAATATATATAGGATATATCTTCAAATACCTCTGATATATTTTATGTGCATTTGGAGAAGTCCATTTTGCAACATGAAATTATTAGAGGATAATTGACACTGTTTTTGAAACTGTTTTGAATTTTAAAAGAAGTGGCAAAGATAAAATAGAAACAAACAGAACAAAAAAACAGAGAGAGAGAGAGAGAGTTACCTGGACTTACCTCGGCCGACCTACCTGTTGCCGGCCTAGCTTCACCGGCCCGGACCACCACCGCCTCCTCCCCTGTCGTCTTCCTCCTCTACCAGCAGGACGTGCGCGTGCCTGACGGGCGCGCACAAGCGCCGGCCACCTCCTGCTTGCCGCTTCGCCCTGGCCCTCTGTGGACGACGCCATGCTACCCCCAAGCCCATGGGGATCGCTCCCTCTCTTGCTCGTTCTCTCCCGCACCCGCTCCGCACCATGACCGAAGCCACCACAAGCTCACCGTCGTCGCTCGTGTAGCCACCCCATTCCCCTCGACCGCTCGTTGTCTCTGCGAGATCCGCCACATCGTCCTCTTCATCCACGCCGAGCCATGCTTCGCCGGGAGCCGTGCATCATCCTCACCACCGTCATCTTCAACCTCGGACGTCCGAGATCGCCGGCGTCGATTTGCTCCGTCCAAGCCATCCCCGAGCACGAAGAGCTTCTCTACGGGTTCCCTGTGAGCCCCTCTTTCTTCGCCCCTCTCGCCGCTGTCCTTTTATCCCCTCAGTCGTGGTTTCCTCCTCGGCCGGAGCTCGCTGCCGCCGTCGCGAAGCTCGCTGTCAGTAGCCACCCCGCCTGGCCAATCCAAGCACGCAGTCATGCTCCGGGCTTTCTCAGGAAGCCGTAGCGTGCCTCAGGTCGTCCGCTCGTGCACCGTAGCCCTCGCGCCCGTGCAAGCCGCAGCTGCGCCGCCGTGGAACTCGACGCCGTCGACGTTCCCGGCCACCCTAGCATCGCCTGAGGCCACCAACCGACACACACCCTTGCTCTGGTTCCAACACGCCCAGCCCCGCTTGCTCCCGTCGCCGGAGTTGGCCGGACGGGGAACGCCGCCGCCTCTGCTTACGCCGGCCTAATCCAGCCATTAGGCACTAATTGCCAATTAGGTTAGCACCTGAGCCAATGACAGCTGGGCCCCACAGGTTTATTTAACCTACTAGCAAAATTAATTGGACTTAATTTGATTCCAGTGGACCCACACGTCAGCATTGACTTTGCTGACGTGGCCTTTGACCGGTCCCACCCGTCGTTGACTCGAGCCAGCACTGTGTGACTGACCAGTGGACCCCACTGGTCAGGTTTGACCTCGTCAGTCGCAGTTGACTTGCTGAGGTCAGCATGACGCAATGCTGACACAGTAAATGATTTTCTGGATTTTAAATAATTCAGAAAATTCTAGAAAATAGCCAAAACTTCTAAAATTCATAGAAAATTATCTATAACTCAGAATGAAATAAATTATATATGAAAAATTATCAGAAAAATTCAAGGAATCTGTTTATGGCATTTGCATGCATGTTTGAACAACCTAGGGTTGCTGTACAGGGCAATTTGCATAATTGACATTTAAATAAGCACATATGGAGTTTGAATTTGAACCCTTGGTTCAAACCAACTTCATTTAATATGATTGCTAGTTGCATTAGCTCAATAAACAGCATATTGCCATGACATTATCATGCATCATAATTGTTGCATTGCATTGATTGTGTTCCTCTTTGTTTGCCGGTATTTATCCCCTCTCGATAGACGTGGTTCTGACGATGAGTTCGATGACACCAATGAAGAACTATACTATCTTCAGAAGTGCCAGGCAAGCAAAACCCCCCTGTTCATTCCGATATAATCCCACTCTCTTGCACCTGCTCTCTTTTACTGCCTTAGGACAACAACAATTCAACTGTTACATGCTGCGGTAGTTGAACCCCTTTCCTCTGCATGACCTGTCATTGCCACAGTAAATAGATGAAACCCACTAGCATGAGTAGGAGTTGTTTGAGCCCTGATGTGCCTACTCATTCATGCTTGTTTGTCATGCCTGCTATTGCATAGAGTTGTGTCGGGTCTGATTCATCGGGAATGAATTGGAATGGTGATTAACATGTCCTACTGTGTGTGAGCTAAGTGTGTGAACACGATTTCGTAAAGGTAGCGGTGAGAGGCCATGTAGGAGTACATGGTGGCTTGTCTCATTGAAACCATTCTTAGGAACTGAGTTCTGTGTCTGTGATCCATGAACAGCTACTACCACTCATTGGGATCCTTAATTGACCCTCTAGGCTTCTTAATCACCCTAGTCCTCTGTCCAGGAGTTGCAACTAGTTTCTGGTGTTTGTAGGATATGTGTTGGCGGCCGTGCGTAGCGCTGACCCCAGGGGTGGGCTATGTTGCGGTAGATACACCGTGGTCGGGCATGCCGGGCGCCCGTTTGGTGTCTCGGAACCCTGTACACATCGTTCGGGGCCGTATGTGGAAACCTCGGCCGGACTCCCTGCGGATGGAACCTGGATAGGCGATAAACCTGGCCTAGAGACTTGAGTGTTTAGGTAGGCCGTGGCCGACACCCTCGTTGGGCTTCCGCTTGAAGGTTGCCGAGTACATGTCGTGTAAACGACGGTAAGTGGTGGGAGCGTGTGTGAAGAAGTACACCCCTGCAGGGTTATCATTATCTATTCGAATAGCCGGATTCCTTGGATATGGAAACTTGGACCCCTTGCATAGGTTATAGACAAGTGAAAGTGGATACTCTAAAACTCGCAAGATAAGCGTGAGTGCTATGGATGGCGTTCTCGTAGGGAGGCGTGAGCGAATCCATAGTGGTGTATTGATATGGTGAATATGTGGACTCGTGTGCGCCACCTCAAAAGAGTTGCTTGCAATCGTAGTTCAGGTTAGCCACTGAGTCAAAGCTGGCTTGCTGCAGTTAAACTCCACCACCCCCCTTGTTGATACCGATGCATATGTAGTTAGTTCTGATGTAGGTCTTGCTGAGTACATTTGTACTCACGTTTGCTTAATTTATGTTTTTGCAGAGAGACTTCAGTCTTGCTGGTAGTTCCGTGTGGACTTCGACGTTTAGCTTGATACCTCAGCTACGATCTTGTGCCCTCGGCAGGATCTGGTAGATAGTCAGGCTTCTCAGCCTTCTTCATTTGTAGTTGTCTGTACTCAGACAAGTTAAGCTTCCGCATGTGCTTTGATTTGTATGCTATGATTGTTGGGTCATGAGACCCATGTTTGTAATATCTCGCTCCTCGGAGCCTAATAAATAAATACTTGAGTCGTAGAGTTATGTTGTGATGCCATGTTGTATTTACACATATCGAGCATATTGTGTGTATGATTGAAATGCTTGGTATGTGTGGGATCCGATAATCTAGTTGTTTATCCTTGGCAGCCTCTCTTATGGGGAAATGTAGTCTAGTGCTTCCATGAGCCATAGTAGTCCTCTACAGCCTGGTTCACCGGAGTCCTGTTAGCCCAACACTACTGCTCAGGACACCTGACTGGCCGGCATGTGTTTCACTTCGTTCCTGTGTCTGTCCCTTCGGGGAAATGTCGCGCAGTGACATCCAGAGTCCTACCTAGCCTGCTATAGCCCGGGTTCCTGGAGTCCTGTTAGCCCAGTGCTACAGCCCGGATTCACACACTGCTGACCGACATGCTCGATGTGATTCATGTATGCCCGTCCCCATAGGTTAGTGCCACTTTGGGTTCACGACTAGCCATGTCGGCCCGGGTTCTCTGTCATATGGATGCTAGCGACACTATCATATACGTCAGCCAAAAGGCACAAACGGTCCCGGCCATGGTAAGGCGACACCCGTGGGAATACCGTGCGTGAGGCCGCAAAGTGATATGAGGTGTTACCGGCTAGATCGATGTGACTTGGAATCGGGGTCCTGACAGCTTTGGTATCAGAGCCTGACTGCCTGTAGGATTACCAAGCCAAACCGGTCGAAGTTGTGTCTAGAAATGCTTTAGTTATGTCGGGGAATTGATTGTGAAAGGGAACGTAAGGCTCTTTTTACTCCGTTACCTTATGGCCTTCTGATCTGAGTCATCCTCTTCTCTTCTACGGGGTTTAAGAACTAGGCCTTCTAATCTATCTATCAGGATGACGTGTTACTAATCCATAGACTTATAGGATTGATGGATTCAATTCTTAGTTCAGTTCCTACTATTTTTGTGTGTTGACAGTTGATCTTGGAACCTTGATATTGTGTTGTTGAGTGGTTATGCCACCATTTTGCAGGATGTCTCAAATCTTTTGAGCATTTACAGCCGTTATGCTATCCGAGTCATCCTAGGTTTCTAGATAATCTGATGCATTTGCAATCCTTTCTTTCCGTTCCCGATGTCCTTTATGGTCAGAATAAGCACACTAACCAGTACGTTGAGGTAATTTATTGTCTCGACATATATGTTGGAGCTATTATTATGACCGTAGGTGTTTTAGGGAGTCACCTAGTAATCTAGCACTGCTTTGTATCCCTAGTGTGATGATTTTGGCCACCATTCTCGAAAGCATTCCGCGATGCCATTTAGTAGTAGGTATTCTACTCCTGGGTTCTTGACCCAAGATCCACTCTACTTACCTCGTGTTGATAGTGTTGCTCATACCTTTAGGATATTAGTAATCTTTGTGATAGTCTTCAAGGTCCGTGGTATATCATTCTTCCAAATACCATGAATCATCCTTGGCAGAAATTCGTTTGAATCAAAAGATCACAACCAGAGTGCTCTTAATGAGTTCTCCATTCTACATTGTGAATTTGCGAGTTCTACCTTTCTGCATGGGTTATCCGGGAGAAATGTTGAGCTTTGCTCAACATACTAACCTATGTATCCACAACTTAGAAAGATATATGTTCCCTTGAGTTGTCCCTCTTCATTTGTATTCCAACCATCATCTATCAATTGATAGTCAGGAGTAATTGTGCATCCGTGTTATCGATGCTTATTATTCCTGTGGTCCATCAAGCCATTCTAGTTCAGAATGACTAGGAGAAACAAACTCTAGTACCTCGTCCATTTCTAGGATTGGGTCAAAGCAGTTGTATTCCGCAGATCAATTGCAATCAAGCTTTGATTCTGTTCTACCCTGAAGTATTACCCACTTTTATGTCAGGAACATCATGAGAATTGCACCTTCTCTTATGAATTTTTGATGCAGCGATACTCTTGCCATCATCGTTCTTTCCTCGGTCCCATGTTGCCATAACCGGAATGCCGACAAGTGAAGTGCGATGTGTGAAATCGGTACTCCTAGCAACCTCGTTGCTTGGTAGTTAATGGACAATATTCTCATTCTTAGCGTGTTGGTTATTGAATCATCATTCTAAGATTGATCGTGCTACCTAGTCCATTTTCCTGGTGCACTCTTCGATCAAGAGTTGGGACTGTGTCTATCCTTGCTTAGTTGATCATATCGTCTTGCCCTGAAAAGCAAGATTGTTCTCGAGCTTAGTAACATATCGGTGGTTCGTGATTTTCCGAAGATCTTCTCGGAACTATTACCTGGTTGTCACCTGACCGGTATGTTGAGTTCATGATTAAATGGGTTTTCTTATAAATCACCCCTTCTCCAAGAATCTGTGTTGGATATCCCTGAGCTAGTTGGTTGAGCTAAACAACAACTTGGAGAGTTGGAAGATAAAGCTTGTCTGACTTAGTTCATGTTAAGGGATATCTTTTTGTGTGTGTGTGTGATGAAGAAAGATGATATCTCCATTGATTGGTCCTCGTGATCAGTTGTTGGATCTATTGCCTTGTCAAAACCTTGACTTGAGTATGGGCTATCGTCAAGTCAAATCAGAACCAACGATGTCGTAATGTTGTCTTACTCGTGGTTGATCCCTCGAGCATACACCATTACATCTTTTGGTCTGACCAATGCTATCACCGTGTTCACATGATGGTGGAAGTCTAGTGATATGGAAATTCTGATGAGTTGTTGTTGAGTCTATCAGCAGCATTTTGTCTCCTCCATGATTCGTGTTGAACATCCAGCTAGCATTGGAAACTTGTGTAAGCATTTTTTTCATGCCCCGTTCATGAACTATCTGTCTGGATGAAAGAAGTGACTTCCTCTGGTTCACGTGCAATCGATGCAAGTTGCCGCCGTGAATCCGAGAAAGTTTATTTTGCCTCCTCTGGAATCATCCCAAGTTAGTCATGCATGTGCAAAGTGCCCTATGGTTTGATAGGTTGGCCGCCTCCATTCTATATGTGTTCCTAGCATACCAAGCCACTGATTGACTTGCTCAAGGATAAGAAGTTCATCGATAAGTGCACAAGGACTTCAATATCCTCGAGGATGGTTCCCAACCTGAACTCGGTAGTGTTTTATTATAAGACTACTGTGTGGTCATGCTTGTTTGGGACAACATGTTCACATGTTGTAGCAAAACCTGCTCATGTTTTGGAGCTTGCTATCGTAGTTCATTCCCTGAGAATCTTGCAACGTCATCTCGTCGATTTGTGTTGCAACCCTTCTTTCCAGGCATGTTGTCTGAAATATCATGTTATCAACCAGATCTGAATCTCAGGCAGATATGATGGTTGGAACATTTCCAACATTAGCATTTTGTTTCCAGCTTGCATGGCCATTGTGTCAGTTTCCCATGGGCTGCCATTCTCAATTGCTGAAGAAGGATCATCTTTAGAAGTGGACTTACCATGAGTCCCATCCATTTCCGGTGATAAGCAAAAATCATTCGTTGTGTTGTCTTCAACAAGGTAGTCCACATCACCCATTCGAGTTCGGGTATGCCATTCCTTTGAACTCTGCCAAATGTCTGTTGGTGATTTGTCTTAGGCTGGTGTAGAGAGTTTCAATGATCTTTGTATCGAAAGTAATTCTTTTTGCTACTTAAGGGATAGATCTACGAGTCACCTTCCCCAAGGTGCCCCGTTGTGGAATCATGGCAGTTAACTCCTCGCTATGTCGTGATCGAGCGTGGATTTGTTGCCTACTTAGTGGACCTTCGTCATCTATTACACCCCATCCCCCCGAATGTATGTTTCATGTCTTAGCTCAAGAGAAGTTTTATATCTCACCCTAAGAGTTGATCTTGAGTTGCCCGATCTTCGAGAAGATCGATTCCGGTAGAGTTCCTGTCCGTCGTCATCGTGTTGGATGAAGATCTTGAAAGGAAGGACACCAAGATCGATCTGAAGCAATGGATCATGAAGATCATGATAGTTTGTACCCCCTCTGTCTTCTTACCTCACGTCTTGAATCTCGGGACGAGATTCTTGTTTAGTGGGGGTGAGTTGTCACAGCCCTAGAATTGTTTGGAGATAGTTGCATCAGTGAGCATCATGCATCCTGTTAATTTCAAGAAACTTGAAATGAGGAAAGTGAAAGCCTCAGAAATCATTTTAAAAGAAGGGCAATAACCCTTTAAATTGCATTCTTTCTTTCCAAATTTCCTTCATAAATGTTTGTTAATTTTGGCAAGGCTTTGAGACCAAACCAAAAATAGGGAACATTTTTGTGGAATATTTTGGGCACTGAATTTAAATCACTATCCTATTTGAATTTGGAAGTATACCCAAATATATATAGGATATATCTTCAAATACCTCTGATATATTGTATGTGCATTTGGAAAAGTCCATTTTGCAACATGAAATTATTAGAGGATAATTGACACTGTTTTTGAAACTGTTTTGAATTTTAAAAGCAATCGCAAAGATAAAATAAAAACAAACAGAACAAAAAATAGAAATAGAGAGAGAGAGAGAGTTACCTGGACTTACCTTGGCCCACCTACCTGTTGCCGGCCCAGCTTCACCGGCCCAGCCCACCACCGCCTCCTCCCCTGTCGTCTTCCTCCTCTGCCAGGAGGACGAGCGCGTGCCCGACGCGCATGCGCAAGCGTCGGCCACCTCCTGCTTGCCGCTTCGCCCTGGGCTTCTCTGGACAACGCCACGCTACCCCCAAGCCCGTGGGGATCGCTCCCTCTCTTGCTCGTTCTCTCCTGCGCCCGCTCCGCACCATGGCCGAAGCCACCGCAAGCTCACCGTTGCCGTTCGCATAGCCACCCCATTCCCCTCGACCGCTCGTTGTGTCTGCGAGATCCGCCACATCGCCCTCTTCGTCCACGCCGAGCCATGCTTCGCCGGGAGCCATGCATCATCCTCACCACCGTCGTCTTCAACCTCGGACGTCCGAGATCGCCGGCGTTGATTCGCTCCGTCCAAGCCATCCCCGAGCACGAAGAGCTTCTCTACGGGTTCCATGTGAGCCCCTCTTCTTCGCCCCTCTCCCTGCCGTCCTTTTCTCCCCCAGTCATGGTTTCCACCTCGGCCGAAGCTCGCTGATGCCGTCACGAAGCTTGCCGTCAGTAGCCACCCCGCCTGGCCAATCCAAGCACGCAGTCGTGCTCCGAGCTTTCTCAGGAAGCCGTAGCGCGCCTCAGGTCGTCCGCTCGTGCATCCTAGCCCTCGCGCCCGTGCAAGCCGCAGCTGCGCCGTCGTGGAACTCGACGCCGTCGACGTTCCCCGCCACCCTAGCATCGCCCGAGGCCACCAACCGACGTGCACCCTTGCTCCGGTTCCAACACGCCCAGCCCCGCTTGCTCCCATCGCCGGAGTTGGCCGGACGGGGAACGCCGCCGCCTCTGCTTCTGCCGGCGAGTAACCGCCGGCCTAATCCAGCCATTAGGCACTAATTGCCATTAGGTTAGCACCTGAGCCAATGACAGCCAGGCCCCACAGGTTTATTTAACCTACTAACGAAATTAATTGAACTTAATTTGATTCCAGTGGACCCACACGTCAGCATTGACTTTGCTGACGTGGCCTTTGACCGGTCCCACCTATCGTTGACTCGAGCCAGCACTGTGTGACTGACCAGTGGACCCCACTGGTCAGGTTTGACCTGATCAGTCGCAGTTGACTTGCTGAGGTCAGCATGACGCAGTAAATGATTTCTGGATTTTAAATAATTCAGAAAATTCCAGAAAATAGCCAAAACTTCTAAAATTCATAGAAAATTATCCATAACTCAGAATGAAATAAATTATATATGAAAAATTATCAGAAAAATTCAAGGAATCTGTTTATGGCATTTGCATGCATGTTTGAACAACCTAGGGTTGCTGTACAGGGCAATTTGCATGATTGACATTTAAATAAGCACATATTTAGTTTGAATTTGAACCCTTGGTTCAAACCAACTTCATTTAATATGATTGCTAGTTGCATTAGCTCAATCAACAGCATATTGCCATGACATTATCATGCATCATAATTGTTGCATTGCATTGATTGTCTTCCTCTTTGTTTGCCGGTATTTGTCCCCTCTTGATAGACGTGGTTCGGACGATGAGTTCGATCACACCGATGAAGAACTATACTATCTTCAGAAGTGCCAGGCAAGCAAAACCCCCTTGTTCATTCCGATACAATCCCACTCTCTCGCTCCTGCTCTCTTTTACTGCCTTTGGACAACAATGATTCAACTGTTACATGCTGCGGTAGTTGAACCCCTTTCCTCTGCATGACCTGTCATTGCCATAGTAAATAGATGAAACCCACTAGGATGAGTAGGAGTTGTTTGAGCCCTGATGTGCCTACTCATTCATGCTTGTTTGTCATGCCTGCTATTGCATAGAGTTGTGTCGGGTCTGATTCATCGGGAATGAATTGGAATGGTGATGAACATGTCTTACTGTGTGTGAGCTAAGTGTGTGAACATAATTTGGTAAAGGTAGCGGTGAGAGGCCATGTAGGAGTACATGGTGGGTTGTCTCATTGAAACCGTTCTTAGGAACTGAGTTCTATGTCTGTGATCCATGAACAGCTACTACCACTCATTGGGATCCTTAATTGACCCTCTAGGCTTCTTAATCACCCTAGTCCTCTGTCCAGGAGTTGCAACTAGTTTCTGGTGTTTGTAGGATATGTGTTGGCGGCCTTGTGTAGCGCTGACCCCAGGGGTGGGTTATGTTGCGGTAGATACACCGTGGTTGGGCATGCCGGGTGCCCGTTTGGTGTCTCGGAACCCTGTACACATCGTTCGGGGCCGTATGTGGAAACCTCGGCCGGACTCCCTGCGGATGGAACCTAGATAGGCGATAAACCTGCACTTGAGACTTGAGTGTTTAGGTAGGCCGTGGCCGACACCCTCGTTGGGCTTCCGCTTGAAGGTTGCCGAGTACATGTCGTGTAAACGACGGTAAGTGGTGGGAGCGTGTGTGAAGAAGTACACCCCTGCAGGGTTATCATTATCTATTCGAATAGCCGGATTCCTCGGATATGGAAACTTGGACCCCTTGCATAGTTCATAGACAAGTGAAAGTGGATACTCTAAAACTCGCAAGATAAGCGTGAGTGCTACGGATGGCGTTCTCGTAGGGAGGCGGGAGCGAATCCATAGTGGTGTATTGATATGGTGAATATGTGGACTCGTGTGCGCCACCTCAAAAGAGTTGCTTGCAATCGTAGTTCAGGTTAGCCACTGAGTCAAAGCTGGCTTGCTATAGTTAAATTCCACCACCCCCCTTGTTGATACCGATGCATATGTAGTTAGTTCTGATGTAAGTCTTGTTGAGTACATTTGTACTCACGTTTTCTTAATTTATCTTTTTGCAGAGAGACTTCAGTCTCGCTGGTAGTTCCGTGTGGACTTCGACGTTTAGCTTGATACCTCAGCTACGATCTTGTGCCCTCGGCAGGATCTGGTAGATAGTCAGGCTTCTCAGCCTTCTTCATTTGTAGTTGTCTGTACTCAGACAAGTTAAGCTTCCGCATGTGCTTCGATTTGTATGCTATGATTGTTGGGTCATGAGACCCATGTTTGTAATATCTCGCTCCTCGGAGCCTAATGAATAAATACTTGAGTCATAAAGTTATGTTGTGATGCCATGTTGTATTTACACATATCGAGCATACTGTGTGTATGATTGAAATGCTTGATATGTGTGGGATCCGACAATCTAGTTGTTATCCTTGGCAGCCTCTCTTATGGGGAAATGTAGTCTAGTCCTTCCATGAGCCATAGTAGTCCGCTACAGCCCGGTTCACCGGAGTCCTGTTAGCCCAACACTACTGCTCAGGACACCAGCCTGGCCGGCATGTGTTTCACTTTGTTCCTGTGTCTGTCCCTTCGGGGAAATGTCACGCGGTGACATTCGGAGTCCTGCCTTGCCTGCTACAGCCCGGGTTCCCGGAGTCCTGTTAGCCCAGTGCTACAGCCTGGATTCACACGCCGCTGACCGACATGCTCGATGTGATTCATGTATGGCTGTCCCCATAGGTTGGTGCCGCTTTGGGTTCACGACTAGCCATGTCGGCCCGGGTTCTCTGTCATATGGATGCTAGCGACACTATCATATACGTGAGACAAAAGGCACAAACGGTCCCGGCCATGGTAAGGCGACACCCGTGGGAATACCGTGCGTGAGGCCGCAAAGTGATATGACGTGTTACCAGCTAGATCGATGTGTCTTGGAATCGGGGTCCTGACACACTATGCGAGACGATAATCGTCACGCCAGATACAGTAAAAGTAAATCCGGCCGGGCCGAGCACAGCGGGCAAGACTCATTGGAGCTGCGTCGCGATATAACCTAGTACAGAGGTGCCGCACACCCCTTATGCTTCACAGACGAAGTAATGGATCATCAAATCCCATAGGGTTTCAAACCCGTAAATATAGAATCATACGACGGCACAACAGATCCTGCGGTATGGATCGAGGATTTCCTCCTGCATATCCACATGGCACGCAGTGATGATCTACACGCCATTAAATACCTCCCACTCAAACTCAAAGGACCACCTTGGCATTGGCTCAATAGCTTGCCAGTAGTGTCCATGGCTGTTGGAAAGATCTGGAAGCCGCATTCCTCGACAACTTTCAGGGCACTTATGTGCGACCACCAGATGCCGATGACTTGAGCCACATAATTCAGCAGCCAGAGGAATCGGCCAGGCAATTCTGGACACGGTTTCTAAAAAGAAAAATCAAATCGTCGAATGTCCGGATGCAGAGGCCCTAGCAGCTTTCAAGCACAACATCCGCAACGAGTGGATAGCCCGGCACCTTGGTCAGGAAAAGCCGAAATCTATGGTAGCCCTCACGACACTCATGACCCGCTTTTGTGCGGGAGAAGACAGCTGGCTGGCTCGCAGTAATAACATATCAAAGAACCATGGTACTTTGGATACCAAGGACGGCAATAGCAGGTCACGTCGCAACAAACATAAGCGCCGCATTAACAGTGACAGTACCGAGGATACGGCAGTCAATGCGGATTCAAAGGCTCTAAACCCGGTCAGCGGAAAAAGCCATTCAAAAGAAGCACTCCGGGCCCGTCCAGTTTGGACCGTATACTCGATGGAGGGAGCGGAAGCGTGCGCTCAGGGACGTATATGCGTTGGCGCCAGTCGCCCCAAAGTTCAACCCATGGTCCTCCTGTCCAATCACCTTCGATCGCAGGGAACACCCCACTAGTATCCGTCATGGCGGATTCGCCGCATTGGTCCTAAACCCAATCATTAACGGATTTCACCTCACTCGAGTCCTTATGGATGGCGGCAGCAGCCTGAACCTGCTTTATCATGACACAGTGCGTAAAATGGGTACAGACCCCTCAAGGATCAAACCCACAAAAACGACCTTTAAAGGCGTCATACCAGTGTAGAGGCCCACTGCACAGGCTCAGTCACACTGGAAGTGGTCTTCGGATCCCCGGATAACTTCCGAAGCGAAGAGTTAATCTTTGATATAGTCCCGTTCCGCAGTGGCTATCATGCACTGCTTGGGCGAACCACATTTGTGAGATTCAATGTGGTACCGCATTATGCATATCTCAAGCTCAAGATGCCAGGACCTCGGGGGGTCATCACGGTCAATGGAAACACAGAGCACTCTCTCTGCACGGAGGAGCACACTACGGCCCTCGCAGCAGAAGCGCAAAGCAGCCTCTTAAGGCAATCCACTAGTTCGGCGATTAAGGACCCGGACACCTTCAAGCGCGCCGGAGTAATCGGCAACAGGACCGCCTGGCACGTTCCGAGCTCGCATAGCAATGCGGCCCCCACCCCGGTCCCAGCCAAAAGGCAAAATCCATGCCATGCGTACATAATTACGCATTAAAAATACCATGGGCACAGGCGGGGAGGGGGGCACGATGGTGGCACGCCCCAAGTCGCGGCTTAAACACACTAGGGGCTTCCCGCTTTGTTATTTTTCTCTTTCAGGACTTCAATCTCTGGAAACCATGTCTGGCAGCGTGATTGCCAAACACATGATGCAGCATCCAAGGAGGCAGAAAGCTACGTCACACCACGGAACTCCCAGGTGCATTATGATAACGAGTGAAATATTTGCTTTACTACCATTCCTCAGCTTGCCCTTGGAAGGGACATGTCAAACAACCCTACTTTTTGCTTATCGCACTACTTGTATCATTCTGCTTTAACGCACCCTTTTTGAATAAAACATGCATAGCATTAAACTATTATTGCATTCTTCTTTATATATATATATATGTTCATTTATGACATCCAGCACCGGTACACTCTGGTACGGCTAATACGCCAGGGGCTTAAGCATACCCCGTAATATGGCGTGAGAACTCCAAACACTTTCAACAGTGCGGCACCCCGAACATATAGCATTATATGCATCAGCTCCTAATCATGTCTTGGGTCAATAGTTGGGTTTGCTTGGCTCCCATGTTTTGGTACCTTACGTTCTGCTATATCGGCTAAGGTAGCACTGGGAGAACTACTGCGATTGTGCCCCAGTTCTGCTGGGCTAAGCACCTCAGTAGAGAAAGCTAAAACTGACTGTCATGATAAGGCGAGAGACTGGTCACTATTCGAGAGGTTTCGAGTCCCTAAAGGCTTATGCCGCTTAGAGCGAGGAGTCGGCCCTGTCCGGCTTAAGGCGTGTATCGTGCCCCGAATTCGGCCTTCCGAATACTAGGGGCTTTGCCGAAATTTAAAATTATAGAATTATATGGCTAAGTGAGAGTGATAACACATTATAGTCCGATTGCCGTGTTCGTTGTGCTGAGCACCTCCCTCGAAGGACCCAACAATGGGAACAAGAGTGCTCAGGTTTATCCCGGACACCCTAGCACTCGTGGCGTGGGGGCAGAAGCCGACGACTAGCCATCTCTCAGATTTGATAAACAACCGAACAGAAGGTAATATTTTAAATTCAAACAAGCGTTGCATAGCGCATATGAACAAGTTTTCATAAATACAGGATTACACGAGCGAATTTACTTGAATATTATATCTTTCGTACACTCGTCCGCTACGAGACGAGCACCCTTGAGGACACCCTCATAGTACATCTCGGGGTGGCGATGCTCCTTGCCCTCCGGCGGCCCTTCCTTCATCAGCTTCACGCCGTCCAGCCTAGCCCATTGCACCTTCACACGGGCGAAAGCCCGGCGTGCACCTTCGATGCAGACGGACCGCTTGATGACTTCCAGCCGTGGGCAAGCATCCACAAGCCGCCTCACCAGGCCAAAGTAGCTGTTGGGAAGGGTGTCGCCAGGCCACATCCGGACTATAAAGCCCTTCATGGCCTATTCGGCCGCCTTGTGCAGCTCGACCAGTTGCTTCAGCTGGTCGCTCAGAGGCATCGGGTGTTCGGTCCCAGTATACTGAGACGAGAACAGCTTCTCTGTTGAGCTTCCCTCCTCGGCATGGTAAAACTGTGCGGCATCCGACACGCTGCGGGGCAAATCTGCGAATGCTCCTGAAGAGCTCCGGATTCGGGTAAGTAACAGGTAATTTACTTTCACATGCTTGCTTTGCATATAGAATGCCTTACCCGCCGCTATCTTCTTCATCGCATCAATCTCCTAGAGGGCCTTTTGGGCTTCAGCCTTGGCATTCTTTGCGCTCTCAAGGGCCGCGGCAAGCTCGAACTCTTGCGTCTTCAAGTCAAGCTCCAACGCCTCGTGCTTCGTCACGAGAGCGTGGAGCTCTTGTTGCACCTCGCCCACCCGTGACTCATGCCTTTCCCGCTCGGTGCGCTCCTTGGCCGCTTTGTTTTCGGCCTCGGACAACGCTTGCTTCAGGGTCGCCACCTCGGTCGTGGCCCCTGGCAAATTTACGATAATCCTGTCATTTTGCAATCGCTTTCCTTTTATATAGATCCGTAGACTAGGTACTACTTACATTTGTTCTCCTCGAGCTGCCTCTTGGCAAGGCCGAGCTCTTCCTTGGACCCTTTAAGGTCCTGCTTTAGTGCAGCGACCTCCGCAGTTAGTGTGGCAGAGGCCAGCAGCGAAGCCTGCATACGCATATAGACATACTTATATTAGACTCCTGCAATATTGTTTGATCCTCTGTTCGGCTTTTCTTTGTGAACACCGAACAGAGCATCAGGGGCTACTGTCTATGCGGTAATGTTTCTCCTATATTTCAAAAACTTACCTCAAAGCCTGTTAGAAGGCTGGCACAGGCTTTAGTCAGTCCGCTTTTGGCGGACTGAACCTTCTGGACCACCACACTCATAATAGTGTGGTGCTCTTCGTCAATGGAAGCATTGCGAAGAGCTCCCAGCAGATTGTCCGGTGCCTCTGGATGGGCAGAGGTCACCGGCACAGGCATCTTGCCCCTCTTGGAAAGAGGCCGCCTGCCCGAGTCCGGAACCACTGGAGGTTCCGGCGCGGTGTTCGCCTGAGGCCCGAACTCGGAGCCCTCGGGGGCTTTGCTCCCCCTGCTCCCGGAGTCCGAAAGGTCGCTTTGAGGCGCCTCTGGGACTGTCTCCCCTCGACCCAGTGCCTCTTGAGACAACACCTCGGCGTTGTCCGTAGGGCAAGGGGAGGTGGTGGTCGGAAGTGGATCACTATCCATATCCGACGAGCCTAGGGAGCCGTCCGACGAGGATACGTCGATACGGATTCGGGGCGGTCTGCACAATCATAATTCGGCATTAGGAGAAGCAGTGCGACAAAGGAATGCTATAAGTTACTCTGGTATCCGAATATTACAACTTCGCCATGGGCTTGGCCCTGAGCAGCCACTCGAGTTCACTCGGCCTTCTTGGTCTTCTTCGGCACCTTGTAAGGAGCCGGAGTCAGCATCTCCGTCAGGAGAGCGTCCGCAGTGTCTTTGGGTAGAGGGGCCGGACAGTTAATCTGCCCCGACATCTCCACCCAGTCCTGTCAAAGGCATGGAGATCAGACCCCGCACATGGTTAAGCTAGAGGAAATAAATATCCTACCAGATGTATAGAACTCACCGAATGCGCTCGACGCTTCGCGCTTAGCCTGCGGTCCTCGGTGAGAGAGGGAGGGACCTCGGCGCCCTTGAACAGCACCTTCTAGACGTCCTTGTGCGTCGTGTCAAAGAGCTCGCTCAGAGTCTGGTGCTGGGCCGGGTCGAACTCCCACAAGTTGAAGTCCCGTTGTTGGCACGGGAGGATCCGGCGGATGAGCATGACCTGGACTATGTTGACAAGCTTGAGCTTCTTTCTTGTCATGTCCAGGATACATTTCTGGAGTCCGTCCAGCTCCATCGATGAACCCCATGACAAGCCCTTCTCTTTCCAGGAAGTGAGCCGTGTAGGGAATCCGGATCGAAACTCGGGGGCCGCTGCCCAGTTGGTGTCGCGTGGCTCGGTGATGTAGAACCAGGCCGAGTGCCACCCCTTTATGGTCTCCACGAAGGAGCCCTCGAGCCATATAACATTGGGCATCTTGCCCACCATGGCTCCGCCGCATTCCTCTTGTTGGCCGCCCACCACCTTCGGCCTGATATTGAAGGTCTTCAGCCACAGACCGAAGTGGGGGCAGATGCGGAGGAAAGCCTCACAGACGATGATGAACGCCGAAATGTTGAGGATGAAGTTCGGGGCCAGATCATGAAAGTCCAGCCCGTAGTAGAACATGAGGCCGTGGACGAATGGATGAAGGGGAAACCCCAGTCCGTGGAGGAAGTGGTGGAGGAAAACTACCCTCTCATGAGGTTCTGGGGTAGGGACCATCTGCCCCGCAGCAGGCAGCCGATGCGTGATATTCGCGGCTAAGTATCTGGCTTCGCGCAACTTTTTTATGTGTCCCTCCGTAATGGAGGAAGCCATCCATTTGCCCCCTACTCCGGACATGCTTGGAGATGGTTGAGGGGAAGGATGTGGACTTGGGCGTTGGAGCTAGAGTGCGCAAGAATGGATAGGCAAGGAGGAAGAAGGCATGGGTAGAAAAAGGTTAAACCGTATCCCTTTATAAGGGCGGCCGAAGCCATGCGCCCCCACTAGCCTGGTAAAACTCGCTTATCCCCCAAGCACCGTGATTGATGGCGCGGTTGGGTTACCCACGCCCATATTGATGAGAATCCTGCAATAGGGGGCACACGATCTCTGCTTTGACAAGACGTGTCAAGAAACCGCCTCGTGTTATGTGCGGGGCTGGTTAAAGAAAAACGGTTCGAATAATCACCGAGCCATGGCATGATGTCATGTTGCCAAAACGTGTCAGCAGATTAGATTTCTGGAAATATTATTCTCTCTATGGTGGTATGTGGAACTTATTTTGCAGGGTCGGACACTATCTTTCATTCAAACTCTTCTGTGGTATATCCTGAGGAGGAACCCGCCTTGCAATGCCGAAGACAACACTGCACGCCGAACTCATCGTCATTGAAGCCTGGTTCAGGGGCTACTGAGGGAGTCCGGGATTAGGGGGTCTCCGGATAGCCAGACTCTATCCTTTGGCCGGACTGTTGGACTATGAAGATACAAGATTGAAGACTTCGTCCCGTGTCCGGATGGGACTCTCCTTGGCGTGGAAGGCAAGCTAGGCAATACGGATATGGATATCTCCTCCTTTGTAACCGACCTTGTGTAACCCTAACCCTCTCCGGTGTCTATATAAATCGGAGGGTTTTAGTCGGTAGGACAACATACTATCATATCATAGGCTAGCTTCTAGGGTTTAGCCTCTCCGATCTCTTGGTAGATCAACTCTCCTAATCATGCAATGTTTGAGGATAGGAACTAATGCATAAAAACTGGGTGATAAAGGGATATGATCAAAGTGTTACTTGCCTTGCTGATGATCCGCGTAACCTAGAGACTCCAAATAACACGCTTCGCACTCCGGGAATTCTATCGCAAACAAACAATAGCATACATAAGCAACAGTCGAAGAAGCACGGGTAAAACTCAAATAAGAATATCTAACCGGAAAGTTCAACTTAAGAACTCCGGTTCGCAAAAAGAATCAAATCAAACGGAGCAACGAAACTCAAACGACGAAGGAAGCAAGATCCGTTTACTATTCTGAACTAAGGTCAAATTTTACAGTACCAAAATCTTGTTCAAGTTGGTTAAGCGGAAAGAGAGTCTCGAGACGAAGATCTAGGCGCTTGAATCGCCTGATTCCGACTAACGAGCGAAAAGATAAACAGACACGAAAATCGGATCAGAAATCGCGATCGAGAATAATCGTGGAAAAATCCGATAAAAAGAAAACCGATGAACAGACTAATGAACGAGCGTTCATTAGTTGTAACTAATGGGCGAAAACCGTTCGTTAACCCGAACATACGGACGAACGTCCGCTAATTAGAAGAACCCGGAAAAACCGGCGAACCGATCTAAAAAAAATGAACTAGCGTTTCTAAAAAAACCGGATAGTTTTAAAAAAACCGGCGGCGACGGATCGGCGCGGTACCTCCGGCGAGGCGGGATTGGGGCAGCGGCTTCGCGGGGCAGCAGGGCTCGGCGGCGGCGAGGCGCGGGCGGCGGAAGGCGGCGGCGCGGCTCAGGGCGGGGCACGGCGGCGGTGCTGGCGGGGGTGGTTGGTGGTGGTGGCGGCTCAGGGGGGAGCATATAAAGGGGGGGGCTTTGAGGAGGAGTCCCGGCCGGACTCCTCGTCCGAGTCGGCGGCGGCGCGCACGAGCGAGGGAAGGCGGCGGCGCGGGGGCGGTTGGGCCGGCCCGGCTGGGTTTCGGCCCTGTCGGCGCTTGGAAGTTTTTTTAAAACAATTCCGCCGAACAGAAAAAAAATCCTAGAAAATAAAATAAAAATCTAAAAATGCCAAAACAAATTTTCACCGTCTAAATAAAATACTTAGAACGAGATGAACATTTTCTTGGCCCTAAGATGCAATTTTGAAAACATGCAATTTTTTTCTAATGCAAATAAAATCTAATACATGATTTTAATATTTTTCCTCCAATATTTCAGTTATTTTGGAGAAGTCATATTATCTCCTCTCATGTATTTTAATATGAAATACTTTTCGGAGAGAAAAATAATTAAAGCCAAAAATCCTCGTTTCCATATTTGATAAAAATTGAATATGAAAACCGGGAAATCCCCAACTCTCTCCGAGGGTCCTTGAGTTTCTTAGGATTTCATGGATTGCGGAACGAAAATGCAATAAAATATGATATGCAAGAATGACCTATGTATAACATTCCAAATTGAAAATTTGGGATGTTACAAACCTACCCCCCTTAAGATGAATCTCGCCCTCGAGATTCGGGTTGGTTAGAAAATAGGTGTGGGTGGTCTTTGCGAAGATCATCCTCTTGTTCCCAGGTGGCTTCATCCTCGGTATGGTGACTCCACTGAACTTTGCAAAACTTAATAACCTTGCTGCGGGTGACTCGGCTGGCAAACTCAAGAATCTTAACTGGCTTTTCCTCATAAGTCAAATCATTGTCCAACTGAATCGCCTCGAAGGGTACTTTATCTCTTAACGGTATATCAGCCATCTCAGCATGACACTTCTTCAACTGTGAAACGTGGAACACGTCATGAACTCCTGACAGTCCTTCAGGTAACTCCAACTTGTAGGCAACTTCTCCCATCCGTTCCAAAACACGATATGGTCCTACAAATCTCGGGGCTAACTTTCCTTTAACTCCAAAACGTTTCACTCCTCGCAAAGGCGATACTCGCATATATGCTCTATCTCCAATTTCATAGGTTACCTCCTTGCGTTTTGAGTCTGCATAACTCTTCTGCCTGGACTGAGCAATCTTCGATCTATCACGAATCAACTTAACCTTCTCCTCATACTCCTTGATCAAGTCTGGTCCAAACAACTGTCGGTCTCCTACTTCATCCCACATCAACAGCGTTCTGCACCTTCGTCCATACAGGGCTTCAAACCGTGCCATCTTCAAACTGGCTTGGTAGCTATTGTTGTATGAGAACTCTGCGGAAGGCAAATTGTCATCCCAACTAGATCCATAATCTAGCGCATAGGCTCTCAACATGTCCTCCAGAATCTGATTGACTCTCTCGGTCTGTCCATCCGTCTGCGGGTGAAATGCTGTACTGAACTCCAATCTTGTTCCTAAAGTCTGGTGTAACTGATGCCAAAACTTTGAAGTAAACTGTGTTCCTCTATCTGATACGATGGTCCTTGGAACTCCATGCAGGCATACAATCCTGGACATATATATCTTGGCCAACTTCGCACTTGTATAAGTGGTTTTCACTGGGATAAAGTGAGCCACTTTGGTCAAACGATCAACTACTACCCATATGGAATCATATCCTGATTTGGTCATGGGCAATCCGGTGATAAAGTCCATGCCAAGTTTATCCCACTTCCATTCGGGTATCGGCATAGGATGTAACAATCCTGTTGGCTTTTGATGCTCTGCCTTCACTCTCTCTGACATACATCACATACGGCTACATACTCGGCAATATCCTTCTTCATACCCGTCCACCAGAAACGTTCCTTCAAATCCAAATACATCTTGGTGTTTCCAGGGTGTATCGAGTATGGTGAATCATGAACCTCCTATAGTATTAACTCCCTAATCCCTGGGTCATTGGGCACATAAACTCGGTCCTCAAACCATAAGGTGTCGTGCTCATCTTCACGAAAACCTTTTGTCTTTCCTTTGCTCATTTTCTCCTTTATCTCGGCAACTCTTTGTCATCCTTCTGAGCTTCTCGAATCTTGCCCAACAATGTAGACTGAACCTCCATTGTTGCAACAAAACCTCTTGGAACAATCTCCAATCGAAGTTCCATGATATCCTCTGATAACTCCTTCGGCAATCCCTTCCCTTCAAGGACATTAGCATAACTCTCTCGGGTCAAGGCGTCTGCTACGACATTGGCCTTTCCTGGATGATAGTGAAGCTTCATGTCATAATCCTTTATAATCTCCAACCATCTCCTCTGCGTAAGGTTCAGCTCCTTTTGTGTGAAGATGTACTTCAAACTTTTATGATCCGTGTACACATCACAACGGTTTCCAATAAGGTAATGTCTCCAAGTCTTCAATGCATGCACTACGGCTACTAACTCCAAATCATGCGTGGCATAATTCAACTCGTGAGGTATTAGTTGTCGCGAGGCATATGAAACAACTCTTCCGTCCTGCATAAGAACACATCCAAGTCCCAAGCGAGAGGCGTCGCAATACACTTGGAAATCCTTATGTATATCTGGCAGTGTCAGCACCGGGCTGTAGTCAAATGTTTCTTCAACTCCTGGAAACTTGCCTCGCAATCTTCCATCCATTTAAACTTGGTATCCTTCTTCAATAATTCCATCATTAGCTTCGCAATCTTGGAAAAATTCTCAATGAATCTCCGATAGTATCCTGCGAGTCCAAGAAAACTGCGGATCTCACTAACTGAAGTGGGTGCTAACCATTCAGTGACTGAATGAACCTTGCTGGGGTCTACTGCTATGCCTTCTCCTGATATAACATGTCCAAGGAATCCGACTTCCTTCAACCAAAACTCGCATTTGCTGAACTTGGCATACAACTGGTGTTCCCTGAGTTTCTTGAGAACTAAACGCAAATTCTCCTTGTGCTCCTCTTAATTCTTCGAGTATACCATAATATCATCAATAAACACCACAACAAATTTGTCCAAATATTCCATGAAAACCTTGTTCATCATGCTCATGAAATAGGCAGGGGCGTTGGTCAGTCCAAACGACATGACCGTATACTCATATAATCTGTAACGCGTGGTGAATGTTGTCTTTGGTATATCTTTCTCTCGAATCTTCAACTGATGGTATCCCGATCGCAAATCGATATTTGAAAACACCTTAGCTCCTTGCAGCTGATCAAACAGATCATTGATCATCGGTAGTGGGTACTTGTTCTTGATCGTCACTTCATTCAAGGCCCGATAATCAACAACCATTCTTAGGGATTTATCCTTCTTATCAACCAAAAGCACTGGGGCTCCCCAATGTGATGAACTTCTTCGAATGTAACCTTTCTCCAATAAATCCTTGATCTATTTCTTAATCTCTTTCAGATCATTCGCGGGCATCCGATAGGGTCTCTTGGATATTGTCCCTGTCCCTGGCAATAGCTCTATCAAAAACTCGATGTCTCGATCCGGTGGCATGCCTGGTAACTCCTCTAGAAAAACATCTGGGAAATCCCTCACTACAGGCACTTTCTCCTGAACAACTCCCGTGAGGTCATTCACTTGGATCCTCCTAGGCACATGCCTAGATACATACTTAATCCTTTTTCCCTCCGGGGTGGTGAGATAAATCAACTTACTAGCACAATCAATGCTTCCTCCATACTTTGACATCCAGTCCATGCCTAATGTCACATCCAATCCTTGTGACTCCAAGATAATTAGATCGGACGGAAAAACATGGGTGACAATTGTTAGGGATATCTGGTCGCACCATCAACTAGCCATATACTCTGCTCCAGGTGAACTCACTAAGAGAGGGGTCCTAAGGGTTTGGGTTGGTAGTTTAAACTTATCCACGAATCCCCTTGATATGTATGAATGCGATGTACCAGTATCAAAAAGAACTAGAGCGGTAAATGACTTAACCAAAAACTTACCTATTACCGCGTCTGGCTGCTCTTCAACCTCCTCCACGTTAACGTGGTTCACTTGTCCTTTGTTGAATGAATTGGGCTTCTTCCCAGTGTTCCCATTTCCGTTTCCATTCTTTCCTTCTGGGCACTCCGTGGCATAGTGTCCAGTCTTCCCGCACTTGAAGCAAGTAACGTGACTTAGATCTTTTTTGGCGGGTGTGGCTGGATTGTGGTGGTTCTGACTGTTATTGCTCCGTTCCCATTCCCATTCTTAGTACCATTGTGGTTATGCAATCCTCCTCCGGTGTGGTTATGAGCTCCATGGTTATGAACAAGTCCTCCTGAGTTCAGGGTTAGGAGAGGCTTCTACTAAGCTCCTGAGTTATACCTCCCTTGTCCGTACTTCCTCTTACGGCTCTCAATCTGCTGCTGCTTCCCTTCAATCATAAGAGCCGTATCTACCAACTCCTGGTAGTTGTTGAATGTTGCCACCATCAAATGCATGCTGAGCTCATCATTCAGCCCTTCCATAAATTTCTCCTGCTTCGAGGCATCTGTGGCCACATCGTCAGGGGCAAAACGAGATAGCTTACTAAACTCATCCACGTACTGAGCCACAATACGGTTCCCCTGGCGTAAGTTGGAAAACTCACGCTTCTTCAGATTCATGGCTCCAGTTGAGACATAGGCTGTGCAGAAAGCTTGCTGAAACTGGTCCCAAGTGACGTTGGCTATGGGGAAAGTGGCCGTGTAATTCTCCCACCATGAGGCTGCTGGTCCATCCAATTGATGTGCGGCAAAGTGCACCTTCTCAGCATCTGTGCAACCTGCAGTGGTAAACTCCCTTCCAATACGGCATAGCCAATCATCAGTGACTATAGGCTCAGTGCTACTGGAAAACACCGGCGGTTGTAACCTTAGAAAACGGGCTAGGTTGTCCACTGGCGGCGGGTTGTTGTTGTTGTTGTTACCCTGGTTCTGAACTAGCAATTGCATCAAGGTGTTCTGTTGCTGGATCAACTGAGTGAGCTCCGGCAGGAAGGCAAATCCGAGGTCACGTCTCGGAGGCATCTGATGGGTTTAGATGGAAGAGATTAGAATGGAATGAGGTCTAATGAGAAGGCACTACCCATATGCACATGAGACAAACACAATCAATTCACTCAATCAATCAAGCAAGGGCATACAAGCGGTCTTGAACTATCGCAAAAATGCTCAACTACTTCTAAATACATGGGGGAATACTACTAATCATTGGGTGGTCATCTAGAAATTTTGATCGGTGGAAGACTCCATGATATCTGCTCCAGCTTCGTCTTCAAAGTCATCATCATTAGGGTCGGAGTCGGTGTCGTCGATGATGATGTAGTCCACCGGACGAATATCCTTGGGTTCTTCATCTTCTTCTACTGGAGTGGGGTCTCCCATGAATATTCCGATCTTCTTAATCAAGTTGTCATTCTTCTCCAGTAGTGTCGCAATTTCCTCCTCATATCCATCGCGTGTAGACTTAAGTTCTTCTTCCAGCTCAATGATCCTTGTCTTCGCCTTCTTCAAATCTATCATGTCCGCGCACATCTGATTCTCCTGGCGTCGAATGTGTTGGTTTAGTTCCTGGATGAAAGCTGTAATTGATCTATCCTTCCTGGTGCTGATCATCTCCCATTGCTCATCTCGGCGCCCACATATCTGGTAGATAGTGTCCTTAAGATCCTTGTGATATACTTCTCCAATGCGTCCCACGGTGATGTGAGCTGCCATAATCTTTCCTAAACTCCAGGTTGGTGCATCGAAGGAAAATTCTATAGGTTTAGTGACTGGCGTGAAGGTCCTTCCTGGAACTTGAACTTGAATCATCCATCGCTCCTCTTCTGGTAAAGTGGCGTTGTAGGTCCCAGTGAAGCTTGGTATTCCAATGTTCAAGTACCTAGTGACTTCCTTCAAGTGTCGTCCAAAAGGTGATTCTTCCTCCGATTGTGCAAACTTGTTCTTCATCTCTGCCATCCTAAGGAGTGGAAAATGGAGAGGAGTCAGAAGTGAGAAGAGAATAGTGATCTAGGGCTTTAGCTTAGTGGTCGTGTCCTACACTCAGTGTGTGCTCTGATACCATCTTTGTAGCGACCCGACCTCAAACGGTCAAGTCTCTATGCTTCAGTGTCATCCCTGGATCGGTAATGCTGACACACACAATACTCGAAGGATTTATAACAGAGTAGCAATCACACACTTATTACATCGGATGTCTCAAAAGAGAACTTATTACAATAAATATGGCTTAAGGCCATCTAATACGATAACATCGGAAGTCTTGGAAGATAAAGTGAGTCCATCAACTCCAACGGATAGCTGAGCTGCACGGCAACGACCTAACGAACCTTACTCCTCGTCTGAAAAGTCTGCAACATAATACGTTGCAGCTCAAAAATGGGTCAGCACATGGAATATGCTGGCAAAGTAACACAGTAGAGCAAGAACAGAATAATGCTATCACTACATGCAAATTTGGCTGGTGGAAAGCTCTATGGTTATAGTTTTTGCGAAAAGCCAATTTTTCCCTACAACAAAGGAATAGATTTTAAATTTACTATCATGGTAGTTGAAACATCATTGAGAAGGTTCCTCCAACTCAATCCCAATTAAAGTGATTAACAACCCAACAATATTAATTACGAGTGATGAGATACTTAAGATACTCCAAGTACTAGATACTCAAGATTGTCCATAACCGGGGACACAGCTAACCATGATTAGTTTATACACTCTGCAGAGGTTTGCACACTTTTCCCCACAAGATTCGATCGCCTCCGTTGGATTTCTCGCACTACATGGTGTTTGAGAAACGGATGACTCAGACACGGTCTTTCAGAAACATTAACTCTCTACTCTGGGTAAACCATACCAAACCTACAAACCCACTACCTGCTGATCTACCTCTTCAAGAGCTTCACGTAACTTACTCAACTATGCTAGAGCCCATAATAGCTTGTGGCTGCACACAGAAGTTTCTAGCATGAATTAGCTCAGTTCCCTCTGAGCCTGGGTGGCGGTCCATAGGAAGATCACATGGGTACTCCGGGATTTCCAAAATACAGGCAACACTGGGTACTCCAGGTGCCTCAAACCACCCAGATGTGTATTTAAGTTGCCACCTTAAGTTGAACCATTAATTAACAATCTCACATCTGTCATGGATCTCACTCACCCAAACCACGTCTACGAGCATAGCATAGCAATATAAGCAACGCGTAGAAGTAACTCCCAGGGTTTGAAAGTAATAGGGTAATAGGTTCTACCTCAATAACTAATTCCCAACCCACATGTTAATGACATCCTAATCATGCAATGTTTGAGGATTGGAACTAATGCATAAAAACTGGGTGATAAAGTGATATGATCAAAGTGTTACTTGCCTTGCTGACGATCCGCGTAACCTAGAGACTCCAAATAACACGCTTCACACTCCGGGAATTCTATCGCAAATGAACAATAGCATACATAAGAAACAATCAAAGAAGCACGGGTAAAACTCAAAAAAGAAGATCTAACCGGAAAGTTCAACTTAAGAACTCCGGTTTGCAAAAAGAATCAAATCAAATGGAGCAACTAAACTCAAACGGCGAAGGAAACAAGATCCGTTTACTAATCTGAACTAAGGTCAAATTTTACAGTACCAAAATCTTGTTCAAGTTGGTTAAGCGGAAAGAGGGTCTCGAGACGAAGATCTAGGTGCTTGAATCGCCTGATTCCGACTAATGAGCGAAAAGATAAACAGAAGGGAAAATCGAATCAGAAATCGCGATCGAGAATAATCGCGGAAAAAATCCGATAAAAAGAAAACGGACAAACACACTAACGAACGAGCGTTCGTTAGCTGTAACTAACGGGCGAAAACCGTTCATTAACACGAACGTACGGACGAACGTCCGCTAATTAGAAGAACCGGGAAAAACCGGCGAACCAATCTAAAAAAATGAACTAGGGTTTCTAAAAAAACCGGATGGTTTTTTAAAAAAAACGGCGGCGACGGGTCGGCGCGGTACCTTCGGTGAGGCGGGATTGGGGCGGCGGCTTCGCGGCGCGGCGGGGCTCGGCGGCGGCGCGGTGCGGCAAGGCGGCGGCGCGGCTGCAGCAGTGGCGGCGAGGCGCGGCCGACGGCGCGGCTCGGGGCGGGTCTCGGCGGCGGTGCTGGCGGCGGTGGTTGGTGGTGGTGGCGGCTCGGGGGGAGTATATAAGGGGGCGGCTTGGAGGAGGGGCCAAGGCAGCGGCGAGGAGGAGTCCCGGCCGGACTCCTCGTCCGAGTCGGCGGCGGCACGCGCGCGCGAGGGAAGGCGGCGGCGCGGGGGCGGTTGGGCCGGCCCGGCTGGGTTTCGGCCCAGTCGGCGCTTGGAAGTTAAAAAAAACAATTCCGCCGAACAGAAAAAAATCCTAGAAAATAAAATAAAAATCTAAAAATGCCAAAACAAATTTTCACCGTCTAAATAAAATATTTAGAACAAGATGAACATTTTCTTGGCCCTAAAATGCAATTTTGAAAACGTTCAATTTTTTTTCTAATGCAAATAAAATCCAAATAAAATCTAATAAATAATTTTAATATTTTTCCTCCAATATTTCAGTTATTTTGGAGAAGTCATATTATCTCCTCTCATGTATTTTAATATGAAATACTTTTCGGAGAGAAAATTAATTAAAACCAAAAATCCTCGTTTCCATATTTGGTAAAAATCAAATATGAAAACCGGGAAATCCCCAACTCTCTCCGAGGGTCCTTGAGTTGCTTAGGATTTCGAGGATTGCAGAACGAAAATGCAATAAAATATGATATGCAAGAATGACCTATGTATAACATTCCAAATTGAAAATTTGGGATGTTACACGACAACATGGGTTTCTTGCCAAACCACAGTTCATATGGTGTCATCTCAATGGATTTCAATGGTGCCCTATTTAACGTGAATGCAACCGTCTCTAAAGCATAACCCCCAAAAAATAGCGCTAAATCAGTAAGAGACATCATAGATCGCACCATATCTAATAAAGTGTGGTTATGACGTTCGGACACACCATTACGCTGTGGTGTTCCAGGTGGCGTCAGTTGCGAAACTATTCCGCATTGTTTCAAATGTAGACCAAACTCGTAACTCAAATATTCTCCTCCACGATCAGATCGTAGAAACTATATTTTCTTGTTACGATGATTTTCCACTTCACTCTGAAATTCTTTGAACTTTTCAAATGTTTCAGACTTACGTTTCATCAAGTAGATATACCCATATCTTCTCAAATCATCTATGAAGGTCAGAAAATAACGATACCCGCCATGAGCATCAACACTGATCGGACTGCATCATTAGTATGTATTATTTCCAATAAGTCTGTTGCTCGTTCCATTGTTCCGGAGAATAGAGTCTTAGTCATCTTTCTCATGAGGCATGGTTCGCAAGAATCAAGTGATTCATAATCAAGTGATTCCAAAAGCCCATCAGCATGGAGTTTCTTCATGCGCTTTACACCAATATGACCTAAACAGCAGTGCCACAAATAAGTTGCACTGTCATTATTAAACTTATATATTTGGCTTCAATAATACTATGAATATGTGTATCACTACTATCAAGATTTAGTAAAAATAGACCACTCATCAAGGATTCATGACCATAAAAGATATTACTCATATAAATAGAACAACCATTATTCTCTGATTTAAATGAATAACCATCTCGCATGAAACAAGATCCAGATAAAATGTTCATGCTTAATGTTGGCGCCAAATAACAATTATTCAGGTCTAAAACTAATCTCGAAGGTAGATGTAGAGGTAGCGTGCCGACGACGATCACATCGACTTTGGAACCATTTCCCACGCGCATCGTTACCTCGTCCTTAGCTAATCTTCGCTTAATCCATAGCCCCTGTTTCGAGTTGCAAATATTAGCAACAGAACCAATATCAAATACCTAGGCACTACTTCGAGCATTAATAAGGTACACATCAATAACATGTATATCAAATATACCTTTCACTTTGCCATCCTTCTTATCCGCCAAATAGTTGGGGCAGTTCCACTTCTAGTGACCTGTCCCTTTGCAGTAGAAGCACTCAGTGTCAGGCTTAGGTCCAGACTTGGGCTTCCTCACTTGAGAAGAAACTTGTTTGCTGTTCTTCTTGAAGTTCCCATTCATCCCTTTGCCCTTCTTCTTGAAACTGGTGGTCTTGTTGACCATCAACACTTGATGCTCCTTGATTTCTACCTCCGCAACATTTAGCATCACGAAGAGCTCGGGAATTGTCTTATCCATCCCTTGCACATTATAGTTCATCATGAAGATTTTGTAGCTTGGTGGCAGTGGTTGAAGAACAATGTCAATGACACTATCAACCAGAAGATTAACTCCCAGCTGAGTCAAGTGATTGTGGTACCTAAACATTCTGAGTATGTGTTGACTGACAGAACTATTCTCCTCCATTTTGCAGCTGTAGAACTTATTGGAGATTTTGCACCTGAAATATTAGTTTCAACTCCTGGAACATCTCATATGCTCCATGACATTCAAAATGTCGTTGAAGTCCCGGTTCTAAGCCGTAAAGCATGGCACACTGAACTATCGAGTAGTCATCAGCTTTGTTCTGCCAGGTGTTCATAACATCTGGAGTTGCTCCTGCAGTGGGTTTGGCACCTAGCGGTGCTTCCAGGACGTAATTCTTCTATGTAGCAATGAGGATAATACTCAAGTTATGGACCCAGTCTGTGTAGTTGCTACCATCATCTTTCAACTTAGCTTTCTCTAGGAACGCATTAAAATTCAACGGAACAATAGCACGAGCCATTTATCTACAACAACATAGACATGCAAAATACTATAAGGTACTAAGTTCATGATAAATTAAAGTTCAATTAATCATATTACTTAAGAACTCCCACTTAGATAGACATCCCTCTAATCATCTGAGTGATCACGTGATCCATATCAACTAAATCATGTCCGATCATCACGTGAGACGGAGTAGTTTTCAATGGTGAACATCACTATGTTGATCATATCTGCTATATGATTCACGGTCGACCTTTAGGTCTCAGTGTTCCAAGGCCATATCTGCATATGCTAGGCTCGTCAAGTTTAACCCGAGTATTCTGTTTGTGCAAAAATGGCTTGCACCCGTTGTATGTGAACGTAGAGCTTATCACACCCGATCATCACGTGGTGTCTCGGCACGACGAACTGTAGTAATGGTGCATACTCAGGGAGAACACTTATACCTTGAAATTTAGTGAGAGATCATCTTATAATGCTACTGTCGTACTAAGAAAAATAAGATGCATAAAGGATAAACATCACATGCAATCATTATAAGTGATATGATATGGCCGTCATCATCTTGTGCCTTTGATCTCCATCTCCAAAGCACCGTCACGATCACCATCGTCACCGGCTTGACACCTTGATCTCCATCGTAGCATCATTGTCATCTTGCCAACTATTACTTCTACGACTATCGCTACCGCTTAGTGATAAAGTAAAGAAATTACATGGCTATTGCATTTAATACAATAAAGCGACAACCATATGACTCCTGCCAGTTGCCGATAACTGTGTTACAAAGCATGATCATCGTCTCATACAACAATTTATATAATCACGTCTTAACCATATCACATCACAACATGCCCTGCAAAAACAAGTTAGACGTCCTCTACTTTGTTGTTGCAAGTTTTACGTGGCTGCTACGGGCTTAGTAAGAACCATTCTTACCTATGCATCAAAAACCACAACGCGGTATAGCAATTACTTTTTGATCTTCAGAAAGAATCCTGTTCATTGAATCCGATTCAACTAAAGTTGGAGAAACTGACACCCGCTAGCCACCTCTGTGCAAAGCACGTCGGTAGAACCAGTCTCACGAACGCGGTCATGTAATGTCGGTCCGGGCCGCTTCATCCAACAATACCGCCGAATCAAGAAACAACTAGTGACGGCAAGCAATATATATATATATACCCATGACCACAACTCATTTGTGTTCTACTCATGCATATAACATCTACGCATAGACCTGGCTCGGATGCCACTTTGGGGAATGCAGTATTTCAAAAAAATTCCTACGATCACATAAGATCTATCTAGTGATGCATAGCAACAAAAGGGGAGAGTATGTCTACGTACCCTCGTAGACCAAAAGCGGAAGTGTTAAGAAACGCGGTTGATGTAGTCGAACGTCTTCGCGATCCAACCGATCTAGTACCGAACGCACGACACCTCCGCAATCTGCACACGTTCAGCTCGGTGACGTCCCTGATACTATTGATCCAGTTGAGGCCGAGGGAGAGTTTCGTCAGCACGACGGCGTGTTGACGGTGATGATGAAGTTACCGGCACAGGGCTTCGCCTAAGCACTACGACGATATGACCGAGGTGTGTATCTGTGGAGGGGGCACCGCAGACGGCTAAAAATTGTCAACTTGTGTGTATATGGGGTGCCCCCTCCCCCGTATATAAAGGAGGGGAGGAGGGGGCCGGCCGGCCTCATGGTGCGCCCCCAAGGGGGGATTCCTACTCCTACTAGGAGTAGGTTTCCCCCCCTTTCCTAGTCCTAATAGGAGGGGGAAGGAAGGGGAAGAGGAGAAGAAGGAAAGGGGGGCCGGCCCCCCTCCCAATTATTATTGGGCTTGGGGGCGCGCGCCCACCTCTTGGCCGCCTCCTCTCTCTTCCACTAAAGCCCATGTAGGCCCATTAAGCCCCTGAGGGGTTTCGGTAACCCCTCGGTACTCCGGTATATGCCCGAACTCATCCGAAACCGTTCCGGTGTCCAAACATAACCTTCCAATATATCATTCTTCATGTCTCGAACATTTTGAGACTCCTCGTCATGTCCATGATCACATCCGGGACTCCGAACTACCTTCGGTACATCAAAACACATAAACTCATAATACCGATCGTCATCGAACGTTAAGTGTGCGGACCCTACGGGTTCGAGAACTATGTAGACATGACCGAGACACATCTCCGGTCAATAACCAATAGCGGAACCTGGATGCTCATATCGGTTCCTACATATTCTACGAAGATCTTTATCGGTCAAACCGCATAACAAACATACATTGTTCCCTTTGTCATCGGTATGTTACTTGCCCCAGATTCGATCATCGGTATCATCATACCTAGTTCAATTCTCATTACTGGCAAGTCTCTTTACTCATTCCGTAATGCAACATCCCATAACTAACTCATTAGTCACATTTCTTGCAAGGCTTATAGTGATGTGCATTACCGAGAGGGCCTAGAGATACCTCTCCGACAATCGGAGTGACAAATCCAAATCTTGATCTATGCCAACTCAAAAAACACCATCGGAGAGACCTTTAGAGCATCTTTATAATCACCTAGTTATGTTGTGATGTTTGATAGCACACTAAGTGTTCCTCCGGTATTCGGGAGTTGCATAATATCATAGTCATAGGAACATGTATAAGTTATGGAGATAGCAATATCAATAAACTAAACGATCATAGTGCTAAGCTAACGGATGGGTCAAGTAAATCACATCATTCTCTAATGATGTGATTCTGTTCATCAAATTACAACTCATGTCTATGGCTAGGAAACTTAACCATCTTTGATTAACGAGCTAGTCAAGTAGAGGCATACTAGTGACACTCTGTTTGTCTATGTATTCACACATGTACTAAGTTTCCGGTTAATACAATTCTAGCATGAATAATAAAAAATTATCATGATATGAGGAAATATAAATAACAACTTTATTATTGCCTCTACGACATATTTCCTTCAGTTGCAATCTCAACAACTCCGTGCTCATCCAAGTACCGACAAGGGTTAGATAACATGCATGGGTGCAAGCATAGTTCCAAGACATGTGATCATCATTTTAAGAGAAATATAAACAATTAGTCAAACGCTCATGCCTTGCATGTATCCAAATGGAGCTTCTACTCCAAGTTTGAGGCATCTATGATGTTCAATACACCTCTCAAAGGGCAAAATACTTTATCGTCAAGCGGTTTGGTGAATATATTCGCTAATTGCTTATCGGTATGAACATGCTTAAGATTGATGTCTCCTTTGAAATGATGTCGAACTTCAATATGCTTAGTTCAAGAATGTTGCACGGGATTGTGAGAAATCTTAATGGCACTCTCATTAATCACAAAGCAATGGAACATGTTTCACATATATCCCACAATCTTTAAGAGTTTGGGTCATCCAAAGTAATTGAGCACAACATGAACCGGCGGCAATGTATTCTGCTTCGGCGATGGATAAGGATACTAAGTTTTCTTTCTTGGAGGACCAAGACACAACAGATCTACCAAGAAATTGACAAGTACCCGAAGTGAAGTTTCTATCAACCTTGTCACTGGCATAGTCCAAATCAGAGTAGCCGACAAGATCAAAAGAAGACCTCTTAGGATACCAAATGCCAAAGTTTGGTGTATGAATTAAGTATCTCACTATTCTTTTTACAGCCTTAAGATGACACTCTTTAGGGGCCGCTTGATATCATGCACACATGCACACACTTAGCATAATATCGGGATAGGAGGCACATAGATATAACAATGAACCAATCATAGAGCGGTAAACCTTTTGGTCAACTGGTTTGCCATCCTTAGTGAAGTCAAGATGTCCACTGGTAGGCATGGGTGTTTTCATACCTTTGCTTTCTTGCATGTTGAACTTCTTGAATAAGTCCTCGGTATACTTTGTTTGGGAAACAAAGGTACCCTCCTTAGTTTGCTTGATTTACAAACCAAGAAAGAATTTGAGTTCACTCATCATATACATCTCAAACTTCTCCGACATTAGCCTTCCAAACTTTTCACTAAAATGAGGGTTAGTCGAACCAAATATGATACCATCCACATAATTTTGGCACACAAATAATCCACCATTAACCCTTTTAGTAAAAATTGTAGAACCTATATATTTTTCCAATCTCGAAGCCTTTTTCAATAAGGAACTTGGTCAAGCATTTATACCACGCTCTAGGAGCTTTTTTAAGACCATAAAGTGCTTTGTGAAATTTGTAAACATGATCGGGTTTCTAGGGATTAACAAAGCCGGGAGGTTGTTTAACATAAACTTCCTCCTCAATTTCACCATTTAGAAAAGCACTTTTAATGTCCATTTGGTATAATGTGATAGCATGGTGATTGGCATAAGCAAGTAAGATGCGTACGGACTCAAGTATAGCAACGGGGGCATATGTCTCACCATAGTCCATACCTTCGACTTGAGTGTAGTCTTGGGCGACGAGACGGGCCTTATTGTGTACAACTTTTCCATCTTCATCTTGCTTATTCCGAAGCACGCATTTGGTTCCAATGACATTTTAGTTGCTGTCCTGCTTTTCTACCAATGTCCACACTTGGTTCCTCTCGAAATTGTGTAGCTCTTCATGCATGGCATTCACCCAATCCGGATCATCAAGAGCTTCTTCAACCTGCATAGGTTCAATACTAGAGATGAATGAATAATTTTCACAAAAGTTAGCCAAATGAGTTTTAGAGCGAGTAATTCTCCCGGTTTGAATATCATCAAAGATTTGTTCGATGGGATGATCTCTTGAAACTCTTGCTCTAACTCGTGAGAGCTTTTGTTTGGGTCGGGGTGGAACATCCTCTTTATCATCTTGTTCTTCCTCTTGGCATTCTTCATTGTTGGTGTTGTTGTTCTCTTGTGGAGGTGGAGAAGGAAGTTGATGAGGTTCATCTTGTTGGACTTACTTATTTCCGCCATCTTGGCGTGTTCCACTTGTGGATGCCTCCAAGTCAACATGTGGTTCTCCTTTTCTTGAGGTTGAGGCTTCCACTCAGACGGACGAGGTACTCTCCTTCCCCTCCGTTAGGCGAATATTGCCAATAGACAAGTCTTGGATTGCTTCCAAAGGATCTTTGTCTTTGTTGACGCTCAAAAGGGCACAATCGTAAAATCTGGTTAAAGCTATATCAAGATTAATTCAAACTTATGATTGGAAGTCACCATGTGATGGCTCTCTTCAAGAAGGTCAATATGGATAAGAAGATAGTCTAAAACGGAGCTCGGACACAAAAGTTATGACAAGTTCAGAGATGCTCATGTTGACACCAGAGTAAAGAAAGACATGAAACTCAATCAAGATGGCCTCTGATGGAAACTGTTTCAACATGAAAGTTGTGTGTCTCATCGAAATGATAGATTTTGATATAAAAATCGTCTTAATCCGAGTTTGGATGAAACCTGTGGAGGCAAAACAAGGTCAAAAATAGAAGCTGCAGAGTCATTTCGGACCGACCAAGTTGGTTTGATCGGTGAGATCGAGTTGGTGAAAAAAATTACCAGAGAGTTGGCAACATTAACTCGGTGGGACCGAGGCAAACCAATTGGTGAGACCGAGTTGATCCAGGAAATTACAGAAAGTTACAAAGAGTTGGCCACGTTCACTCGGTGGGACCGAAGCAGACCAATCGGTGAGACCGAGTTGATCCGGAAAATTGCCAAATATTCTTGTCCGAGTTAGGTTAGGATTTTTGATGTTTTGAACGGAATTATTAGTCCTTTTCTTGTACGGGAAGTCCAACCGCCTCATAAATAGATGAGAGGTGACGGCCGATTGAACAACACACAATCGAACATATCAATCTATCATCTTTTACCTTTACCTTTATCTCCCTCCCTTGTTCTTCTTCTTCCTCATTCTTCTTTCATTCTTCTTGTTGTAGGGCGACAAACCTGTAGTCCCTAGGGGCGATCAGGTCAGCCTAGGGCAACCCATAGCCGCCGTGCACCCTGACGGGGTCCCACTCGGGCGCGTGGGGTTTCGGGTCCTCAAAATCACCCGTCGAATTGCTTGCGTACCGCGCTTCTAGCCGGGTCTCCTTCGACGTGAGCTGTGGTGCATCACCCTTGGCGTTGGAGGCACACGGTGACGTGTTTGTGTGTGAACACACTTTTTGGTGACTCCGCTGGGGACGAAGCTTTGAACGGTCTCCAGCCCGTTCTTGCTACGAAGAGATCGTCATCTAGGGTTTGCAATCTACAAAGGTAATATGAATACCCAATTCACATATGTAGATGCAAATAATGCATATGTTGTTGCTAGATCATCTAATGATAATAATGTATCGGCTAGCCCTAGCTTTATCAATCATGCATCTAATTATGTGCAAGGGCCGATGCAACAAAATCTCCATGATTCTACTTCATATAATTTTAGCAACATGCAGCATATGTATCCCAACTCCCATGCATCGGCAACCCCACAAATTTATATGCCGATGAATAACATGATGAGTTCGGTTAGTCAAGTTGAGACACCTTATGTAGGAACTTCCAATGGTATGCAACTAAGTGTTTCAAGTTTTTATTCATCGGCAAATAACTTGCAGTACGTTAATCCAAACGTGCCGGTGGATAGGGGAATTGGCCATGTTACTACTAGTGATTTGGCCAATTACCCTCAAACACCATATGCTACACCTAATGCTACTAATTTTTCGGCACCATACGCAACTGTGGATGTCCATAATTCGGCTCCGCACCTTCATGGTCATGGTCAAATAAGTGAAACTTCTGCAGGAGCACAAATGCCTTCACCTACTACCGTGGCATATCATGTACCCCCTACACAATTACACAATTTCGGCAACATCTCATTGCCGAAGGAGTCTAAAAGAATCGGGGGGCAACCATATCCAGACTGGGTGGTTGAGAACAACCTTACATTCTCTTGGGATTTATGCAACTCCATTCGACAGGAACTAATAGAAGGCGGGAAGCCTCTTGATTTTGTTGCAGTAAAAGCTAGAGTTGTGCAAATGATGTAGTCGCCCAGTGCTGTACCATCTAGTGTACCACCTAAACAATTGCAAAGTTTCGGCACCTCATTGCTAAAAGAGTCTCAAAGTATTGGGGGGCAATCTTATGAGGAGTGGATGGAAATTGAGATGAAAAGGTTCAAAGCTCGCCAAGCTGAGATGTGGGCTAGAATTAGACAAGAGCGAGAAGCCTTGCAAATTCAAAAAGATAAATTTATTGATTCAGGTAACAAAGAAAATTCGTTTATTGGAAAAGCCGAATCAAGTAGTATATATTCTGAGTCCGTCAAATCCAAAGATGCAAGCATTATTGAGAAAGGGCATGGAAAGCATAGCAAGGCAGTCATGCTTGATTTTTCTGAAGTTAATGGAACCTACTTCCTTCCCTATGAGTTTCGTGCCATAGAAATTGAAGAGCTTCAAGGACAAGAACAAGTAGCTGAACAAAGTTCGGCTGAAAAAGATCTTCAAATTTATGATGCATGGAATCAAGAAGAAAATTGTGAAACGGTGTTGGGAAGCCATCCAGAAGCAAAGCACGATTTATTCATTCCATGCAATCATCGTGCTCTCCCAACATATTTGAAGAGGTATGTCTAGCCAGTAATTTACCTATTTTCATATTTGGTCGTAACTTTATTGTTGATGCATCTATTAGAAAAATTCTCATAAGTAATTTTCAAAGAACAATGAAGAAGGGTAATTTACATGTTAGCAATAAAATTGTTACAAAGCATATCGGTCAATATATTGTACCATTCAAAGAGACCGATAGTGAATTATTATTGCAACCAAAGCATTTCCCATTGCTTTATTTAAAGTTCAAATCTAATTGGGTAGCTTTGCTTGCATCATACATGGCTTACGCTTGGTCTCAATTGAGACATGTATCTTCTAACTACTTTGATATCAGAAATTTAAAGCCAAAGTTAAAATCTTTTGAGAAAACCGATGCTAGTATAGTTTTTTATTTAAGGACATCGGAAAAAGAATGCGAAAGAGAATTCATAGCCGAATGGGAAGATGCCAAATCTAAACCATTCATTTGCTTAAATCCAGAGCCGTTCTCACAACAAGATCGGCTAGAAAACAAAAGGTATACTTTTGATTCAAACATGTGTGGTCAAATCTTTGATTTATTGTTAAAAAATAATTACATTAGAATTCTTGATCCCCATGTCAAGCCATCTGTCCAAGGACGAATGTTGCAAGTTGCATGATTCGTTCAAGCATAATTTTGAGGATCGCAACATGTTTCGTCAAATAGTTAAATCGTCCATTGAAAAAGGACGATTGAAATTTGTTGAAACACAAAGAGATGACCAGTCTATTCCAATTGGTCCTGATGGCAAAAGGCTTATGCATCAGCTGCTTCAAGCCGATCCATTTAAAGAGAAGGTAAAAACTGCAAGTGACGGGATCAAGCTTTCAGGAAAAGAAGTTATTGAAGAGCATAATGAACATAGTCTTGAGGGCGAGAATTCTATCGAAGCTACAATGAAGATGCCAAGGACTGGGGGGCAGCAAGCAAATTCAGAGATCGGTGCAAGCACAACCAAAGGAAACAAAGGCCGAAATAAGCACAAGGGTAAGAGATCAAAAATCACTTCCACAGAGTTACTAGCTAAATACCAAAAAGCAAGTGAAGAAAAAAGTGCTTATCGGCCTAGTAGTGCAAACACATGAAGATCACGCCCTAGGCGCAAATATGAGGATCGGTATTGGCAAAGTGAGAATTTTAATACAACATATTCATATCCTTATTTTGGGCCACCAATGCCAATGTTGTGGATGCATCCCTATGCTCATGTAGATCCATATCCATCGTGGGACAGGTATGATACAAGGGCACATTCTCCATTTTATTTTAGACCATCTTACCAATATTATGCATCTCCAAGAAGATCAACATTTGAACAATCATATGTTAAAGACCATTCAATCATAAGGAATCGGTTCGAAGCTCAAGGAAGAAGAAAGAGGTGGTCAAACAAGTTTACCGCGTTAAAAGAGATGGTCGTAAGAGTGGTATTTTAGATTTGATCTCAAATGAAAAGGAATGAAACTAACCATAAGAGAATCAAGCCAACTTTTGAGATGTTGTTATCCAAATATGCAAATCAAGCGGCCGGTTCTAGCTCTAATCGGCCATCGCATTCAAAGTGTTCAAGATCGCCTCCGGAGGAAGAGTTTCGATGCCATGCAACGCCATATGGGTCATGGGCACCGACACCATGGATGTCACAACCCCCCTTTGCGCCATATTACATGGGAGATTTCAATGGAGGATGGGGGCAGCCCCCAATGGCTCCTTATGCTTTTCGTATGGGGTGGGCAGCACCTAGAAGGCTTGATCGTGAGAGGCTTTATTATCCCACACAAGGTCGTTCGAGTCATGTTGCTAATCGGCCAACAAAAATTTCTCCAAGAAAGGTCAATAAAAAAGTGTAGCATGTTAAGTCACCTAATGGGGAAATTTCGAAATGCGACAAGCAAGAGGAGATCACAAAGCCGATTGTTTGTAATCCGGCTAATTCTAATGGTGATATTCTTATTGTTCAACAGGGTTCCATGGCTAATGATCATGAGGCTAGCACAAGCAGGGCCAAACATGGGGATCCCAAATGTATTCAACCAAGGTGGTGTCCTCCAGATTTAACTAAGACAATGAAAAGGAGATTACAACGCATGAGGAACCACGAGAAGGTAGAGCGCCAAGTTCAGAAGGAAGGGGATGAATTGTTCAATGAAATTCGTCCCATGACGCTCACAAAACAAGTGTGGAGGCCTAAACAAAAAGAAAATGCAGATGCTTCTACATTAGCTGCAGCAACACGTTCACCACCAAAAGAGGATGATGCGACCCCTATTACATCATCCACACCACCCGAAACATCCCCTTCAATTGAGTAAACTTTAAGCCCAATATACACATTGGGAAATAAAGATGAGATGGTGGATTACGGATCTATGCCGGTTCGGGAAGGTATGGATATTAATGTGGTGTATTACTTACCTGCCGAGTTTCATGCTACAGGTGAAGAAGGGCAGGTGGCCCATCTAGATTTTGGTCCTAAGAATGCTATTTTCGAGAAGCCAAAAGAACCGGTGAAACACTTGAAGCCCTTGTACGACAAAGGTCATATTAACGGATCACCGATGGCTAGAATGCTTGTTGATGGTGGTGCTATGGTAAATATTATGCCCTATTCGGTCTTCAAGAAGTTGGGGTTAGATGATGATGCATTGATGAAGACCAATATGGTACTTAATGGATTTGAGGGTAAAGAAAAGACAGAGGCCAAAGGTGTGATGTGCATGGAATTCACTGTGGGAAGCAAAACTTTGGCCACCACATTCTTCATCGTCGACGTGCAAGGTAACTATAATGTTATATTAGGCCACGATTGGGTTCATGCTAACCAATGCGTGCCATCTACCATGCATCAATTCCTAATACAATGGGTCAATGATGAGGTAGAAGTCATTCATGTGGATAATTCAACTTGTGTTGCTTTGACCGATGCATCAGTGGATTCGAATCATCCTGATGTTACTTGCTTAACAGGGCGTGACCTCTCAGAGTTTGATTTCCTTAGTGCCACAAGCAACAGGCTCATTCCCATCTCTTTAAAGCCGATTGGTGGTAATCGGTTCCAAGGTATGATGTAAATAAGAAGCTAAAATCAATGGCCGATATAGAATTATCGCCCTAAGCATGAACATGGCCGACATAGATTTATCCCCCTAAACACCTATAAATTGCCGATGGAGTGTTGACATCTTCCTTAGAACAAACATGGTACAAGTTATTTTTCGGCACGCTAGCTTTACCCAAAAACAGGGGGCCTGTGTTGACGCTCAAAAGTGGCACAATCGTAAAATCTGCTTAAAGCTATATCAAGATTAATTCAAACTTATGATTGGAAGTCACCATGGGATGGCTCTCTTAAAGAAGGTCAAGATGGATAAGAAGATGGTCTAAAACGGAGCTCGGACACAAAAGTTACGACAAGTTCAGAGATGCTCATGTTGACACCAGAGTAAAGAAAGACATGAAACTCAATCAAGATGGCCTCTGATGGAAACTGTTTCAACATGAAAGTTGTGCATCTCGTCAAAACGATTGATTTTGATATAAAAATTGTCTTAATCCGAATACAGATGCAACCAGTGGAGGCAAAACGCCTCATAAATAGATGAGAGGTGACATTCAATTGAACAACACCCAATCGACAAATCAATATACTACTTTTTACCCTAGTTTACATCTCTCCCTTGTTCTTTCTCTCTCATTCTTCTTTCGTACTTCGTGTTGAAGGGAAGCGATCCTCGAGGTCCTAGGGGCGAGCGAATCGACCTAGGGAAGCCCATAGCCGCCGCGCGTCCAGACGGGGTCCCTTCCGGGCGTGTGGGGTTTTGGGTGCTCAAAAGCGCCCGCCAGATTGCTTGCGTATCACGCTTCCGGACGGGTCTCCTTCGACGTGAGCTGTAGTGCATCACCCTCGGCGTTGGAGGTACACAGTGACGTGTTCGTGTGAGAACAGTCTCCTACATAAATTGACAATTGCTCTACTTGCGAGACGTTAGATTCATCAAACTTCACATCCACCGTCTCTTCAACCTTTTGGGTGAAATTGTTGTAGACACTGTAAGTGTGAGAGTTTGAGCCATAGTCGAGTAAGAAACCTTCATGAGATTTAGGAGCAAATTTCGAACGACGATGCTTGTCAACAACATAGCACTTTGAGCCAAATACTTGAAAGTATCCAACCTGGGGTTTGTTACAGTGAGAAGCTCGTATGCTGTTTTGCCAAGAAGCTTGTGAAGATATAGACGATTTGTTGCATGACAAGCTGTCTCAACCGCTTCCGCCCAAAAGTATTTTGGTGTCTTGTATTCATCAAGCATCATTCTCACCATCTCAATAAGTGTACGGTTCTTCCTCTCAACAACTCCATTTTGTTGAGGTGTGTATGTAGTCGAGAACTCATGTGAAATCCCTTCTTTGTCAAGAAAGGTATCCACATTGGCTTTCTTGAACTTCGTTTTGTTGTCGTTGCGAACCTTCTTGATATTCACTTCAAATTGATTTTGGGCCTTCCTAGCGAAGTTCTTGAAGATCTTTTAGACCTGCGATTTATCATCAAGAAATAACACCCACGTAAATCTTGAAAAGTCATCAACAATGACTAAACCGAACGAGTTACCACCGAGACTTTTGTAGGCGTTGGGACCAAAGAGATCCATGTGAAGTAGCTCAAGCGGTCTTCTCGTGGTCATAATGTTTTTCACGGGATGGCTTCCTCCAACATGTTTTCCTGCTTGACAAACACTACAAAGTCTATCCTTGTCAAATATAACATCTTTAATTCCAAGGATATGATCACCTTTAATTAGCTTATCAAGATTTCGCATGCCCATGTGACCTAACCTTCTATTCCACAACCGACCTTTAGATGATTTAGCAATTAAGCAAGTTCTAGGTTGATCCTTGTGATATCAACAATGTATAGATCACCTCTACGTATACCTGTAAAGACCATATTATGATTATCTCTTCGAAACACTTGGCAATCAACTTCGGTAAATAGGACATTGAAACCAAAGTCAGCTAGTCTAGATACGAAAAGTAAATTATAGCCAAGATATTCAACGAGCATAACATTTTGGATGGAGCTGTCATGTGAGATGGCCACCTTACCAAGGCCAACCACCTTACCCTTTGAGTTATCACCAAAAGTGACATACTTTCGAGGGCCGTCGTTTTCAGCAAGCTCATGAAACATATCCTTATCTCTGGTCATGTGATCGGTACTTCCACTATCAAGAACCCATTCCTTTTCCTCCGGCCATGTAGCCACGAAGGTTAGCCATAAGACCAAAGTGTCTCATAGACTCATCAAGATCAAAGTCACTATCATCATCCTCATCATAATATTCATGTTCAACATCATCTTGTGATAGATCATCACCTAGAGAGAGTGATTCATTAGATGTATGACCATGGCAATGTTCATCTTTATGAATTCTAATGACTTGAGATATAATGCTACTAATGACTCCAACATCTCCATTGGCACGCATAAGGTCACGAAGCTCAAATAGACAATCATCAAATTTAGGGTCACTAGGCTTCATTTTATGAAAAGCAATGGACTTTTGAAGGATCTCTTCTAATTTTTTCAAGGAATATTTTGGAAAATGTTCCTCAAGAAATCTCCATATGGTGTAAGCACATTCAAGAGTAGGCAAGCAAACAATCAAATTTCTAGGCAATCCTCTTATGATAAAATTGGTAGTTCTAAGATTGCGGATCATGTCAAGAGACTCACCAGGGGTAGGATGCAATGGATCAATAAGGGGCGCACAAGGGCTAGTAATGTACTTGTTCAAGTGATATTCATTGAAAATTTCAAGCATCTCATTTTTCCAAGCATTATAGAACTCTCCATCAAGCATAGGCACTCTACGTCTAAAACTCCCCATCGTAGACTCATCCATCTTCCTCCAATGGTGATTAAACCAAAGCAATGGAGACCAAAGCTCTGATACCAATTGAAAGGATCGAGAAGAGGTGTCTAGAGGGGGGATTAGACCCTCAACAAGAAAAAGTGGCAGTTTTTAAATTCTTCAAGTTGAGGTGGAGATTTAGCACAAGTTAAAGCATTCACAATACATTTCAAGCAAGCATGGCAAGAGTATATGAGCAGCGTAAAGTAAAGAATGCAAGTTGCAAGAAAGTAAAGGGATGGGATTGGAGTGTGCAAATACAATTGGAGACACAGAGATGTTGGCGTGGTTCCAATAGGTGGTGCTATCGTGCGTCCACGTTGGTCGAGACTTCAACCCACGAAGGATAATGGTTGTGCGAGGTCACGAAGGGTCCATGAAGAAGCAACCTTGTCTATCCCACCATGGCCATCGCCGACGAAGGACTTGCCTCACTTCGGTAGATCTTCACGAAGTAGGCGATCTCCTTGCCCTTACAAACTCCTTGGTTCAACTCCACAATCTTGACGGAGGCTCCCAAGTGACGCCTAACCAATCTAGGAGACACCACTCTCCAAAAGGTAATATATGGTGTGTTGATGATGAACTCCTTGCTCTTATGCTTCAAATGATAGTCTCCCCAACACTCAACTCACTCTCACAGATTTGGCTATGGCGGAAAGATGATTTGAGTGGAAAGCAACTTGGGGAAGGATAGAGATCAAGATTATTATGGTTGGATTGGAATGTCTTGGTCTCAACACATGAGTAGGTGGTTTTCTCTCAGAAAATGAGTAGTGGAAGTTTAGGCACGTTCTGATGGCTCTCTCATGAATAGAGAAGGGGGTGGAGGGGTATATATAGCCTCCACACAAAATCTAACCGTTACACACATTTGACCCAACTCGGTCAGACCGAATAGATGAACTCGGTGATACCGATTCAGTTCAAAATGTGAACGTTAAGATTTTCGGTGGGACCGACATGATCAACTCAGCGGGACCGATGTGCTAGGGTTATGGCAAAACCTCATCTCAGTTTGACCGATTGCATGAACTCGGTGGGACCGATTTCAGCAATGAGCAAGCAGAGAGTTGGTCAGGCAAACTCGGTGGGACCAATCGCTCCTTTCGGTGAGACTGAAATATTGCAATAGGCAACAGAGAGTTTGCAAGGCCATCTCGGTGAGACCGAGATAGCGATCGGTGATACCAAATTGATTAGGGTTTCTGGCAGTGGCTATGTCAAAAGAACTCGGTGGCACTGAATAGATCAAATCGGTGGGGCCGAGTTTGACTTTAGGTTTAGGACATATTTGGAATTGAGAAAGTGGTTGAGGGCTTTGGAGCATATCACTAAGCACTTTAAGAAAGTAGGCCATTAAGCAACGCCTCATCTCCTCTTAATAGTATTGGCTTTTCCTATGGACTCAATGTGATCTTGGATCACTAAAATAGAAATGAAGAGTCTTGAGCTTTTGCCAATCTTTGTCCTTAGCATCTTGAAGGGGTTCCACATCCTCTTGTTCATGCCACGCCTTTGGTGAACCTTCTGAAATATACTAGATGAAAATATTAGTCCAACAAGAGATATGTTGACATTAATTACCAAAATCACCCAGGGAGAACTTGTTCTCTTAGTCGGCAAACTCAGGGGAGGCTTCGTGCAAACGGTATGGTGGTGGCGATCTCGATGGCCGAGCGGGGGAGAAGTCGATGGAGGCGGTGATGCAGGGCGAACATGCGCTCGGGGCTCGGTCGGGGAGGCGTGGCGGACGTTGGCGGACATCGGTGAAGGTCGTGGACAACACAGGAAGGCGAGGGGAGCACATTGGGTGTGGTGGTTCATGGCGGCATGGTCATGGCAGCTTCGTCCATGGCGGAGGAGAGCAAGGGAGGCGAGGGGGAGAGTGGCGGGGCGGTTAGCTCAATCCAGACGGCTCCCGCGGGTCTATCCGTGGTGCCACGCAAGCTAGCAGGCAGGAGGTGGCACGCGCGTGTGTGTGCGCACAGCGAGCACGCGCTCGGCATCCTTCTAGCACGGTGGAGACAAGGACTCGCGTCGGCCAGCTGGGCTGGGCCGTGCTGGGCCAGGCCAGGTGAGTGCCAGGTAAGGTCCCTCTCTCTCTTTCCTATTTCTTTTTGTTTTCTATTTTTTTCTTCAGTTTTATTTTAGTTAGGCACTAATTTTTTTTGATAACTTTGAAACTTTTTGTGGGCTCACTCTAAAATATTCCAAAGGCCCTCTGCAAGTTTCAAAATATTTGAAGCTTTTAAAATATATAAATTATTTAAATAGCCCCAATCCAAATATGGTCTGATTTAATTCAATGCCCATTTTGGTCCTGCAAAAATGTGCATCATTTATGGTTAGGGCTTTCACCTTTTTCCCTAAATCTTGAACACTTTTAAGGGCATTTCAGGTTCATTGAAACTTATTTTAGTAAACCCTAGTTGATTAAAGTGATGCTAGGGGTTTATGCCAACCCCATTTCAAGTTTCATGCAAAATTTAAACATGATGCAACACCAAAGATAGCCTAGTGCATTACCAGAAGCTAGGGATGTCACAGTTACATCCTACTTATGGTGATTTATTCAGTGTTAGTTATTATCAATGCATGTTTATGATCGTTTTTGTTTGTCAGTTGGTTTCTTCTCAATCTATTTGCCCGCCTTCATTTGTACCACGTGAAAATACTGCTTGTGCATCCAACTCCTTAAACCTAAAGTTGTGCCAAATGAGGCCGCCATACCTACCAATAAGCCGTATTTATATGTCATTCTAAGTAAATTTGCATGTTTGAACTCTAATCATTCAAAATAAATATCCGTTTTGCATAACAGTGTGGATTTTGGCCCTTTTCTTTTGATTTATTTGGTTTTTGCTCTGTTTTTCTTTTTGGAGTGGTTCTGCGGCCTTGCCACCTGGGAAATCCTCCTCATTCCCCCTCCCAAGTGGCTCATCATTCTCAAAACCTTTCCAAGATCATGTCATTTCACTGCTTAACCAAACCCTAAATTCTTTTTCTCGGCAATATTCCTTTTTCTATTAAAGGAATAACCCTAATTGCCTTAGTTTGTGAAGCAACCTATATTTTTGTCCATCCAAAAATCCCCAAATAATTCTTATAAATTTTTTGGGTCATATATTCGTCAATTATGGAAAAATACGTCATTGGCCATGTTTCTCATCATGCTCAATAAATTCATTTTCTATTCTGTCCTAAATGGCACATTGTGAAGCAAGTGATATTTATCTTTTCCCATTTGACCTCAAACTTTTTGCACTTATTTTCCTGTCCAAATAATTGACTTGTGCCAAAATTCAACTTTATTTGCCTAGCCAAACTTCCTCAGTGATTTTTCAAAGTTCTTGTCTAAGGGAAGCCTTTGTGAAGGAAGTGCTAGCTAGGGTTATCCAAATGAGTTGAAATTTTGCAAACTTCTTAATGTGCTCATATCATTGCTCTCCTCCAATATTCAGCCTTATCCAATCATCTATGTGAGCACATGACGAATTCTTTGATTCTGGCAATATTCTCAGACTGTGAAGCAAGTACATTTTATATTGCTTCATTTTGTTTGAAAAGTTTACAGAGCATTCTCACGACCATAAAATCCCTCTCCACCAAATTTGGGACCAATTCATCAAGCAAATATTCCTCTGGAATTTTTGCAAGTTTCTGGTCAACAAGGATGTTTGTTAAGCATGTACCATTTTGGCGAATCCAATTGGTATGAAATTTTACATCATCTTACTAGGTGCAAATCCCTAAGCCTTGCCAAATTTCAGGTCAAGTGGCTTCTCCATTTGAGTGCATCATCTTAATCTAGTTTTTGACCAGATTTGGTCAGTTGCAAAGCAACTACATTAAATCTTGATCCAATTATCCTCAAACTCTCCAGGATTATAGTCCTTCCTAAGATAATCATCCCAGACAACTCCATTTGATCCAATCAAGTCCCTGTAAATCACCAGTACATGTTCAAGTTTACTACAGGAAACTTCAGAGGTTAATTACCATTTAACCAGAGCGTTTTTCACCGAGCTACCACCGCAGTTGCAACCTCCCCAGGAAGGACAAACCCCCAGACATCGTTTGGTCGGCCGTGTGGCACTATGTGCACCAGTGCACACGGTGATCACGAGCTCTAGCATGCCATTGAAGCGAGATGGATGGTTTCTTGCTCGGGCCCCTCTCCCTCTCATCGTCTTCGCGCTCATGAGCATGTCTCATAGTTTTACAGCGTCGTCGCCGTCCTCCTAGAGCCATCTCCCCCTCCCTAAGTCCCTCCATCAGCGCTCGTCGCCGCGCGTCCACGGGCGCACTATGGCCGACCGAGCATTCAAGGCGTTTGGTATCTTTCTCCCCTGCGTCCTTGGCCCCTCCTACCCTTTGCACCTCTGTAGCTCATCCGCACCCCCCTCGTCGTGTTCCCGTGCTCGCCCGTGCTCGTTGAGCCTCACTAGAGCTTGGGCCGAGCTCGAGCGGCGGCACTCGACCACGGCCTCCCTCGCCAGACTATATATAGCCAACCCCGCGGCCTCCCGAGCTCATCAGCCTCCTCTCCTTACTCCACTACCCCTCCCCAGCCTCTCACCCGAGCTCGAGAAGCTCTTCCTGCCCGCCCCGGGCCGAAGCCTCGCCGCCGGCCGCCACCTAAATTGACTCAACTTCGGCCTTCCCTCCTCTTCTTTCCACCTCTAGGAGCTCAACCAGACTCCAACGCACCCTCCCCTTCCCTCAGTTTCTCTCCGGAGCTGCTGTGGCCGCGCATCCCCAACTTTGGCCACCGCCGTTGCTCTCGGCCACCGCGGTCACCTCGTGCCCTGCTTCTCCCCGGCGTGCGGGCAGCCTCTGAATGGACGCGGTGCTCAGTCCCGGTCCTGCCGGTGCCTTCCCCTCGGCCTAATGTGGCCGGAGTCGCTGGAGACCTGCGCCGGCCGCTCCTCTGTCCCGCCCTGGACTCCTCTGTTTCGCCCATCGGGAGGAGGAAGAAGCAGACGGGGGAGAGAGATAGGATAAAGTGGACCCCGCTTGTAAGTCTCACAGCCGCCCGGTCCCGCCTTGCCACGCTGGATAAGTGGAGGCGTATTCTTCTAAATACGCCTTCCCAGCTGGAAAGCACACTTTCCTTCTCTTTCAGCTCAAAATGCGCTTTCCTTGCTCTTAAGGCGTATTCCTCTAAATGCACTTTCTCTTTTTCAGCTCAGGGGCCTGTTTGTAGAGTTATTTTTACAGATTGGTCCCTGAACTTCGTCGGGCTATATCTTTGTGCTCGAGACTCCGAATGAGGTGATTGCAAAGCCCATGTTTTCGTTTCGTCTAGCCCGTTCTGTTGGTTTCAATTTCACTATGGTTTGACACTGTGAAAATGACCATTTTGCCCCTACGCTTAATCAGCCCCCTCCGAGAGAGAAATTTTCCGATGATTTGTTGCACAATCGTTCTGCACATCTCCCCGGTGCATTCTTCACCCTTAGGCAAGCCACAACCACCATTTGCATGATAGCCATGCAGTAGCATTCGTTTTCAACTTGAATCTTCAATAACTGTATGATTGTTTTGCTACTATTGTCGTTATTTCGGTTATGCTTATGGATCGGTGATTACTGTCATGCTATGTTTCTTGCACTTTGTTATCATGTTCTACCTGCTAGTATTTCTTTCATATTGGTCATGCTTGATAGTAGTACATGTTGGGTTGGTCATGTTCTTTGAGGCATGACTGCCGTCGATTACCGAGTACCTGTAATATGCATTGTTCCTTTGCTGTTAGTTGGTTAAGTGTTTACTCGGTAATGTTATTGATGAGTTCTTGCATGGTATTTATGGTAGATGTTAGTGGTCATGAGTAGTGTTGTACTTGTAATATTCATGCTCGTCATTATACTATGCTCAGTTGGATATGATTTATTGTGGATATGGTGGATAGTTATGTTGCACCACGTGCTTATGTTGATATCATGCTCATGCATTGTAACTGCATCATGTTATTTTATCATGGCTCAGCATATTGCATTCAAGTTTAACCGAATTAAATTGAACTTGAACAACTGTTGGCTGAGTCATGGTGCCACCATGTCGAGCTGACTAGTGCAACCACGCTTGCCTAACGGGAAGGTCCTAAATGGGTCTATTGTCATGCCTTTCGCTGGTGCCTCCAATGAGGGAAGGTTATGTGCGGGCGCTACCTTGGCCAGGTAGGACGGAATAAGCCTTGTGTGCCCGAGTTCTTTTGCGTGCTTTGTCCCCGTTTGGGACCGTTTATGTTTTGCCACGACGGTGGCTGTTGGTGCCTTTGGTAGGCATGGGGCCACCCATGACTTAGCCCAAAGGGGAGTTGGTTAGAGTGGCCGGGAGAGTGTCATGGCAGTAAGACGGTTTTGTCGGAACGCCGTTGGTCCACCCGAATGGCAGTACGAGGCCATGGGTTCCGTGGTGTGGGTACAGTGTGCAAACCTCTGTAGAGTGTATATTAAATCTATCGATAGCCGTGCCCGCAGATAAGGGCCTAGTTTGTGTCGGTCACACTATGGGTCAACAGTAATAATAATAACTTGCTTAATAATAACGCTGGTTCGATGATGAGAAAGAGATTTGTGGTGATTGTGGAATGACCACCGTTTGGTTACGAAGTAACCCGTTGAGCCTAGAGTGGTTCCGTTTGTGATCCGTGAATGATCACCGTGGTATCAAGGATACCGAGTTGTTGGATATTTGTGATGTTGTGCAAGAATCATGGGTTAAGATCAAGCTCCTTGTGGTCATTTAATAATTACTATGGTATTGTTTATACAAAGCTTGATTTTATCCTGAGATGATCGTGTGATGTCCGAGGTTGGTAAGTGATGCATCTGATGGTTATGAGTTAACCCGAGCAGAATAAGTGGTGCATATAGTGTCATCATGTTGCATGCTAGTATCATCAGACTTATATGTTCATGCCATGCTCATATTGTTCTAGTTGTACCATGTTCATGTTGTTCATACCATGTTGTTGTGATGATCTCATGATAATTCCTACTTAACCTGTAATTGCCATGCTATTGTTTGCCTTGAATGCTTCTGGTTATTGTGAGCTTGCAAGTACATTCAATGTACTGACCTGGCGTGTCATGCTAGTTTGCAGGTCATTCCGGGATTGCTTGATTGCTTATCGTGGTTTCCGTTCGTGCGAGCTAGGATAAGCGTTCCAGCCAGAGTCCTTGCGGAGTGCAGTTCACCACCGTCGTCGTTGTTCCGCTGCTAGAAGTTTTTCTGGTTCTTCGAGTTGTTCTGCTGCTTGCATAGAGAAACTGAGGATGGCTAGTGTCGACGTGCCGATGTTATTCATTGTAATATCAGAGACATTGTATTCATATTCGTGTAATAATAGAAAGATGGTTTGTTCTATGCTAAGCAGTGCCGTATTCCAGAAGACTTCTCCTCGATCTCTGGGCTGGAATACGGGGCATTCCGGTTTCTCTGAGTCGGGGTGCCACAGGCTTGGTATAAGAGTAGGTCTGGCTGTAGGACGCCCTGATACGTCTCCGTCTTATCTATAATTTTTGATTGTTCCATGCCAATATTATACAACTTTCATATACTTTTGGCAACTTTTTATACTATTTTTGGGGACTAACATATTGATCCAGTGCCCAGTGCCAGTTCCTGTTTGTTGCATGTTTTATGTTTCGCAGAATATCCATATTAAACGGAATCCAAACGGGATAAAAACGGAAGGAGCTTATTTTTGGAATATTTGGAAAATTCCGGAAGAAAAATCCACGCGAGACGGTGCCCGAGGTGGCCACGAGGCAGGGGGCGCGCCTGCCCCTGGGCGCGTCCCTGACCCTTGTGGGGCACCCGTAAGGCGGTTGATGCCCTTCTTCGGCCGCAAGAAAGCTAATTTTTGGTAAAAAATCACGACGAAGGTTTCAGGCCAATCGGAGTTACGGATCTCCATATATATATATGAAACAGTGAAAGGGCAGCAGAAGAGAATGCAGAAACAGAGAGAGACAGAGAGACAGATCCAATCTCGGAGGGGCTCTTGCCCCTCCTATGCCATGGAGGCCAAGGACCAGAGGGGAAACCCTTATCCCATCTAGGGAGGAGGTCAAGTAATAAGAATACGAAGGGCCCCCCTCTCCCCTTCTCTTCCGGTGGCGCCGGAACGCTGCCGTGGCCATCATAATCATCACCGTGATGTACACCAACACCTCCGCCATCTTCACCAACGTCTCCATCACCTTTCCCCCTCTATCTAAAGCGATCCACTCTCCCACAACCCGCTGTACCCTCTACTTGAACATGGTGCTTTATGCTTCATATTATTATCCAATGATGTGTTCCCATCCTATGATGTCTGAGTAGATTTTCGTTGTCGTATCGGTGGTTGATGAATTGCTATGATTGATTTAATTTTCTTGTGGTTATGTTGCTGTCCTTTGGTTCCCATCATATGAGTGCGTGCGTGGATCACAGCCTAGGGTTAGTTGTATGTTGATAGGACTATGTATTGGAGGGCAAGAGTGACAGAAGCTTCAACCTAGCATAGAAATTGATGCATACGGGATTGAAAGGGGACCAATATATCTTAATGCTATGGTTGGGTTTTACCTTAATGAACGTTAGTAGTTGCAGATGCTTGCTAATAGTTCCAATCATAAGTGCATAGAATTCCTAGTCAGGGATGACATGCTAGCAGTGGCCTCTCCCACATAATACTTGCTATCGGTCTAGTAAAGTAGTCAATTGCTTATGGGCAATTTCGCAACTCCTACCACCACTTTTCCACACTCACTATATTTACTTTATTGCTTCTTTAATTACAAAAGCCCCTACTTTTTATTTACGTAATATTTATTATCTTGCAAACCTATCCAACAACACCTACAAAGTACTTCTAGTTTCATACTTGTTCTAGGTAAAGCAAACGTCAAGCGTGCGTAGAGTTGTATCGGTGGTCAATAGAACTTGAGGGAATAATTTTTTCTATCTTTAGCTCCTCATTGGGTTCGACACTCTTACCTATCGAAAATTTTTGCGATCCCCTATACTTGTGGGTTATCAAGACCTTTTTCTGGCGCCGTTGCCGGGGAGCAATAGCGTGGGGTGAATATTCTCGTGTGTGCTCGTTTGCTTTATCACTAAGTAATTTTTATTTGCTATTCTTAGTTGTTTTCTATCTTTAGTTATGGATAAGGAACATGAAATACCAAAAAAGTTAGGTGTACTTTCTTCTCATGGAGATGGGGAACCTCCTAAAACCCTCGATGCTGGTTATGTGAAAGATATTATGTACTACTTTAATAATCCTGAGAAAAACCCATTCAATTATGTAATGGGAGTAACGTTGGATCAACGTGAATACTTTAGGGATTACCGCTTGACACAAAAGGGAAACTATTATGGGATCAAATTCATATATTGAATTGGTACGCTAGGCAACTATGCTTGAGATGTGATTATACTTGTTGCTCTAGGATGAAGGCTCCACACCTTCCCTTTTCATCTGAATTTAATGATAATGAAACCTTAGCTTCTTATGATGATGGTATATATGATTACTATGATGTGGAACAAATAGAAGAATTTGTTGCTTTTGAGGGTGCGTATGAAATTGAATCTTTGTTTGAAAAGTATGAAGCTTATGATGATGATGTTTATAGGCCTAAAAATTTAGCTATCCTAAAATATTGCTATTATAATTATGAATATAATTCCTATATTAATGCGCTTATTGAGAAAGTCTCCGGTGTCCAAGAAGAGACTAATATTTTGCAGGAATCTATGGAAGAAGAAGTTCATGAAACTGTGAGCTCATTGGATGAAAAAGATGAGGAGGAGAGCGAAGAACAAAAGGAGGAAGAGCGGATTGATCACCCATGCCCACCTTCTAATGAGTGTAACTCTTCAACTCATACATTGTTTAATTCCCCTTCATGCTTATTGAAGGATGAATGCTATGATAATTGCTATGATCCCGCTGATTCTTTTGAAATATCCCTTTTTGATGATGCTTGCTATGCTTATGTCCAAGATGCCAATATGAATTATGCTTATGGAGATGAACTTGCTATAGTTCCTTATGTTAAACATGAAATTGTTGCTATCGCACCCACACATGATAGTCCTATTATCTTTTTGAATTCTCCCAACTATACTATATCGGAGAAGTTTACCCTTATTAAGGATTATATTGATGGGTTGCCTTATACCGTTGCACATGATGATTTTGATGAATACAATATGCATGTGCCTGCTGTTCCTAATTACAATTATTATGAGAGAGGAACTATATCTCCACCTCTCTATGTTTCCCACATGATAAAATTGCAAGAAACTGTTTATACTATGCATTGGCCTTTACTATGTGTGCAAGAATTGTTCTTTTATGACATGCCGATGCATAGGAAGAGAGTTAGACTTCATCATTACATGATATATGTTACTTTGTGTTCACTACTAAATTAAAAATCATTGTTAATTAAAATTGGCTTTGATATGCCTTGGGATCCGGGTGGATCCATTACTTGAGCACTATATGTCTAGCTTAATGGCTTTAAAGAAAGTGCTGCCAGGGAGACAACCCGGAAGTTTTAGAGAGTCATTTATTTACGTTGTGTTCTTTTATAAAGTTTAAAAAATAAAAATAATGTGCCAAGGTTTGCCTTTAGGATGTTTACATTTGCTTGATGGTTTGTGCGGTGCAGGACATAAACTTTGGGTGTAGTGTGCGATTTTACATTTTTAGCTGGAACGTCAAATGGTTCTGATTCTTTTTGCACTGTCTTTCTATACAAATTATTTATTTTTCATAATTTTGGCAGAATTGTTAAAGTATCAGAAGTATGGTGAATGTTCAGATTATTGCAGACTGTTCTGTTTTAGATAGATTCTGTTTTTAATGCATAGTTTGCTTGTTTTGATGAAACTATCAATTTATATCAGTGGATTAAGCCATGAAAAGTTATACTATAGTAGACACAATGACAAAAAAATATGAATTGATTTGCAACAGTACTTAGAGTAGTGATTTGCTTTATTATACTAACGGATCTTACCGAGTTTTTTGTTGAAGTTTTGTGTGGATGAAGTGTTCGATGATCGAGAAGGTATCGATGTGAGAAGAAGGAAGAGAGGCAAGAGCTCAAGCTTGGGGATGGCCGAGGCACCCCAAGTACATATTCAAGGAGACTCAAGCGTCTAAGCTTGGGGATGCCCCGGAAGGCATCCCCTCTTTCTTCAACAAGTATCGGTATGTTTTCGGATTCGTTTCGTTCATGCGATATGTGCAATCTTGGAGCGTCTTTTGCATTTAGTTTTCATTTTTCTTTTATGCACCATGCTGGTATGAGATAGTCCTTTGTTGATTTATAGAATGTTCTATGCACTTCACTTATATCTTTTGAGTATGGCTTTATAGAATGCTTCATGTGCTTCACTTATATCATTTGAAGCTTGGATTGCCTGTTTCTCTTTACATAGAAAACCGCCATTTGTAGAATGATCTTTTGCTACACTTAGATTTGTTAGAGAGTGGGCATATCTTTTGTAGAAAGAATTAAAATATCTTGCTTCACTTATATCTATTTAGAGAGACGACAGGAATTGGTCATTCACATGGTTAGTCATAAAATCCTACATAAAACTTGTAGATCACTGAATATGATATGTTTGATTCCTTGCAATAGTTTTGTGATATAAAGATGGTGATATTAGAGTCATGCTAGTGGGTAGTTGTGGATAAGTAGAAATACTTGTGTTGAGGTTTGTGATTCCCGTAGCATGCACGTATGGTGAACAGTTATGTTGTCGGCGTTCTGGGAACGGGGGTCCCCAGACTTGCCTACCTGCGGCCTGCGGCGTGGCTCAAAAGGGGGCCCAGCACGGCCCATCTTCGCCAACACAAAACCAAGACCCTCACGAGGGGCCAAGCCTCGCGGGGCGGACGACGCGGAGCTTCCTCAGGCACGGCCTCATCAGGCTGGCGCACGAGGAGGCGGAGAGATCAAGGCGGGGTACCTCACGAGGTGCCCATGACGCAAGCCATGACGACCAAGGGCGCCAGGCGGGTGCCAGCCCGCGAAGTGTCCTCCTTTCCTCTTTGGTGCAAAGGGGGCAAGTGCAGCCGGGAGTACCAAGGCATCAGGCAAAGGTTGCCATTTCGGTGCAACAAGACCAAGACCAGGAGGACTGCAAGACGGAGGTCATCATGGAGCCCAAGACGGCATCACCACCAGAGCTTTGTGCAGGCGAAGACTACTTTTGTCAGGATAGCCGGTACTAGCTGTCCCCTTTCAAATTAGCCCGCCATTGTTGGCTCCCTTCCCGCTCGATATTTGGGAAGAGGACCAGGGCCTCTATAAATAGGACCAGCCACCCACAGGATCGAGGGATCGGAGGATCAGAGGATCGAGGGATCGGAGGATCGAAGGATAGAGGGGCTGAGAGGTTAAGGTTTAGAGAAGGGACAATCGAGAAGAGAGAGAGAGAGAGAGAGAGAGAGAGAGAGAGAGAAGGGTGACTGAACTCCTCCCAGCGGTTCATCCCCCCAGCCAAGAACAAACCCTCGCGAGGCTGTTCTTCCTTGTATTGTTCATCATCATCAGCCCAAGAGGCAATCCACCACACCACACACTGGAGTAGGGTATTAGACCACAACGGTGGCCCGAACCAGTATAAACCCTGTGTCTCTTGTGTTGTTCTTTCCTTAGTTCAGATCTTAGCGAGGCAGAGGGGTGCAGGTAGGTAGGAGGCGAAATCTCCGCGCGCACCCCAGTGTTCGAACCTCAAGGGTCTGCCGGAACCCGAAATCCGACATTTGGCGCGCCAGGTAGGGGTGCGCCGGAATTCGTCTTCCACCACCCCGTTCTCCTCTGACCATCACGCCCATGTCTGACACTCGTCGGGCCCGCGCCGAGTGCCGGGCCGCTCTTGCTTCCCGTGTTGCCCAGACGGCCCCTGTCGGCGGGTGTCCTCGCTGTTCCCCGTCACCTGCCATCAACGCCGCTACTGGCCCGGCAGGGTACGAGCAGCAAGCATCGTCTCAGCATCTGTCCGTGCGGCAAGACGGCCGCACTGCAACTCCCTCGCTCACCCCAGCTGGTTCTTCGTCCCGCGCGCTCCGCGCACCCATGAAGGCTCGAGCTGTGCTCATCGCGGCAAACGAGCTACTGCGCTACCGTCCCGTCGACAACGTCTACGAAGAATGGCTCGACCGCGTTGCCGAGCTCGTCCGCGCCACAGGGGGCTCTCCCGCGCCGTCCGTTCCGCTGCACCGCACCCCGCCCCGCGCGGGCGATGAAGCTTCGGCGGCACCCCGGCCGCCTCCTCCTCAGGAAGGCGCCATGGCTCCAAGGCGCGTGGCCCCTGGGCGGAACCCGCTCCGTCAGGTGCCAGTGCGGCAAGAGCAGAGCTGCCAAGAAGTCCCTCGCCCGCAAGAAGCTGCCCGGGCGCTCCCTGCTCCAGCACATCGCGACCATGCTCCTGCTCCTGCGCGTCAAGACCCCGCGCTGCTCCCAGCTGCAGCGCGTAGGGACATGCATGACCAAGCTCTCCATCACCCAAGGCCCCCCGTGGCCATAGCAGGCTGCCGCACCTTCACCATCGAGCTACGCAGCGTCGCGTGGCCCAGCAAGTTCAAGCCAGACTTGCCTCCTCATTACGACGGCACGGCTGACCCTGCAGAGTTCCTCCAGCTCTACGAGCTGGGCATCGAAGCTGCCAACGGAGACGAGAAGGTCATGGCAAACTGGTTCCCCATGGCGCTCAAGGACGGGGCCCGCACCTGGCTCCTGAACCTGGCTCCAGGCACGATTTCCTCCTGGGACGAGATGCGCACCCGCTTCATCGCCAACTTCCAAGGTACTCACGACCGGCCACCCGCCATGAGCGACATGCGCCGCATCAAGCAACAACCCGGGGAGACCCTGCAGAAGTATATCCAGTGCTTCAACAACGCACGCCTCAAGATTCTCAAGGTGACTGAGGAGGCCATCATCTCAGCCTTCTCCGACGGCGTGCGCGACATGTGCACTTCCTTGGAGCTGTTCAACTTGGCAACCAAGTGTGCCAGGGCTGAGGAAGGGTGTCTCTCCCTCCTCGAGCTGCCTGCCGCAGACCCAGAAGAGAAGAAGCCCAAGGCCAAGGATGTGAAGCGCAAGGGGGCTGCCGTGCTCGCGGCAGAACCAGACACCAAGCGGGGCAGAGATCAGCCCGAACCTTCCAAGGGCAGCTGGTACTGTGTGTACCACGACCTCCACACCCACAACACCAACGAATGTCAAGAGCTCCGAGCCGTGCAAGAAGGAAGGATTGGCCGTCGCCCTGACCGCGGTGACCGGGGCTACGGTCGAGGAGGAGGAAGGAACGCAGGACGCTGGGAAGACCGTGGCCCACGCCAAGGGTGGCGCGATCAACATCGCGAGGACTGCTGGCAAGACCCGCCTCGCGAGGGAGACTGGAGGGATCACCCTCGCGAGGATCGGCCGTAAGGCAATGCAGGCCTCCCTCCGCTGCCGCCGTAGCCAAGGAGAAACGAGGACCGCCACCAGGATGAGGGGGCTGGGGGCTTCCAGGAGCCGCGCGCGATCGCCTGCATCCTGGGCGGGGCTCAAGCCCTAGCCTCTCAACGCATCTTCAAGCAGTTCGCCCACGAAGTGAACGCAGTCCTCCCCAGGCTCAAAGCCATGCACCCTCTCAGGTGGTCGGTGTGCGCCATCACGTTCAGCTCAGCAGATCAGCTCAAGTGTGCGGCTACAGCTGGAGTCCTCCCGATGCTTTGTTCCCCAATTGTCAGCAACGTGGTGGTCACCAGGACCCTCATCGATGGCGGGGCAGGGCTCAACGTCCTGTCCGTGGAAACATTCAACAATCTCCAAGTGCCCTACAGCCAGCTTCAGCCAACCAAGCCTTTCTCCGGAATCACCGACGGCTCCACGGTCCCGATTGGGCAGGTCCGCCTCCCTGTCACCTTCGGGGCACGCGACAACTACCGCACCGAGCTCATCGACTTCGACGTCGCTCACATTCGCCTGCCGTACAACGCCATCCTTGGGTACCCAACGCTGGCCAAGTTCATGGCCGTAACTCACCACGGCTACAACGTCCTCAAGATGCCAGGAAGTGGCGGATTCATCACGGTGCCCTATGAAGAGAAGGACGCAGTGTGTTCCCTGGAACGAGCCTTTCAGGCCGCGTCACTGGAAGACCCGGATCGCGGAAGCAGGAGGTTTCTCGAGACCGCCCCCAAGAAGAAGAAGACATCGTCCGGCCCGGCCCCTCAGGAGGCAGGCCCCTCTGGGCCCGTGCCTGCCCAGGGGGGAACCTCCTTCCATCGCATAGGAAAGCGCGCCCGGCGCCCTCCTCAGGCAGGGCTCGGGGGCTCTCACCTGGAGGGCCACCGACCTAGCTAGGGTCGCGAGGGAGGCGCTTGGGCACCACATGGAGGTGTGTTTTCAAGCACGTTTCCCTCAAGAAGGGGCAAGGCAAGGAGAGCCAGACCCTCAGGAGTTCGTCAGCAAGGCCATTCAGGAGCTACAGGAATCAAGAGTCATGAAAGGCGGCCGCCGCCTACCAGCAGTGGCTCCCCATCCAGGCGAGGATGGTGGGCTGCGCGTCTGCATCGACATACCAGGGCTCAACCGAGCCGCCTCTCTGGAGCGCCTCTGGCCCTCGCGAGTGGGGCGCTGCGAAGGTCCACCCCACAGCTACGTTCGCATGCCTTACGGCTTGCCGAACGCGGCTGCCACGTACCAGCGCCTCATGAAGGGCATCACAGAGGCACGAGAGGCCAGGCGTTCCGCAGCCCTGGCGGGGATGGAGATGGTCCGTGAGGGGCCGCCAGCGCCTCCGGAGCTTCCCGAGGCCCCTGGGCCTGGGGGCTCGTGAGGATCGGCTTCCGCGGCCCACCGAGTCTGCTACACCAACGCTCCTTCGTCCACAACATCATCAGGTGACATCTTTCAAGTTTCATTTCCAGCTGGGAGCGCCCCCCAAGGGCTGCATTATTCCCAGGCCACATGGGTCCGTCCCTGCGGCGTGTATCCCTTTTATTTTATGTTGTTAGCTTACCTTGTTGGGGGCGCCCCTTGGGCTGCATGATCCCTAAGTCGCTCGGGCCAGGCCCAGTGATGTCCGCCTTCCCAGCATCTATTTAAATGAATCCACTCCTTCGCGGCTAATGCGCTTGACCTAATTGCCCGCTCAACTGACGGAACTACTCCCAAATGGCACGACGCTTGCGCATGGGTCCGTCCCTGCAACGCCGACAAACCTAAATGGCTGAGCTCTGGCCGCGGCAGCCCCGCATGGCGCCACCTTGTCAAGCCTTCAGTGCCTCATTACCCCTCGGAAGCAACCAACGGCTGACTGTCAATTGTCATGGCAACCCCCTCGTTTTTTCTATGATGGATCTACAGGATCTCCTGAAGGAGCTGCGTCAGGCGAGGCCCTTGCGGTGTCTCCTTCACTCTCATCCGCACGAACCGCTAGCACGTTAAAGGGGGGGGTGCCTGAGCATCGCGACTCAGGACTCCTACTGGCTCTCCAGCCCTCACCCTCTGGCCTTGTCCATGGCATCGCGACCTGGCATACCAGCGACGCCTGAGACTCGCTTGAGGGCCGGGACCCGAGGACGTAGAGCAGAAAGGGGAGCAAAGGCGAGAGGGGAGGGACACGCGAGGACCTCGCCAAGCAACCTCATGCCTGCCGATGCACGGACCCGACGACACACCAGAGAGCGGCCCCCGATTCTCGGGATAAGTCACCACCCGGAAGCGCCAACTACCGTGGCATCATCCCCGCACCTAATGAAATCTTGTGTTAGCGACGCCGCTCTCCTTTCTCACCGAACGACGGCTGCTTGAGCACCAAAGGGGACCTCCTGAGCATGGCGACTCAGGGGCTCTTACCGGACTCCGGGTCGCTCACCTCCTGGCCTTGACCACGGCATCGCGACCTGGCATACCAGCGACGGCTGAAGCCGCCTTGGGACTGGGACCTGTCGGCGCAGAGCACCAAGCCCTCGTGAGGTTCGAAAGGGAGGACTGAGCTAAAATGGAATGAGCAACTCGCACAATTCTACGACAAGGGTTATATTAACAAAACAGGATCACAGGCACCTTACAAACCCCCACGGGACGCGTCTTTGATTCCTCGCAGGGAACAGATCCTAAAGGGACACTAACTACGCGCACCCCTGCAAAAGACACCATCATCAACAGTGGGCCGACAAGCACCGGCGCCATCCCCATCCAGATCAGAGTCGGCGGCGGCCTGACGAGCCCGCCCTACTCTTGAGCGGCGCCGACTCGGGGGCTCGTAGCTGACTTCGCTCGTCTCTGGAGTCGCAAAGAGCTCGCCGAAGTCGCTGGAACCTCCGACGCCTCCACCGCCTGAGGAGCCGCCAAGGGAGCAGTTGGCGGGCCCATTCCTCGCCGCAGCAGGGTCATGGCCACCTCTCCCGGGGCAGCACTCCAGCCGGCGCCCGCTCGCATCGAAGACCTTGAAGAACATCACCGAAGCACCGTCGTACTCGAAGTGGATCGCGAGGGCGCCTCTTGTCCTGCAAACCCGGGCGATCTCGCTCCAGCCCTGAGTCATGAAGACCTCGCCCGGGGCAACGACCGCGACCTCTACCTCGGTCGCGAGGGTGCTGCAGGCGGCGTGCCGCAGCCAAAGCTCCAGGAGTTCTCCCTACGGGATGATGGAGGCGAAGAAGGGAGGAAGGCGAATCCAAGACTGAGGAGGCATGGCGACGTGGAGCACGAACTCTCAGGAGGAGCCCTTGGTGTGGACCCCGGGGGGGACGACCCACACCTTCGTGACTCGTTGGCGCCGGCGGCGGCGCCGCCCGTGGCGATCAACATCAGCTCCTTCAAGGCCCTCGATGTGGGCGTACAAGGGAAGCGGGAACCCCGGCGGTGCCCGCTCGCACCAAGGCCTCGACACCACCTGATGGGCCCCCTCGTCCGGGACATGGAGGATGAGCCGTTTCTTCAGCGGGAGCGGGTCTGGTTCCTCTCGGGGAGCCTTCCCCTTCTCTGCCGTCGAGAACCGGCGGATTGGAGCCATCGCAGCAAGACGGAGCAAGGACCGGGAAGAAGGAGAAGCAAGGCGGGATGGACTGGAAGGGCGCGCGTTGTTCCGTACTTATGGCCGGCGAAGGCCAACCGCCGACCTCCACGATCGGAGGTAATCATGACCCACTTTGCATGCAGGGACTTGTCCAGTCCGTGTAGTTGCTGAGGCGCCATGGGGAAGTGGAGGCGCCCACGTCCAATCAACCGTCACGCGGCGCCCAAGGACGCAGGCTCTTAGGGCCCGCGGCGCTTCGCTCTTGCCCTTCCGCCTCCCTGCACGGCCAAGTCCGAGTGAGTCTTGGGACCGGGGGCTACTGTCGGCGTTCTGGGAACGGGGGTCCCCAGACTTGCCTGCCTGCGGCCTGTGGCGTGGCTCAAAGTGGGGCCCAGCACGGCCCATCTTCGCCAACACAAACCCAAGACCCTCGCGAGGGGCCAAGCCTCGTGGGGCGGACGACGCGGAGCTTCCTCAAGCACGGCCTCATCAGGCTGGCGCACGAGGAGGCGGAGAGATCAAGGCGGGGTACCTCACGAGGTGCCCGTGACGCAAGCCATGACGACCAAGGGCGCCATGCGGGTGCCAGCCCGCGCAGTGTCCTCCTTTCCTCTTTGGTGCAAAGGGGGCAAGCGCAGCCGCGGAGTACCGAGGCATCAGGCAAAGGTTGCCATTTCGGTGCAACAAGACCAAGACCAGGAGGACTGCAAGACGGAGGTCATCGTGGAGCCCAAGACGGCTTCACCACCAGAGCTTGGTGCAGGCGAAGACTACTTTTATCAGGATAGCCGGTACTAGCTGTCCCCTTTCAAATTAGCCTGCCATTGTTGGCTCCCTTCCCGCTCGATATTTCGTAAGAGGACCAGGGCCTCTATAAATAGGACCAGCCACCCGTAGGATCGAGGGATCGGAGGATCATAGGATCGAGGGATCGGAGGATCGAAGGATAGAGGGGCAGAGAGGTTAAGGTTTAGAGAAGGGACAATTGAGAAGATAGAGAGAGAGAGAGAGAAGGGTGACTGAACTCCTCCCAGCGGTTCACCCCCCCAGCCAAGAACAGACCCTCGCGAGGCTGTTCTTCCTTGTATTGTTCATCATCATCAGCCCAAGAGGCAATCCACCACACCACACACTGAAGTAGGGTATTACACCACAACGGTGACCCGAACCAGTATAAACCCTGTGTCTCTTGTGTTGTTCTTTCCTTAGCTCAGATCTTAGCGAGGCGGAGGGGTGCAGGTAGGTAGGAGGCGAAATCTCTGCGCGCACCCCAGTGTTCGAACCTCAAGGGTCTGCCAGAACCCAAAATCCGACATATGTAACAAAGTCGGAGCATGAGGTATTTATTGATTGTCTTCCTTATGAGTGGCGGTCGCGGATGAGCGATGGTCTTTTCCGACCAATCTATCCCCCTAGGGGCACGCGTAGTAGTACTTTCCTTCAAGGAATAATAAACTTTTGCAATAAGTATGTGAGTTCTTTATGACTAATGTTGATTACATGGATTATACGCACTCTCGCCCTTCCATCATTGCTAGCCTCTCTAGTATGGCGCAACTTTCGCCGGTACAATAAACCCACCATATACCTTCCTCAAAACAGCCACCATACCTACCTATCATGGCATTTCCATAGCCATTCCGAGATATATTGCCATGCAACTTCCATCATCATCATATACATGACTTGAGCATTCATTGTCATATTGCTTTGCATGATCGTAAGATAGCTAGCATGATGTTTTCATGGCTTGCCCATTTTTTGATGTCATTGCTACATAGATCATTGCACATCCCGGTACACCGCCGGAGGAATTCATATAGAGTCATATCTTTGTTCTAGATATCGAGTTGTAATATCGAGTTGTAAGTAAATAAAAGTGTGATGATCATCATTATTAGAGCATTGCCCCAGTGAGGAAAGGATGATGGAGAATATGATTCCCCCACAAGTCGGGATGAGACTCCAGACGAAAGAAATTAAAAAAAAAGAGAGAAAGGCCAAAAAAAGATAAGGCCCAAAAAAATAATAAAATAATAATAAGAAGAAAATGAGAGAAAAAGAGAGAAGGGGCAATGTTACTATCCTTTTACCACACTTGTGCTTCAAAGTAGCACCATGTTCTTCATCTAGAGAGTCTCTTGAGTTATCACTTTCATAAACTAGTAGGAATTTTTCATTATAGAACTTGGCTTGTATATTCCGATGATGGGCTTCCTCAAACGCCCGAGGTCTTCATGAGCAAGCAAGTTGGATGCACACCCACTTAGTTTTCAGTCTAAGCTTTCATACACTTATAGCTCTTAGTGCATCCGTTGCATGGCAATCCCTACTCACTCACATTGATATCTATTGATGGGCATATCCATAGCCCGTTGATACGCCTAGTTGATGTGAGACTATCTTCTCCTTTTTGTCTTCCCCACAACCACCATTCTATTCCACCTATAGTGCTATATCCATGGCTCACGATCATGTATTGCGTGAGGGTTGAAAATTCTGAAGCGCGTTAAAAAGTATGAACCAATTGCTCGGCTTGTCATCGGGGTTGTGCATGATGTGAATATTTTGTGTGGTGAAGATGGAGCACAGCTAGACTATATGATTTTGTAAGAATAGCTTTCTTTGGCCTTGTTATTTCGAAAAGACATGATTGCTTTATTAGTGGGCTTGAAGTATTATTGTTTTTATGTCAAATGATAGACTATTGCTTTGAATCACTCGTATCTTAATATTCATGCCATGATTAGATATGTGATCAAGATTATGCTAGGTAGCATTCCACATCAAAAATTATCTTTTTTATCATTTACCTACTCGAGGACGAGCAGGAATTAAGCTTGGGGATGCTGATACGTCTCCGTCGTATCTATAATTTTTGATTGTTCCATGCCAATATTATACAACTTTCATATACTTTTGGCAACTTTTTATACTATTTTTTGGGACTAACATATTGATCCAGTGCCGAGTGCCAGTTCCTGTTTGTTGCATGTTTTATGTTTCGCAGAATATCCATATCAAACGGAATCCAAATGGGATAAAAATGGACAGAGCTTATTTTTGGAATATTTGGAAAATTCCGGAGGAAAAATTCACGCGAGACGGTGCCCAAGGTGGCCATGAGGCAGGGGCGCGCCCCTGAACCTTGTGGGCCACCCATAAGGCGGTTGATGCCCTTCTTCGGCCGCAAGAAAGCTAATTTTTGGTAAAAAAATCACGGTGAAGGTTTCAGGCCAATCGGAGTTATGGATCTACATATATATACGAAACGGTGAAAGGGCAGCAGAAGAGAACGTAGAAACAGAGAGAGACAGAGAGACAGATCCAATCTCGGAGGGGCTCTCGCCCCTCCCATGCCATGGAGGCCAAGGACCAGAGGAGAAACCCTTCTCCCATCTAGGGAGGAGGTCAAGGAAGAAGAAGACGAAGGGGCCCCCTCTCCCCTTCTCTTCCGGTGGCGCCGGAACGCTGCAGTGGCCATCATCATCACCGCGATCTACACCGACACCTCCGCCATCTTCACCAACATCTCCATCACCTTCCCCCCTCTATCTACAGCGGTCCACTCTCCCGCAACCCGATGTACCCTCTACTTGAATATGGTGCTTTATGCTTCATATTATTATCCAATGATGTGTTGCCATCCTATGATGCTTGAGTAGATTTTCGTTGTCCTATCGGTGGTTGATGAATTGATATGATTGATTTAATTTTCTTGTGGTTATGTTGCTGTCCTTTGGTACCCATCATATGAGTGAGCACGTGGATCACACCCTAGGGTTAGTTGTATGTTGATAGGACTATGTATTGGAGGGCAAGAGTGACAGAAGCTTCAACATATCATAGAAATTGATGCATACGGGATTGAAGGGGGACCAATATTTCTTAATGCTATGGTTGGGTTTTACCTTAATGAACGTTAGTAGTTGTGGATGCTTGCTAATAGTTCCCATCATAAGTGCATAGAATTCCAAGTCAGAGATGACATGCAAGCAGTGGCCTCTCCCACATAATACTTGCTATCGGTCTAGTAAAGTAGTCAATTGCTTAGGGGCAATTTCGCAAATCCTACCACCACTTTTCCACACTTGCTATATTTAATTTATTGCTTCTTTACTTACAGCAGCCCCTACTTTTTATTTACGTAATCTTTATTATCTTGCAAACCTATCCAACAACACCTACAAAATACTTCTAGTTTCATACTTGTTCTAGGTAAAGCGAACGTCAAGCATGCATAGAGTTGTATCGGTGGTCGATAGAACCTGAGGGAATAGTTGTTCTACCTTTAGCTCCTCGTTGGGTTCGACACTCTTACTTATCGAAAACTGTTGCGATCCCCTATACTTGTGGGTTATCAAGACGCCCTAGTCAGCGCAAGCGGTAGAAATCGGTAGAAATCAGTAGTTTAAAGTCCAACTTGTTTATTGCATTTGGGTGCTGCATTTGTTTGTTGCATAGCATGCATATAGCCTTAGTAGTTGTTGCTAACGGTTTATCTAGTGAGTGTAGCTGGCATCGGTTTGGATCCACTACAGCTCAGCCTTTGCATTTCTCCTATTTTCTTTCCTTTCTCGTTCTTCGGTGTTTGGTGTCATTTCTGTCCCAGTAGAGTGATGCCAAGAGATCCCGACACTATTTGCAAAAATGGTGCTCAGTTACCTCGCTGATATCCTCCTTTCAGCCACGCCTATCATTTCGGTGATGGACATGCTTCTATCCCGAATCACTCTTTCATTTTGTCGTGTTGGCAAACCTTAATGACCTTAGTTATCAAGAAAGGGCAATGTCAGCAGCCTCAGTTTTTCCCCGCTATCCTATTTCTTGGATGAGTGCGGGTCTTTTTCCGTCCACTTAATAATAATGTGGTTGCGACCTTCGTGTCCCACTATATGATTACCAAGTGCGTCCTCGCCTCCGAGCTAGTCCATGTTGCTACCTGGCTAAGGTAGCACTTGGTGTAGTGTTGTTTACACAAATTCTTCCACACATTTATTCGTCCTCGTGCACATCGTCACAGCATGCTAGATCGTAGAACCGGAGATCCCGCGAGATTTGTGTGCTTAAGTAGGCATGCATATTGTGTGACTAGTAGTACTATGTGACTTGATTGTGTGTGAATTGATTGTTGTTGTGTGCTTTTGTTTAATTGAGTTTTCTTTTGCTTCTTTCTTTTTGGGCCCCGGCGTTACATTATTTTTCCCCTATAAAGAGTTGCTCATCAACTGACACCGGACCCTAAGAATCAGCAAGGAGTTCAAATATTTGGAAACTCGGCTAATCAGAATGGAATTCTCAGCCGATTGCAGTGAAATGGGGAATATCTGATGTCGAGACTGATAATCAATTTTGCGTTAGTGTGCACTCCTCACAACAGTACTGATAACTCAAGTCTACATTAGTACAAAATCCTGACAGCAGTAATGATCAAGTCAGCAGCAAGACTAGTCAGGTACAAGGTCAACGGTATATTTCCAATCAAAGGTATGGATCATATACAAAATTTTGGCTCAACAATGCATGATGCTTGAAATATGTTATCATCTGAAATAAAGTTAGAATGTGATATGCTCAAGGAAGACAGTCAAACAAATTTTCTCATGCAAATAATCAGACCAAGCTTCGTGTGTAAGATATAGATCCTTCTTCTGCATGATACCCAGATAAAAGATTTGAGCAGAAGTTAACAAGTCTTCCTCGGCAAGCTACTCGGATGGCTTCTCTCATAAGCCATTCAGTCCGCGTCAGTATCATACTAATACACCATCCTCAGAGGTTATATGATAAGAAATACTGCTCAAGAATCAGACTCGCAACATTTTCGTCGGAAGCACAAATCAATCAGGGCATGTGTTTTCTTCAAGAATCAAGTGTTTGGTCACATATGATTCTTATATATGGTGAGCTGCTACCTCTTGAGCACTTGCATTGGTTTTCCCTTGAAGAGGAAAGGGTGGTGCAGCAAAGTAGCGTAAGTATTTCCCTTAGTTTTTTAGAACCAAGGTATCAATCCAGTAGGAGGCTACGCGCGAGTCCCTCGCACCTACACAAAACAAATAAATCCTCGCAACCAACGCGATAAGGGGTTGTCAATCCCTACACGGTCACTTACGAGAGTGAGATCTGATAGATATGATAAGATAATATTTTTGGTATTTCTATGATAAAGATGCAAAGTAAAATAAAAAGCAATGAAAATAACTAAGTATTGGAAGATTAATATGATGAAGATAAACTCGAGGGCCATAGGGTTCACTAGTGGCTTCTCTCAAGAGCATATGTATTTTACGGTGGGTGAACGAATTACTGTTGAGCAATTGACAGAATTGAGCATAGTTATGAGAATATCTAGGTATGATCATGTATATAGGCATCACGTCCAAGACAAGTAGACACACTCCTGCCTGCATCTACTACTATTACTCCACACATCAACCGCTATCCAGCATGCATCTAGAGTATTAAGTTCATAAGAACAAAGTAACGCCTTAAGCAAGATGACATGATGTAGAGGGATAAATTCATGCAATATGATAAAAACGCCATCTTGTTATCCTCGATGGCAACAATATAATACGTGCCTTGCTTCCCCTACTGTCACTCGGAAAGGACACCGCAAGATTGAACCCAAAGCTAAGCACTTCTCCCATTGCAAAAAAGATCAATCTAGTAGGCCAAACCAAACTGATAATTCAAAGAGACTTGCAAAGATAACCAATCATACATAAAAGAATTCAGTGGAGATTCAAATATTGTTCATAGATAAACTTGATCATAAACCCACAATTCATCGGTCTCAACAAACACACCGCAAAAGAAGATTACATCGAATAGATCTCCACAAGAGAGGGGGAGAACTTTGTATTGAGATCCAAAAAGAGAGAAGAAGCCATCTAGTTAATAACTATGGACCCGTAGGTATGAGGTAAACTACTCACACTTCATTGGAGAGGCTATGGTGTTGATGTAGAAGCCCTCCGTGATCGGTGCCCCCTCCGGTGGAGCTCCGGAACAAGCCCCAAGATGGGATCTCGTGGATACAGAAAGTTATGGTGGTGGAATTAGGGTTTTGGCTCTATATCTGATCGTTTGGGGGTATGTAGGTATATATAGGAGGAAGAAGTACGTCGGTGGAGCAAGAGGGGGCCCACGAGGGTGGTGGGCGTGCCAGGGGGGTAGGCGTGCTCCCTACCTCATGGCTTCCCTGTTGGTTGCTTGACGTAGGGTCCAAGTCTCCTAGATCATGTTCGGTGAGAAAATCACGTTCCTGAATGTTTCATTCCGTTTGGACTCCGTTTGATATTCCTTTTCTTCGAAACCCTAAAATAGGCAAAAAAACAGCAATTCTGGGCTGGGCCTCTGGTTAATAGGTTAGTCCCAAAAATAAGATAAAAGTGGATAATAAAGCCCAATAATGTTCAAAACAATAGATAATATAGCATGGAGCAATCAAAAATTATAGATACGTTGGAGACGTTTCAAGCATCCCCAAGCTTAATTCCTACTCGTCCTCGAGTAGGTAAATGATAAAAACAGAATTTTTGATGTGGAATGCTACTTGGCATAATTTCAATGTAATTCTTCTTAATTGTGGCATGAATATTCAGATCTGAATGATTCAAGACAAAAGTTTAATATTGACATCAAAATAATAATACTTCAAGCATACTAACTAAGAAATTATGTCTCTTCAAAATAACATGGCCAAAGAAAGTTATCCCTACAAAATCATATAGTCTGGCTATGCTCTATCTTCACCACACAAAGTATTTAAAATATGCACAACCCCGATGACAAGCCAAGCAATTGTTTCATACTTTTGACATTCTCAAAACTTTTTCAATCTTCACGCAATACATGAGCGTGAGCCATGGGCATATCACTTTAGGTGGAATGAAATGGTGGTTGTGGAGGAGACAAAAAGGGATGATAGTCTCACATCAACTAGGCGTATCAATGGGCTATGGAGATGCCCATCAATAGATTTCAATGTGAGTGATTAGGGATTGCCATGCAATGGATGCACTAGAGCTATAAGTATATGAAAGCTCAAAAAAGAAACTAAGTGGGTGTGCATCCAACTTGCTTGCTCATGAAGACCTAGGGCATTTTGAGGAAGCCCATCATTGGTATATGCAAGCCAAGTTCTATAATGAAAATTTCCCACTAGTATTTGAAAGTGATAACGAAGGAGACTCTCTATCCTGAAGGTCATGGTGCTACTTTGAAGCACAAGTGTGGTAAAAGGATAGTAGCATTGTACCTTCTCTCTTTTTCTCTCATTTCTTATTTGGGCCTTTTCTCTTTTTTTATGGCCTCTTTTTTTGGGGCTTCTTCGGCCTCTTTTTATTTTATTTTATTTTTCATCCGGAGTCTCATACCGACTTGTGGGGGAATCATAGTCTCCATCATCCTTTCCTCACTGGGACAATGCTCTAATAATGATGATCATCACACTTTTATTTTCTTGCAACTCATGAATTACAACTCGATACTTAGAACAAGATATGACTCTATATGAATGCCTCCGGCGGTGTACCGGGATATGCAATGACTCATGAGTGACATGTATGAAAGAATTATGGACGGTGGCTTTGCCACAAATACGATGTCAACTACATGATCATGCAAAGCAATATGACAATGATGGAGTGTGTCATAGTAAATGGAACGGTGGAAAGTTGCATGGCAATATATCTCGGAACGGCTATGGAAATGCCATGATAGGTAGGTATGGTGGCTGTTTTGAGGAAGGTATATGGTGGGTGTGATACCGGCGAAAGGTGTGCGGTATTAGAGAGGCTAGCAATGATGGAAGTGTGAGAGTGCGTATGATCCATGGACTCAACATTAGTCATAAATAACTCATATACTTATTGCAAAAATCTACAAGTTATCAAAGCAAAGTATTACGCGCATGCTCCTAGGGGGATAGATTGGTGGGAAAAGACCATCGCTCGTCCCCGACCGCCACTCATAAGGAAGACAATCAATAAATAAATCATTCTCTGACTTCATCACATAACGGTTCACCATACGTGCATGCTACGGGAATCGCAAACTTTAACATAAGTATTTATCAAATTCACAACTACTTAACTAGCACAACTTTAATATCAGTACCTCCATATCTCAAAACAATTATCAAGCATCAAACTTATCATAGTATTCAACACACTCCTAAGAGAATTTTATTATTAATCTTGTATACCTAGCATATAGGATTATTTAAGCAAAGTACCATGCTATTTAAGACTCTCAAAATAATCTAAGTGAAGCATGAGAGATCAATAGTTTCTATAAAATAAATCCACCACCGTGCTCTAAAAGATATAAGTGAAGCACTAGAGCAAAACTATATAACTCAAAAGATATAAGTGAAGCACTTAGAGTATTCTTAATAATTTCCGAATCATGTGTCTCTCTATCAAAAGGTGTGTACAGCAAGGATGATTGTGGTAAACAAACAAATAAAGACTCAAATCATACAAGACGCTCCAAGCAAAACACATATCATGTGGTGAATAAAAATATAGCTCCAAGTAAAGTTACCGATAGAAGTAGACGGAAGAGGGGATGCCTTCCGGGGCATCCCCAAGCTTTGGATTTTAGGTGTACTTATATTATCTTGGGGGGTGCCATGGGCATCCCCAAGCTTAGTCTCTTGCCACTCCTTGTTCCATAATCCATCAAATCTTTACCCAAAACTTGAAAACTTCACAACACAAAACTTAATGAAGAAAATCTCGTGAGCTCCGTTAGCGAAAGAAAACAAAAGACCACATCAAGGTACTGTAATGAAATCATTCTTTATTTATATGGGTGTTAAACCTACTGTATTCCAACTTCTCTATGGTTTATAAACTATTTTACTAGCCATAGATTCATCAAAATAAGCAAACAACACACGAAAAACAGAATCTGTCAAAAACAGAACAGTTTGTAGTAATCTGTAGCTAGCGCAAGATCTGGTATGCCAAAAATTCTAAAATAAATTTCTGGATGTGATTAATTTATCTATTAATCATCTTAAAAAATAATTAACTAAATATCACTTTCCAAATAAAAATGGCAGCAGTTCTCGTGAGCGCTAAAGTTTCTGTTTTTTACAGCAAGATTAACAAGACTTTCCCCAAGTCTTCCCAACGGTTCTACTTGGAACAAACACTAATTAAACACAAAAAACACAACCAAAACAGAGGCTAGATAAATTATTTATTACTAAACAGGAGCAAAAAGCAAGGAATGAAAATAAAATTGGGTTGCCTCCCAATAAGCGCTATCGTTTAACGCCCCTAGCTAGGCATAAAAAGCAAGGATAGATCTTGGTATTGCCATCTTTGGTAGGCAATCCATAAGTGGCTCTCATAATAGATTCATAAGGTAATTTAATTTTCTTTCTAGTAAAGTGTTTCATGCCTTTCATTAACGGAAATTGGAATCTAATATTCCCTTCCTTCATATCAATAATTGCACCAATCGTTCAAAGGAAAGGTCTACCAAGAATAATAGGACATGAAGGATTGCAATATATATGAAGAACGATAAAATCTACGGGAACATAATTCCTATTTGCAAAAATAAGAACATCATTAATTCTTCCCGTAGGTTTCTTAATAGTGGAATCCGCAAGGTGCAAGTTTAGAGAGCAATCATCAAAATCACGGAAACCTAACAAATCACACAAAGTCTTTGGAATCGTCGAAACACTAGCACCCAAATCAGACAAACCATAGCATTCATGATCTTTAATTTTAATTTTAATAGTAAGTTCCCACTCATCATAAAATTTTCTAGGGATAGAAACTTACAACTCAAGTTTTTCTTAAGATTGCATCAAAGCATCAACGATATGTTTGGTAAAAGCTTTATGTTGGCTATAAGCATGAGGAGAATTTAGCACAGATTGCATCAAGGAAATACAATCTATAAAAGAGCAATTATCATAATTAAATTCCTTGAAATCCAAAATAGTGGGTTTATTTATATTTAAAGTTTTGATCTCTTCAATCCCACTTTTATCAATTTTAGCATCAAGATCTAAAAACTCCGAATTCTTGGAACGCCTTCTAGGTAAAGGTGGATCATATTTAGTCCCATCATTATCAAGATTCATATTGCAAAACAAAGATTTAATAGGGGACACATCAATAACTTTTAGATCTTCATCTTTATTATCATGGTCTTCCGGTTTAGTGGCCATCTTATTAACTATGGTAGCTTGCTTATCTAAAACTTCAGCTATTAACTTCGCAAGACAAGAAATTTGGGATCTCAAACTATCAAATTCTTTAGACATATCATCGAGGCCTTTATTCATATAAATCATAAAGCTTTTTTGTTCCTTAAGCTCGTTTCTAAAGAAACTATTATGCTCAAATTGCAAGACCATAAAACTCCTAACATTGCTTTCGATTTCTTCTAACCTTTTAAGGTGAAGGTCACCAAATCGGGGAAGAGCCATCGAGACAAGCAAGCAATCCAACACACAAGCAAACAAGAAACAGGAAAAAAGAGGCAAATAGAGAAAGATAGGGAGGATAGAGAGACAGAGGGCGAATAAAACAGCAAGGGTGAAGTGGGGGAGTGGAAAACGAGAGGCAAATGACAAATAATGTAATGCAGGAGATAAGGGTTTTTGATGGGTACTTGGTATGTTGACTTTTGCATAGACCTCCCCGGCAATGGCGCCAGAAATCCTTCTTCCTACCTCTTGAGCGTTTGCGTTGGTTTTCCCTTGAAGAGGAAAGCGTGGTGCAGCAAAGTAGCGTAAGTATTTCCCTCAGTTTTTGAGAACCAATGTATCAATCCAGTTGGAGGCTACGCACAAGTCCCTCACACCTAGACAAAACAAATAAATCCTCGCAACCAATGCGATAAGGGGTTGTCAATCCCTACACGGTCACTTACGAGAGTGAGATCTAATAGATATGATAAGATAATACTTTTGGTATTTCTATGATAAAGATGCAAAGTAAAATAAAAGCAATGAAAATAACTAAGCATTGGAAGATTAATATGATGAAGATAAACCCGGGGGCCATAGGTTTCACTAGTGGCTTCTCTCAAGAGCATAGTTATTTTACGGTGGGTGAACGAATTACTGTTGAGCAATTGACAGAATTGAGCATAGTTATGAGAATATCTAGGTATGATCATGTATATAGGAATCACGTCCAAGACAAGTAGACCGACTCCTGCCTGCATCTACTACTATTACTCCACACATTGACCGCTATCCAGCATGCATCTAGAGTATTAAGTTCATAAGAACAGAGTAACGCCTTAAGCAAGATGACATGATGTAGAGGGATAAATTCATGCAATATGATAAAAACCCCATCTTGTTATCCTCGATGGCAACAATACAATACGTGCCTTGCTGCCCCTACTATCACTTGGAAAGTACACCGCAAGATTGAACCCAAAGCTAAGCACTTCTCCCATTGCAAGAAAGATCAATCTAGTAGGGCAAACGAAACTGATAATTCTAAGAGACTTGTAAAGATAACCAATCATACATAAAAGAATTCAGAGAAGATTCAAATATTGTTCATAGATAAACTTGATCATAAACCCACAATTCATCGGTCTCAACAAACACACCGCAAAAGAAGATTACATCAAATAGATCTCCACAAGAGAGGGGGAGAACTTTGTATTGAGATCCAAAAAGACAGAAGAAGCCATCTAGCTAATAACTACGGACCCGTAGGTCTGAGGTAAACTACTCACACTTCATCGGAGAGGCTATGGTGTTGATGTAGGAGCCCTCCGTGATCGATGCCCCCTCCAGCGGAGCTTCGGAACAGGCCCCAAGATGGGATCTCGTGGATACAAAAAGTTAGGGCGGTGGAATTAGGGTTTTGGCTCCATATCTGATCGTTTGGGGGTACGTAGGTATATATAGGAGGAAGAAGTACATCGGTGGAGCAAGAGGGGCCCACGAGGGTGGAGGGCGCGCTTGGGGGGGGGTAGGCGTGCCCCCCTACCTCGTGGCTTCCCTGTTGGTTGCTTGACGTAGGGTCCAAGTCTCCTGGATCATGTTCGGTGAGAAAATCACGTTCCCGAAGGTTTCATTCTGTTTGGACTCCGTTTGATATTCCTTTTCTTCGAAACCCTAAAATAGGCAAAAAAACAACAATTCTGGGCTGGGCCTCGGGTTAATAGGTTAGTCCCAAAAATAATATAAAAGTGGATAACAAAGCCCAATAATGTCCAAAACAGTACATAATATAGCATGGAGCAATCAAAAATTATAGATACGTTGGAGACATATCATGAGCATGCATCCCTAGTCATATCAGTCACTCACACGAGATGCAACAGGGATCCAACAGATATACCTAAGGAAAGTAAGGATCCCACAACCTCACGAGTTTGACAAGGGAAAATAAGCAGAGATACGTATCATGAATTACAAGAATCGACAAGATTGAGGGAGGACATCACAGAATCAACAATCTTGAAAATGGTCATCAAGGTCATTATTCCCGCAAAGGAGATGTCCTAAAACCTTGTCACCTTCTTGTATGATTGGCCTTAGCAATGAGCTCCGTACAACTACAAACCCGATATATGTCATATGTGAGTGGACCCAGGTTAGAAAACAGGCACAAGGAATAATATCAAAAATATTGCACTAATCATGTCCCTGGTCATACGAAGAATCAAGGACAGGTGTGGACAAGTTATTCCAGTAAGGTATCCTCCGAAAATCATGACCGTTAAAGGGTGAGACCGACAGCAAAGGTATGATGATTTTTGCACGACCTCAGGGTCCAGTTACCCAAATCAGTTGGAGGCCGTAATTCCATATGGATCCACAAAGGCATACCCTCAGCGGCGCACGCTGTTTTATAAGGATTTCATATGCCGCTGACCCGTTTGGAATGGTTAATCCAAATTGGTATACCGACAAAATGAGAAAATCAAAAGCCGAACAATCAGCTCAGACCTGGTATACTTACCGACGGAATCAAGTACACGGTCTGTCTGTCAGGAGAAAGCAATTATCCATCAGCCCCCTATCAGGCCAGTCTCAAGGTGTAAATATTTGAGAAGGCCTATATTTATTTGAAGCAACCCCATAACAGAAGTAAAAAGGTTTTCAGGACCAAATGAAAATTTATGCTCAGATCCATTGGATATCACCACTAGTATGGGGGAATCAACGTCAGTAAAAAGAATTGGTATATGAGCAAAGACCCGTCAGAATTGGGAAAGGTGAAGCAAACCACCCCAGAGTAAGGTAAGCAGATCATATGACATTCTTAAGAGAATAATATACAACAGAAATGGATACCCAAGTTGGAAACGGTGTCCTCAAGTCATACTAGTTCCTTGAACAACTAAATCTCGGGGATGAGATTTCTTTAAGGGGGTAAGAGTTGTAACAGCCTGGATTTTGGCCCTTTCCTTTTTCTTTTGATTTATTTCGTTTTTGCTCTGTTTTTCCTTTTTGGAGTGGTTATGTGGCCTTTCCACCTGGGAAATCCTCCTCATTCCCCCTCCCAAGTGGCTCATCATTCTCAAAACCTTGCCAAGATCATGTCATTTCACTGCTTGACCAAACCCTAAATTCTTTTTCTCAGGAATATTCCTTTTTCTATTAAAGGAATAACCCTAATTACCTTAGGTTGTGAAGCAACCTATATTTCTGTCCATCCAAAAATCCCCAAATAATTCTTATAAATTGATTGGGTCATATCTTCCTCAATTATGGCAAAATACTTCATTGGGCATGTTTCTCATCATGCTCGGTAAATTCATTTTCTATTCTGTCCTACATGGCACATTGTGAAGCAAGTGCTATTTATCTTTGCCCATTTGACCCCAAACTTTTTGAACATCTTTTCCTTTCCAAATAATTGACCTGTGCCAAAGTTCGACTTTATTTGCCTAGCCAAACTTCCTCAGTGATTTTTCAAAGTTCATGTCTGAGGGAAGCCTTTGTGAAGGAAGTGCTAGCTAGGGTTATCCAAATGAGTTGAAATTTTGCAAACTCCTTAATGTGCTCATATCATTGCTCTACTCTAATATTCAGCCGTATCCAATCAGCTATGTGAGCACATCACCAATTCTTTGATTCTGGCAATAGTTTCAAATTGTGAAGCAATTTTATATTGCTTCATTTTGTTTGAAAAGTTTGCAGAGCATTCTCATGACCATAAAATCCCTCTCCACCAAATTTGGGACCAATTCATCAAGCAAATATTCCTCTGGAATTTTTGCAAGTTTCTGGTCAGCAAGGATGTTTGTGAAGCAAGTACCATTTTGGTGAATCCAATTGGTATGAAATTTTTACAGCATCTTACTAGGTCCAAATCCCTAAGCCTTGCCAAATTTTAGGTCAAGTAGCTTCTCCATTTGAGTGCATCATTTTAATCTAGTTTTTGACCAAATTTGGTCAGTTGCAAAACAACTACATTAAATCTTGATCCAATTATCCTCAAACTCTCTAGGATTATAGTCCTTCCTAAGCTATCCTAGACAACTCCATTTGATCCAATCAAGTCCCTGTAAATAACCAGTACATGTTCAAGTTTACTGCAGTAAACTTCAGAGGTTAATTGCGATATAACCAGAGCATTTTTCACCGAGCTACCACCGCAGTTGCAACCTCCCCGGGAAGGACAAACCCCCAGACATCGTTTGGCCGGCCATGTGGCACTGTGTGCACCAGTGCATGCGGTGATCACGAGCTCTAGCGTGCCATGGACGCGAGCTGGATGGTTTCTTGCTCGGGCCCCTCTCCCTCTCGTCGTCTTCGCGCTCATGAGCATGTATCATAGTTTTACCGCGTTGTCGTCGTCCTCCTGGAGCCATCTCCCCTCCCTAAGCCCCTCCGTCAGCACTCATCGCCGCGTGTCCACGGGCGCAATGTGGCCGACCGAGCATTCAAGGCATTTGGTTTCTTTGTCCCCTGCGCCCTCGCCCCCTCCTACCCTGCTGTAGCTCGTCCGCACTCCCCCTCGTCCTGTTCTCGTGCTCACTGAGCCTAGCCAGAGCTTTGGCCGAGCTCGAGCGGCGGCACTCGGCCACAACCTTCCTTGCCTGGCTATATATAGCCATCCCCGCGGCCTCCCGGGCTCATCAGCCTCCTCTCCTCACTCCACTACCCCTCCCCAGCCTCTCACCCGAGCTCGAGAAAGCTCTCCCTACCCGCCCCTGGCCGAAGCCTCGCCGCCGGCCGCCACCTAAATTGACTCAACTTCGGCCTCCCCTCCTCTTCTTTCCACCTCCAGGAGCTCAACAAGACTCCAACGCACCCTCCCCTTCCCTCAGTTTCTCTCCGAAGCTGTTGTGGCCGCGCATCCCCAACTTTGGCCACCGCCGTTCCTCTCGGCCACCGTGGTAGCCTCGTGCCCTGCTTCTCCCCGGCGTGCGTGCAGCCTTTGAACGGACGCGGCGCTCCGTCCCGGTCCCGCCGGTGCCTTCCCCTGGGCCTAAGGTGGCCGGAGTCGCCAGAGACCTGCGCCGGACTCCTATGTTCCGCCCATCGGGGGGAGGAAGAAGCAGACGGGGGGAAAGGAGAGAGAGGATAAAGTGGACCCAGCCTGTAAGTCTCACAGCCGCCCGCCCCCGCCTTGCCACGCTGGATTAGTGGAGGCGTATTCTCCTAAATACGTCTTCCCAGCTGGAAAGCACACTTTCCTTCTCTTTCATCTCAAAATGCGTTTTCCCTGCTCTGAAGGCGTATTCCTCTAAATGCGCTTTCTCTTTTTCAGCTCAGGGGCCTGTTTGTAGAGTTGTTTTACAGATTGGTCCCTGAACTTCGTCGGGCTATAACTTTTTGCTCGAGACTCCGAATGAGGTGATTCCAAAGCCAACGTTTTCGTTTCATCGAGCCCGTTATTTTGGTTTCATTCTCACTATGGTTTGACACTGTGAAAATGACCATTTTGCCCCTACGCTTAATCAGCCCCCTCCAAGAGAGAACTTTTCTGGCGATTTGTTCCACAATCGTTCCGTTTATCTCCCCGGTGCATTCTTCACCCTCAGGCAAGCCACAACCACCATTTGCATGATAGCCATGCAGTAGCACTGGTTTTCAACTTGAATCTTTAATAACTGTATGATTGTTTTGCTACTATTGTCGTTATTTCGGTTATGCTTATGGATCGGTGATTACCATCATGCTATGTTTCTTGCACTTTGTTATCATGTTCTACCTCCTAGTATTACTTTCATACTGGTCATGCTTGATAGTACTACATGTTGGGTTGGTCATGTTCTTTGAGGCATGATTGCCGTCGATTACTGAGTACCTGTAATATGCATTGTTCCTTTGCTGTTAGTTGGTTAAGTGTTTACTCGGTAATGTTATTGATGAGTTCTTGCATGGTATTTATAGTAGATGCTAGTGGTCATGAGTAGTGTTGTACTTGTAATATTCATGCTCAGTTGGATATGATTGATTGTGGATATGGTGGATAGTTATGTTGCACCACGTGCTTATGTTGATATCATGCTCATGCATTGTAATTGCATCATGTTATTTTATCATGGCTCAGCATATTGCATTCATGTTTAACCGGATTAAATTTACCTTGAACAACTGTTGGCTGAGTCATGGTGCCACCATATTAAGATGACCAGTGCAACCACTCTTACCTAACGGGAAGGTCCTAACTGGGTCTATTGTCATGCCTTTCGCCGGTGCCTCCAACGAGGGAAGGTTATGTGCGGGCGCTACCTTGGCCGGGTAGGACGGCATAAGCCTTGTGTGCCCGAGTTGTTTTGCGCGCTTTGTCCTTTGGTAGGCACGGGGCCACCCATGACTTAGCCCAAAGGGGAGTTGGTCGGGGTAGCCAGGAGAGTGTCATGGCAGTGGGACGGTTTTGTCGGAACACCGTTGGTCCACCCGAATGGGAGTACGAGGCCATGGGTTCTGTGGTGTGGGTACAGTGTGCTATCCTCTGCAGAGTGTATATTAAATCTATCGATAGCCATGCCCGCGGATAAGGGCCCAGTTCGTGTCGGTCACACTATGGGTCAACAGTAATAACAATAACTTTCTTAATAATAACCCTGGTTCGATGATGAGAAAGAGATTGGTGGTGATCGTGGAATGATCACCGTTTGGTTACAAAGTAACCCGTTGAGCCTAGAGTGGTTTCGTTTGTGATCCGTGAATGATCATCGTGGTATCAAGGATACCGAGTTGTTGGATATTCGCGATGCTGTGCGAGAATCATGGGTTAAGATCAAGCTCCTTGTGGCATTTAAGGATTACTACGGTATTGTTTATACCAAGCTTGATTTGATCCTGAGATGATCGTGTGATGTCCGAGGTTGGTAAGTGATGCATGTGATGGTTATGAGTTAACCTAAGCAGAATAAGTGGTGCATATAGTGTCATCATGTTGCATGCTAGTATCATCAGACTTATATGTTCATGCCATGCTCATATTGTTCTAGCTGAACCATGTTCATGTTGTTCATGCCATGTTATCCTAATGATCTAATGATAATTCCTGCTTAACCTATAATTGCCATGCTGTTGTTTGTCTTGAATGCTTCTGGTTATTGTGAGCTTGCAAGTACATTCAATGTACTGACCTGGCGTGTCATGCCAGTTTGCGGGTCATTCCCGGATTTCTTGATTGCTTGTCGTTGTTTCCGTTCGTGCGAGCTAGGATAAGCGTTCCAGCCAGAGTCCCTGCGGAGTTGTCGGGGGGATGAACCCCAGGCACGCAACAGAACCCGGATCCTTTTCAAAAACAACAGGGCCTGCATCGCCTCAATCCGACCCGACCTTGGCCGAGTTGCTCGACTCGGCCAGGTCGCTCTACCGGGCCAAGCAGGCCGACCTGGCCAGGCTTCTCGACTCGGCCCCAACAACCAAGCTCAAGACTTCTCCAGCAAGTCAGCACCACCCTTGGCATGTTCTCCAAACCCGGCCAAGGGTCAGCGGCCTTACCATCCCAGCCGTACGATGGGATGAGTCTCCGCCAGCTAATGATCGAAGCCACAATACCCCTCCCATGCCTCTGGTCGGCCGAACCAGGCAACAGTGCCCTCCACCTACCCGCTGACTGGGGCCAGTGTGGCTACAGTGCCCTACGCCTACCCGCTGACTAGGCCTGGCATGGCAACAATGCCCCGGTGTGGCCACTGACGCCAACAAGCCAATGACGGCAACAATGCCCCACCAGTGCCCTCGAGCCTCCTTCTCTCTTTAGCCATCCCATGGCATCTGCCGTGTGCCCACCACGACAGTTGGCGCCCACCGTGGGGCAGCTCGAGGTCTTGGCCGGGAGCATGCTTCAGACATGGATCTTCTCCGACTACGGCGAGCCCGTCACGCTGGTGGACGACGTCATCGACGCGCTCGCCGCCTCCTTCGCCACGCTGCGCATCTCTGATGCGGCTACGGACGATGAGTACCCTGCAAGGTACTTAGCTTTTCCGACCCCTCGCTCTTCATACTTAGGTTTTCGTCACCGACATCGACGCCTCCTCATCGTCGAGCATGATAAGGAAGGCCGCCGAAGCTAAGGCCATGGCGGATAGGGCCGGCTCGCCCAACCCACTGCGCGCCATGATACGGAGCCTCCACGTTCCCATAGGCACCGACATCGACGCCTCCAACATCGCCGAGGTCCGGACTCACCTCAACGACGTCCGCCAGTGCCTGCTGGACCTCACTGAGACACTTGCCGCCATGCAGCGTCGCCTCGACTCCGCCCAGCTGGAGCGCAACGCCGCCTACGGCTTCACGCCTGCCGCCCCTGAGCCGAGCCGAGTCGCCGACATGCGAGCCTAGGGTGGCGCGATCGGGCGCGCTTTCAGCGCCCTCCCTCCCATCTACGAGACTCCTGTGAAGAACATGCGCGCCGCCCAGGCGGCCGTGACCGACATGGATCAGCTCGCGGGCGAAGAGCTGCAGGATTGCCTCAAGAGGGTGAACGACCTCCTCGCTGCGGCTAACGCGCAGCAGGACCGCCTCAACCAAGTCGCCAAGCCGGTCGGATCTGGCTCCGCTCGTGTCGCGGGACCTGGCGATTTCCAGCACACGGCGTCTTCGCCACCCGGCGATGCACACTCCGGCCGCACGCGGACCCGGCGCAACACCTCCCTGACGGCCGCTGGAGACTTGGCGAACGAGCCGACCTCCGAGGTCTGGCGCCGCCTCGATCCCCTGCTCCAGCCCGACCGACGTCTGGCTGCAGGCGACCCCCCCCCCCCCCCCCCCCCCCCCCCGCGGCGCGGTCACCAACCGGCTAGGCCCATGCGACATCAACAACACCGACGCTCGTCACCGCCTCGACCGACTCGCCCTCTCCCAGGAGCTGGAGGAGACCGGCCCGTCGGACCGGCGTGCTTCGGGCCACGCATCCGGGGCGAGCCCTTCACCAAAGGGTTTATGCTCCCCCGCAATACCCCCAAGTACAACGGCACTGTGAAGCCAAAGGACTGGCTCACCGACAACACCGCCGCCATCGGCATCGCCAGCGGCAACCACCGCCTTGCTGTGCACTACGCGCCCCTCATGCTCCAGGGGTCGGCCCGTACATGGTTGAACAGTCTGCCAGCCGGCCGCATCAACACGTGGGTCGACTTCGAGTAGGATTTCGTGCGCAACTTCACGGGTACCTACAAGCGACCCAGCCGCCCCAGTCAGCTTGCCATGTGCGTGCAGGGGCCGGCGGAAACCAGTCGCGAATACCTCGCACGCTGGACCGAGCTCTGGAACAGCTGCGAGGGCGTCCACGAAGTTCAAGCTATCTAGTACTTCGGCAACGGGTGCCGAGACGGCACCCTCCTCAAGCACAAGCTCTTGCGCTCCGAGCCGGCCACTATGGCAGCGCTCATGGTAACAGCGGAAAAGTACGCCAACGCCGACTCCGCCATGAAGATCCAGGTGGCCCTGGATGAAGCCGGCAATGCAAAGCCGGTGCCGCCTCCGAAGCCGGCTAGTGAGGGAAGCCGGCAGCAGCACAACCAGCAGCACAAGCGCAAAGCCGATCAACCGGCTCAGTGCTACGACAACCGACACGTCACGGCCGCCGAGCAGTCGCCCGCGGCCGACCCAGCTGCCAAACGCCGGAACACCGGCAAAATGGCATGGCAGCATGCCATGAGTTTCGAGGAGATGCTGGACGCTCCCTACAAGCACCACAGCGGCGCGAGGCCGTCTATGCACACGCTTCGACAGTGCGCCATCACCAAGCGCATTGCCAGGGGCGACATCCCATTGCCTCCGGCTCCGGCTCCAGGAGCAGGGCATCCGCCTCCGCCTCCGGCCGCCGGCGCGATGCGCGACGACCCCTACCCAGCCCAGAATGTGACCTACATCGTTTTCACAAGCCTCGGCGATGACAAGCGCAGCTAGCGCCTCTTTCGACAGGAGGTGAGCACCGTCGTCCCGGCCAAGATGGAGTACATGCATTGGTCAGAGCACCCGGCCACCTGGAGCCGGGAAGACCACCCGGTCGTCATGCCGAACCCGGGTGGTTACACTCCCGTCCTCGGGCCCACCATCATCGCGCCCCGGCACACGTGCAAGTTCTTCCGGGTTCTCGTCGACGGCGGCAGCAGCATCAACATTCTCTACCGCGATACCATGACCAAACTCGGCCTTGAGGCCAAGGACCTGGAGCCGACCCGGACGATCTTCCACCACATCGTTCCCAGCCTCTCCTACTCCCCAATCGGCCGGATCTGGCTCGACATCCTGTTCGGTGATAGCAGCCACTTCCGACACGAGCCGATCAGGTTCGAGGTGGTGGACCTATCCAGCGCATACCACGCGCTGCTTGGTAGGCCCGCGCTCGCCAAGTTCATGGCGGTCCCCCACTACGCCTACCTGAAGATGAAGCTGCCGGGTCCAAAGGGCCTCATCACCATCACCAACGACTACCGCAAGTCCCTGGACTACGCCCGAGACGGCGCCAAGCTAGCCGAGTCGCTGGTCGTGGCCGAGGAGCGGCGCCAACTCGACCGGATCGTCACATTGGCCCAGGAGGCGTTGGCCACCCAGATCCCGACCGAGGAGCCGACCGATGAGGCCGCATTCAAGCCTTCCAAAGAGACCAAGAAGGTGAAGCTGAACCTGGGGGATCCCAGCTGCAGCAAGTACGTTGTCGTGGGCACCCGCCTTGACAACAAATAGGAAGGCGAGCTCGTCGACTTCCTCCGTGAGAATCGGGGTATTTTTGCATGGACCCCCAAGGACATGCCGGGTATACCGAGGAAGTACGCCGAGCACAAACTCCACGTCCGCAACGACGCCAAGCCTGTCCGTCAACCTCTGCGACGCTTTTTTGAAGAGAAGAGAAGGACCATCGGTGAAGAGGTCCCCAAGCTCTTGGCAGCTGGCTTCATCATGGAAGTATTTCACCCCGAGTGGCTGGTCAACCCAGTCCTCGTCCTGAAGAAGAACAAGACCTGGCGCATGTGTATTGATTACACCAACCTGAAGAAGGCCTGCCCCAAAGACCCATTCGCCCTCTCTCAGATCGACCAAGTCATCGACTCCATCGCCGGGTGCGAGCTCCTGTCCTTCCTGGATGCTTACTCCGGCTATCATCAAATCAAGCTAGACCCGGCCGACGCCCTGAAAACGTCCTTCATCAGGCCTTTCGGGGCGTATTGCTACATCAGCATGTCGTTCGGCTTGAAGAACACCGGTGCCACCTTCCAGCGTTGCATGCAGAAATGCTTGCTGCCGCAACTCGGTCGCAACATCCACGTCTATGTGGACGACATCGTGGTGAAGACCAAGTAGCACCTCATGCCCCTCGACCATTTGAAGGGAACCTTCGCAAACCTGCGCGAATACAAGGTCAAGCTCATCCCGAAAAAATGTGTTTTCGGCGTCCCGGTAGAAAAGCTACTCGGCTTCCTCGTCTCGAAGCGCGGCATTGAGGCGAACCCGGAGAAGATCAAGCCCATCAAGCACATGCGCAAGCCAGCTCGGCTACGCGATGTCCAGAAATTCACCGAGTGCTTGGCCTCGGTCAGTCGGGTTCTCAGCCGGCTGGGCGAGAGGGCCTTGCCCCTGTATGAGCTGATGAAGAAGACAACACCATTCGAGTGGAACGACCAGGCGGATGAAGCCTTCCGGGATCTCAAGTGCATGCTCTCCACTGCACCTGTCCTGGCCACCCCGGCCGAGAAGGAGCCGTTGTTGCTCTATGTCGCCGCAACCTCATGGTCGGTCAGCACGGTGATGGTGGTCGAGCGACTAGAGAAGGGCAAGGTTCAATCCGTCCAGCATCCCGTCTACTACTTGAGTGAGGTGCTCTCCGCCTCAAAGCAGAACTACCCGCACTACCAGAAGATGTGTTACGGCGTGTACTTCACCGCCAAGAAGCTGAAGCAATACTTCCAAGAGCATGTCGTCACCGTGGTCAGTACGGTCCCTCTCGGCGAGATCATCGGGTGCCGGGATGCCTCTGGTCGGGTCGCCAAGTGGGTGCTCGAGCTAGCCGACCACACCATCCTCTACGAGCCCCGCACCACGATCAAGTCCCAGGCTTTGGCCGACTTCCTCGTTGACTGGACTGAGACCTAGTACCTACCGCCGCCACCGGACTCGACGCACTGATGCATGCACGTCGACGGCTTGAAGATGTGACTCGGCCTGGGGGCCGGCATCATGTTGTCCTCCCCCAACGGCGACCGGCTCAAGTATGCACTACAGATCCACTTCGCCGCCTCCAACGATGTCGCCGAGTATGAAGCCCTTGTGCATGGCCTCCGGCTTGCCAAGAACTCGGCATCTGGCGAATCCTATGCTTCGGCGACTCGGACCTGGTAGTGCAACATTGCTCTGCCGAGTGGGACGCCCACGACTCCAACATGGCGAGCTACAGCCTCCTCGTATAGAAGTTGTCCGGATTTTTTTGAGGGCTTTGAGTTCCTCCACATCCCGTGCGCGGAGAATGAAGTGGCCGACACGCTCGCCAAAATCACCTCGTCCCGGTACTCCATTCCATCCTGCGTCTCTCTCGAGCACCTGCACAAGGCGTCCGTCAAGCCATCTCCGGAGTCCGAGTCCATCCATGTCCTAGACAACCCAGCCGCACCTCAACCCGGCCCGAGGACTGCTCCAGCTAGCCCAACCACACCCCAGCCCGGCCCTGGGGCCGCTGAACCTGGCTCAGGGGCTGCCACCCTGGAACCCGTCGTGATGGCCGTCCTCACCGGGGTCACGACACCATCCTGGGCCCTGCCCATTTCACAGTTCCTGGAAAATGGGGTCCTCCCCATGGACGAGACCGAAGCTCGGCAAGTACAGCATCGAGCTTCCGCCTACAGCATCATCAACAAAGAGCTCGTCAAGCGCAGCTCCACTGGCGTGTTCCAGCGCTGCGTCGAGCAGGACAAGGGCATTGAGATCCTCCTCGACATACACCAGGGCGAGTGCGGGCACCACGCCGCCTTGCGGTCCCTGGTGTCCAAGGCTTTCTGCCATGGTTTCTACTGGCCCACGGCCCTCGAAGACGCCGAGTCGCTCGTCCTCAAGTGCGAGGGATGCCAACGCTTCAGCAAGCGCAGCCACCAGCCGGCGTCGGCCCTCCGGACCATCCCGATCGCCTGGCCCTTCGTGGTCTGGGAACTCGACATGGTGGGACCCTTCAAGACCGCTCGAGGAGGCATGACGCACTTGCTGGTGGCGGTGGACAAATTCACCAAGTGGATCGAGGCAAGGCCAATCAAGAAGCTTGACGGTCCAACGGCCGTTCGATTTATCAAGGATATCGCGGTGCGCTATGGCATGCTGAACAGCATCATCACGGACAACGACACCAACTTCGCCAAGGGCGCGCTCGCGCAGTACTGCTCCATCTCCGGCATCCTCCTTGACCTGGCCTCCGTTGCACATCCGCATTCCAACGGCCAGTTCGAGCGGGCCAACGGCTTCATCCTATCCGGCATCAAGCCGCGGCTTGTCGAGCCACTCGTCCGCCCCCGGCAGCTAGCTCGATGAGTTGCCGGCTGTTATCTGGAGTCTCCGCACCACGCCTAACCGGTCGACCGGGTTCACCCAGTTCTTCCTCTTCTATGGAGCAGAAGCCGTCATCCCGACCGACGTTGATTTCGACTCGCCGTGCGTCACTATGTACACAGAAGTCGAAGCAAAAGAAGCCCGTGAAGACGGCATCGACTTGCTCGAAGAAGCACGTCTCCTAGCGCTCACTCACTCAGCCATCTACCAGAAAGGTCTGAGGCACTACCAAAGAACGAAGATCAAGCTCCTCGCTTTTTGAGAGGGAGACCTCGTCCTCTGACTCGTCTAGCAGCAGACTGGCCAACACAAGCTGTCCTCCCCATGGGAGGGCCCCTTCATCATCAGCAAGGCCCTATGCGATCACAACGCCTACTACCTCATCGACACCCGCAAGTCGAACAAGCGCAAGAGTGACACAGCCGGCGAAGAAACAACCCGGCCATGGAACGCGGAGCTACTCCGCCCGTTTTACAGTTAGCTGTGAACACGTATGTATCACCGTCTTTTGTAATCATCTCAAGACTATGGGGTCCCCAAACGACGCTCGGGGGCTGCCCCTTTTGCGACAAAGCTATCGTGTCTCTACATTTGTGCACCACTTTAAAAACTTAAGCCGAACCCGGCCATTGGCTCGATTCGCTCAACCCGGGGGATGGCCGGATTGGCCACTCGCCATTTTTTCTTAGCGGTTCCCCAACGCGTTGGATCGCCATAGCTTCTCGCTTCGCCCTAAGCTGCAGATCCGGCTTCGACTGCGGACTGGCAAGCGCATCAGAACAAAAGCACTGGCGCGCCACGAACACTAAGTCAAGAAACCCCGGGTTGCCCAACTCGGCCCTGCCACTTTAAGTTATAGAACGACCGGCTGCTCGCCAACCTGGCCCGCCGGGTGGCCACCAGCCGGCCCAGTGGGTGTTTCGCTCGCGCTCAGCGTTTTGAAAGACTAAGTATTTAACGCTCCTTTCAAAAGCCGAACTCCTTGTCACGGACCAAAGCCTTGGCCGTCAGACTCGCGGGGGGGGGGGAGCCCAAAGAGGGAGAGTTACAAGAAAATGGCCCTAAAAACACAAAGCAAAAGGGCAGGCATCCATGAAGTTTCTGCATATCGCCGGATCACTCGACCCGGCCGCACCACTTTAAGTTACCACACGACCGGCTTCTCACCAACCGGCCCGCTGGATTGCCGCCAGCCGGCCTAGTGGGTGTTTTGCTCATGCCCAACGTTTCAAAAGCCCAAGTACTGTGTGTCCCTCTCAAAGGCCGAACCCCTTGTCACGGACCAGAGCCCTCGGCGTCAGACTCGCGGGGGTGAAACCCAAAGGGAGGCAGTCGCAAGAAAACAGCTCCAAAAATGAGAAGCAAAGGCGCAAACATTCACACAGCTCATACATCATAAATTTAAACAGGCCCAAGGCCAGAATTCATTACACCCAGTCAACCCCCAGTGGGTGGGTGGACCTGCTACCTAACAGAAATTTTCTACAAGTTAAAAATCAGGCATCGCCTTCGCCAGAGTGCGCAGCCGCCGGGTCCGCAAATGTGCCGGTATCCTCCTCCTTGGCGTCCGCTTGGACGCCCGTCTCCTCCGAGCTACCCTCTGGGTCCTCCAGAAGAAGGCCGTAGTCCTTAGTGGGCACGACTCCGCCATCCTCCGCCCGCTCCGGCTGGAACTCGTCATGGAAGGCGAACCCGACGATGTAGCTGGCCCGGGCGGCGATCCGTCCAGCCTCCGCCTGCAGCTGGCTCATCCACGCATCTAGCGCCAAGACCAGGTGCCATGACAACGCGAACCGAAGCGCCATCTCGGCGCCGACGCGAGCAGAAGAAACCCGCCACTCATGAAGACGGTCCGGGCCCGCCTCCAACCAACGCGTCAGCCACGTGAAGCTGCTCGGCGCAACAGAACCCGGCCAAAGGGCCGCCATCATCGCCACGCTGGCCTAAGAAAGCCGCTCCGTCCGGTCGCTCAGAACCCGTAGGCGGGCCTGGGCGGCGGTAACGATCTCCGGGAAGGTCTAGGCCACATTCGGTCAGTCCCGTAGTCCACGACTCCCTGCGGGTCTTGCTGAAAGCGGACGGCCTCCTCCGCCAGTGGGAGCGTCTCCGGGAAGGTCCCTGTCAAGAAGAAAAGCAAGTTAGAAGAAAGATGCTAAGGAAGAGAGGCCGGAGTCCCAACCTGGCAACAACAACAAAACCAAAGAAAAGCACTTACTGGAGAAGGACTCTTCTAGGTGCCGTGCTTCGAGCAACGTACCGCACCGCTCCCGGGCGATGGTGCGGTCACGCTCCTCCAGTGCCTTCTCCAAGTCGGCGACCTTGGCAAGGGCCGCCTTCAACTAGGCGCCTTGTCCTTGTCCGCCTTCACGGCCTCCTCAAGGAGCCGGGTCTCCCCCTGCTGGGTCTCCTCCGCGGTGGCCACCAGTGCCTTCAAGCGCTCCACCTCGGTCTGGAGCTGCCCCTTGTCGTCGGCCAGCTTGCCGCGCTGCTGGTCCTCCTCGGCAAGGGCCTGCTGCGCTTCCACGACCTTGGCGGCATCCGCCCTGAGGCGCTCCACTTCGGCCTCGAGGCGGCCCTTGTCGCCCGCCAGTTGTTCCCGGAGCCGGTTGGCTTTGTCGAGCGCCTGCCAGGCTACCATCGCCTCCGCTTCACCGCCTCCGCTTCACCGCCTCCACCTCGGCCCCGAGCCGGCCGACGTCCACGACGAGCCAGTCATAGCAAAAACAGGCCCAAATCAGCTGGGTCCTCCAAGACAGCACCTCGGCTGCAGAAGAAAAAAAACTTAGCGACAAAGCACTGTTTTAAGATTCGACCGAACTGCTACGCAGTTGGCCCGAATCTCGGGGGCTACACCCAGTGGGTGCCCTAGTGCGCCGCCACTAGAAAAGAGCATGCAGAAGAAATACTTTTCACGACGCAGAGCTCCTCCTCCTTGAGATGCTGATGCGTCTCAAGGAGCTGGTTGAAGATGTTGACCCGGAAGGAATCAAGTTGCTGCAAGAGGAAACAATCAGCACAAGCCGGCAAGATAAGATTCGCCGAACTGCCACGCAGTTGGCCCAAATCTCGGGGGCTACACCCAGTGGGTGCGCTAGCGCACCCCCACGAAGAGGAAAACGATGGAAAAAGAAAAAAACAGAGCGCGGATGGAAACTTACGAAGACGGCGGGCTCTAGCTCCTGCGTTGCCTCGACCTCAGCCTGGGTGAAGGCTTGGATCCAGTCCGTCCGCCCTCGCAAGCGATGGGTCACGGCGGCCATCACCACCTCCTACTGGGTCAGAGGTCCGAAGGGGAACTCGCTGGTCCCGCTCCGCGATGCCTGCGGCTCGGCAGCCCGGCGTCCTCCGGCCCTGATCGCCAGGGCGTGCACTCCGCTGGCCGCCTCCCCTGAAGCCGGCGCCTTCTCCAGCGCCATTCCCGGCACCGACGCTGGCTCGGTGGGCGGAGCGGTTTGAGGTTCCACCACCAGCAGCGCCTCGCTCGCTGGCGCCCGGGACGCCCCCTCCGGCGCAGCCCACATCGCCTCCTCGAAGATGGCATCGCTGCCGCCTCCATCGGTCCCCTCCCGCTCAATGACATCGGTCCACAGTGGGGTGCCATACTCGACAACCACGATCTCTCGGTCGAGGTCGATCGCGTCCGCATGGCCGCCTTGGCCGTGCTCCCTTGCCGACGCCGGCACGAAGACCGTCGTCGCCGCCACCGTCCCCGCCGGCAGGCATCTTCGGCCACGCCGGCCCCTCACCAGCTTGCGCCCATGCCGTCGTGGCCCTGACCCAGGCCTGGGTCGACGCCACCGCCAGCTCCGCCTCGGCCCAGCTCCGATCCCGCCAGGACAGGCCCTCGGCGTCGGCCGTGTCTAGGCCAAGGTCCGGATCCACGGGCGCCTCATCCTCATCCCAGTCGGCGGTGCCGGATCGACTCCTCCAGAACGCGGCACCCTCGGCGGATGCAACATCCGTTGCCGCTAGCGCCAGCGAAATCAGCGACCTGAAGCACAAGACAAAAATGATTACGCCGGGTCAAGCAGGGCCACTCGGCAACTCGGCTCGGGCGCCAAAATCACTTACCCCGACACCACCGGAACTTCAGGCCTCGCCGCCCTCTCCTACGGAGCGTCATGCCTCTTCTTAGCGGGCGGCTTCGCGCCTCCGGCCGGGTCCGCCGCGCGCTTCATGGATGGGGCCTGCGGCAGGGCGATATCCTTAACGTACGGGCGCCGCGCCGTCCCCGCTCCCCGTGACGACCCGGCTCCGGCCGCGCCGCCGCCTCCCCCACCCGGCGCCGCTGCGTCAACAGCTCGCATCAACATTTCCGAATCCATCCCACGACCGGCAACTCAAGGAATATAAACAAGACTCACCTACTCGGCGGCCACCGCCTCCCCTCCGTCTTGGGCCTCGGGCTCCTCTGAGGCATCCCGCACCACCTGCGCCCGCGCCCGGTCATAAGGATGCCGGATGGTATCCAAAAGCACCTCTCACGTCACGTCGGGACGGAAAAGAAGATATGCAACAGCGAAGTATGGAGACCAGGGACTCACCAACGGTGCCGGATTCTCACGGCTGTACAGGGCCTTCCCGAACGCCCAGTCACCCCCAAGTTGGCCTTGGAGATGTCATTAACCCGGCGCGCGACTTGGTCCGCCGCCAGCCACGTGTTCGCCATGCGGTCGGGATCTTGGAGGCCGGCCATCTGGGCGATGAGGTGGTTGCGCCGCTACAGCGGCAGCACCCGCCGGACGATGAAGGCGGTGATGAGGTCGGTGCCGGTGAGCCCCTCCCGCTCCTTCATCACCGACAACCGCTCGCACAGGTTGAGCACGTCCTGCGACGGGTGCTTGGGGTAGTACCCCCAGTTCAGCTTCCCCCACGGCGGCGAGTTGATGAACGGCGGGAGGTTAATGCGGTCCTCGCCAATGCTATGGACGTAGAAGAAGGAATTCTGCCATTTCTTGGCAGAATCCTCCAGCGGCATCTTCGGGCAGTCGGCGCCCGACCGCTTGGTGATGACGGCCACCCCACACTCGGACATCTCTCCGGCCTTCGGCCCCTGCTGCTTCAGAGAGAAGAAGCGCACCTAGAGGTCGATCGAAGGCTCGACCCCCAGGTACCCCTCGGAGAGGGTGATGAAGCCGGACAGCTGCATGATCGCGCCAGTGCCAAGATGATGGGGCTGGAGCCTGAAGAACTCCAGAAACTCGAGGAAGAAGCCACTCGCGGGCAGCCCGAACCCGCGCTTAAAGTGCGACAGGAAGACCACCCGCTCCGAACCCTTGGGCCGCGGCTCCTGCTCGCCTTGCGAGAGGCGCGCCTAGACCTCCTCCGCCCTTGGCAAGAGCCTGGGGTCACGGAGGTAGGCGACGTCATCGAGGGTGACGGTCGAGCCCATCCACGACCCTGACGGCAGCGCCATCGCCCCGTGTGGAAAGAAGAAGAAGGAGAGGGAAAAGAAGATGGCAAGGAAGTTCTGCTCGGAATGGCGGGCGTCTCAGCTAGCAGCGACCGTCGGAAGCAGAGGGAGGACGAAGAAGCAGGGGAGCGCGAGCGTGAATGATCTCCGCCGCCCCCTTGCTCCCAATTTATAGGCCACGATTCAAAACTTGGGGAAGTGGGATCGTTTGCGTTCGCCCCTCCCACCTCCCCGCAATAAGTGCACATGTACGCATGCAATAACTTCCTAGATAATGGCAACCGACCCGCGGACGCCGCAATAAATCCGCGAGCGTGCAGCGGCGGGCCCCAAGGCGTTGCCCTATCCTATCGCGTGCGTGGCCTGTCAGGCCCTTCCGGTTCCTAGGCGCCACGTGGCTGCCGCACGAAGCCCGAAAGATTATCCCAGATTCGTTGGGTTCCTCGGTTTCCCGCCACGACGAAGAAGCCGCGATCCGGCTTCCAGAAGCTGGCACACAGTGGGTGTTGCCGGACATGGCGGTTGCCAAGTTTTCCTCTGCACAGGGGTTGAAACTGCGAAGGCCCACCCATCTGAAGATGGTGGACCTTCACAGCTTCGGGGACTACTGTCGGGGGGATGAACCCCAGGGAGGCAACGGAACCCGAATCCTTTTCAAAAACAACGGAGCCTGCATCGCCCCTCAATCCGGTCCGACCTTGGCCGAGTTGCTCGACTCGGCCAGGTTGCTCGACCCGGCCAAGCAGGCCGACCCGGCCAGGCTCCTCGACTCAGCCCCAACAACCAAGCTCAAGACTTCGCCAGCAAGCCAGCACCACCCTTGGCGTGTTCTCCAAACCCGGCCAAGGGTCAGCGGCCATCCCATATGAGCTGTACGATGGGACGAGTCTCCGCCAGCTAATGATCAAAGCCACATTACCCAGCCCATGCCTCTGGTCAGTCAGACCAGGCAACAGTGCCCTCCACCTACCCGCTGACTAGGGCCAGCGTGGCTACAGTGCCCTATGCCTATGCGCTGACTAGGCCTGGCGTGGCAACAGTTCCCCGGCGTGACCAATGACGCCAACAAGCGGCGACCTGACAGAGCGCCACTGTAGCCGACTCAACCCGTCCATGCCCTGACGATCGACAAGACGGCACACAGTGGCCCCTAGGCACACGGGGCCCACGCCCGAAGAACCTGACGGGCCCTGGTACCCGGCGGGTCCCAGCACAGGTTCCCGGACACTAACAACCCAACCCTACGGCCTTGTAACATTACCCTTGTACCCCTGGGGGTTGATCTATAAAACCCTCCAGGAGTCCCCATGCATAGGCGCAGAAAACCACTTCATTCGCACAGGCGATCACACACACACACACACACACACCTAGCTAAGCAACACCCGAGGAGAGGGAGCAGCCTAAGCCTTGGCCAGACCTCCTTCTTCCTCCATATGGTTCTAGAAGAAACTCTGTACTGTTACATATAAACCAGACTCGGCATGACTAGGGGTGTTATCTCTCAAGAGCCCCGAATCTGGGTATGTCTTGCGTCCCGCGCTCGCTCATGCCAACCTTGCCTCTGGAGCCCACCAGTGCCCTTGAGCCTCCTCCTCTCTTTAGCCATCCCATGGCATCTACCGTGCGCCCACCACGACAGGAGTGGAGTTCACCACCGTCGTCGTTGTTCCGCTGCTTCGAGTTGTTCTGCTACTTGCATAGAGCAACTGAGGATGGCGTAGTGTCGCCGTGACGATGTTATTCATTGTAATATCAGATACATTGTATTCATATTCGTGTAATAATAGAAAGCTGGTTTGTTCTATGCTCAGCAGTGCCGTATTCCAGAAGACTTCTCCTCGATCTTTGGGCAGGAATACGGGGCGTTCCGGTTTCTCTGAGACGGGGTGCCACATTTTGTGTGCCCATACCGCTCATGATGTGGCAGGGGTTACCAATATCTTCCATGTTACGTGAGTTATTCTCACTATGAGTGTTTATTCACTTTTCATTAAACGAGAAAATTGCAAGGTAATAGGGATGCCTAGTCCCGAATTGAATCAAAATGAAAAAAAATAATAAATTCCTTGGAAAGTTGTTGGTATGGAGGGCACCCATGGATACGGCTAGCGATTCTTTATGAAAGAATGGTGGAAAGGAAATGAACTTTACTTTTTGTTTGGAGACCACCTATAATGTGTGTAGTAGGGAAGATGTCGGGGACTTTCGGTCGTATCGTTGAAAGGAAAAGCATGCCCGTCAAAAAAAAATTATACGTTTGTTTTAAACTTTGAGCTCTGGCACCTTTGCAAATCTCTGCTTCCCTCTGCGAAGGGCCTATCTACTTTATTTTTATGTTATTTTTATTTTATTTTGAGTCTCCATCTTCTCTTAGAAAGCACCAATTAGGGAGCACTATTGTCATACTTGTGCATTGGGTGTAGCTAATATTGAGTGTGTTTCATGAATGGATCAATGACTGAGCATAATGGGCTAGGGATAACTTTATTTAGCGTTGATATTTGAAGGCATGGTTGCTTGTTGGTATGCTTGAGCATTTATGTTTTCATTTCAAACTATATTGCTTTGAATCACTAAAGCCCAAATGTCCATGCCACAAAGAAGAAAATTATATGATGAATGTGATAGGTAGCATTCCACATCAAAAATTCTGTTTTTATCATTTACCTACTCGAGGACGAGCATGGATTAATCTTGGGGATGCTTGATATGTCTACAGCGTATCTATAATTTTTGATTGCTCCATGCTATTATAGTATCAATCTTGGATGTTTTACATACATTTACAAGCAATTATATATCATTTGTTGGGACTAACCTATTAAATTAGTGGCCAATGCCAGTTGATGTTTTCGCCTGTTTTTGGTTTTTTAGAATATCAGAACCAAACAAAGTCCAAATGCCACGAAACTTTTTCGACATTTTTTCTAGACATAAGAGACCCTGGAAGCTTCGGGGGGGGACAAGAAGACTGGGCAGTGGCCCATGAAGCACCAGGGAGCGCCCTGGTGGCTTGTGGGGCCCACGTGGCTCCATTTGACCTAATCCTGCCTCTATAAATTCTCTAAAATTGGGAAACTAACAGAGAGCCAGCCAAAATACTTTTTTGCCGCCACAAGTTCCAGAACTACGAGATCCCATCTGGAGGCCTTTTCCAGTACCTTGCTGGAGGGGGATCGATCATGGAGGGGCTATACATAAACCTTGCTGCCCTTCCAATCATGCATGAGTAGTTTACCACAGACCTACGGGTCCATAGTTAGTAGCTAGATGGCTCTCTCTCTCTCTCTCTTTGATCTTCAGTACAATGTTCTCCTCAATGTTCTTGGAGTTTTATCCGATGTAATGATTTTTTGCGGTGTGTTTGTTGGGATCCGATGAATTGTGAGTTTATGATCAGATTTATCCATGAATATTATTTGAGTTTTCTCTGAGATCTTTTATGCATGATTGTTATAGCTTCGTATTTATCTTTGATTTATTGATTTGGTTTGGTCAACTAGATCGATTTATCTTGCAATGGGACAGGTGCTTTGCAATGGGTTCGATCTTGAGGTGCTCAATCCCGGTGACAGAATGCGACATGCCACGTATTTGTATCATTGCCATTAAGGATAAAAAGATGGGGTTTATTCATCCGTGAGTTTACATTGTCTACATCATGCCATCTTGCTTAAGGCGGTACTCCATTCTTTATGAACTTAATACTCTAGATGCATGCTGGATAGCGGTCGATGTGTGGAGTAATAGTAGTAGATGTAGGCAGGAGTCGATCTACTTGTCTCGGACATGATGCCTATATACATGATCATTACCTTGGATATTGTCATGATTATTTTCTTTTCTATCAATTGCCCAATAGTAATTTGTTTACCCACTGTATGCTATTTTCAAAAGAGAAGCCTCTAGTGAAAACTATGGGCCCCGGGTATAGTTTTATTATATATGAAGTCCTAAAAATACCTTGTTGCAATTTTATTTTATTTTATTTTGTATTTTTGTTCAGTCTACCTGTCAAACACGATACAATTTAATCTTGCACGTAACCGCCGAGGGATTGACAACCCCTTGTTTGCGTTGGGTTGCAAGGATTTGTTTTTTGTGTGTAGGTGCTGCTAACGAGGTGCTACGTGGTTCTCCTAATGGATTGATAACCTTGGTTCTTAACTGAGCGAAATACTTATCTCTACTGTACTGCATCATCCTCTACTCTTCGGGGAAATCCCAACGCAGTTCACAAGTAGCAGAAGTGTCCAAGGAGGTCCGTGGCCGCATTTTTGTAGCTGCTGGGAGACTCCGGATGGCCCTCTCGTGGTCTCTTAACTTTCAGGCTAACGATATAGGGAGCTGTTCGCACACGAACACGTCACCGTGTACCCTCGACACCGTGGGTGATGCACCGCAACTCACGTCGATGGAGACCCGTCCGGAAGTGCGGTACGCAGGCAATCCGGTGGGCGCTTTTGAGGACCCGAAACCCCACACGCTCGGGAGGGACCCCGTCAGGGCACGCGGCGGCTATGGGCTGCCCTAGCTCGACCTGATCGCCCCTAGCGCCTCGAGGTTCGCCGCCCTGCAAACGAAGAACGAACGAAGAACGAGGAAGAAGAAGAACAAGGTAGAGATATAAAGGTAAAGGTAAAAAGTGATATATTGATTGATCGATTGTGTGTTGTTCAATCGGCCGTCACCTCCTATCTATATAAGAGGCAGATAGACTTCCAGTACAAGAAAAGGACTTGCCTTGTCGTCCAAATCATCAAAATCTAGCCAAAATCAGACTTATCATGACCTCCGGCCCGAATGTCCGGCTCTAGGCCCGGATGATCCGGCCTAGCCTAGTTTTATGACAACAGCTCACTGTTTTGGCTCTAGAATCGACATATGACCTCGGATTTGGACAATTTTTATATAAAAATCAATCGACTCGACGAGACGCACAACTTTTATGTTGAACACTTTTAGATCTTAAGCCATCTTTAGGGTGTTTCGGGCCATTTTCTAAAGTCTGCAGTAGAAAAACTTGTCCGGACGATTTCCTGGATTGTCCGGCCTTTACCCAGGTCATCCAAGAGTCGACCCAGATCATCCGGCTTCAACTTTTAGCTTTTGTTGTTTGGTTATGTCGGTGTTCTGGGAACAGGGGTCCCCGGACTTGCCTGCCTGCGGCCCGCAGCGTGGCGGAGCCAGCAGGCCGTACAACCCATCTTCATCAACAAGCATCCAAGACCCTCGCGAGGGGCCAAGCCTCGCGAGGCGGACGACGCAAGACCTCCTCTGGAGTGGCCCAGCCAGGCAGGCTCACGAGGAGCGGAGATATCAAGGCGGGGCAAACCTCGCGAGGCTCTCGTGACGTGAGCCATGACGATCGACACCAGGCGGGCGCCAGGCGGGCGCCAGCGCGCGCAGCGTCCTTGTTTCCTCTTTGGTGCAAAGGGGGCAAGCGCAGCCGCGGAGTACCGAGGCCTCAGGTAAAGGTTGCCATTTTTGTGCAACAAGACCAAGACCATGGACTGCAAGACGGAGGTCATTGTGGAGCCCAAGACGGTGTCACCACCAGAGCTTTGTGCAAGCGAAGACTACTTTTGTTAGGATAACTCGTACTAGCTGTCCCCCTTCAAATTATCCTGCCATTGTTGGCTCCCTTCCCGCTCGATATTTGGGAAGAGGACCAGGGCCTCTATAAATAGGACTAGCCACCATAGTAGGAGGGGATCAGAGCTAGTGTGGAATCCTCACACCACAAGTTCATACGCACAAGAACACCTCAACTTCAGGAGGCAGTTCTTCCCTTGTACTGTTCATCATCAGCCCAAGAGGCAATCCACCACCACACTGGAGTAGGGTATTACACCACAACGGTGGCACGAACCAGTATAAACCCTGGGTCTTTCTGTGTTGCGAGTTCATCGAGTTCGTCCACAAGACCTTAGCGAGCTAGAGCGTAGATCGGTAGAAGGGAAAGACTTCGTGCGCACCCCAGTGTTCGAACCTTAAGGGTTAGCCGGAACCCCGCATCCGACATTTGGCGCGCCAGGTAGGGATGCGCCGGGGCTTCTCTCCACCAACCAGCGCCCCGCACCGCCGCACTACGCTTCCATGGCAGGTGCCCCCCACCGACCTCTGCGGCCAACACCAGCAGCAGGGAGTCTGGGTACCGAGCCCTGGCACCCACTTTTTGGCAAGTGAAGTGGCCGGCCAAGTTTAGGCCGGAGAAGCCACCGCGTTACAATGGCGTGGCAGACTCAGCGCAGTTCCTGCTAGCATACAAGGAGGACGTCCTCGAAGCCGGAGGCGACGACAAGATCATGGCAAACTTATTCCCCCTGGCGCTCGCCGGCGAGCCGTGCGCCTGGCTGCTCAACCTCCCGGGATCCGCGGTGATGTCCTGGGGGAACTCCACGACCTCTTCACTGTGCGTTACGCGGCGCCGGCACACCACGCAGCCGCGACACTGTTGGGTGGCTCCCAAGCACCTCCTATAGATCGCCACGTCAAGCCTTTCTTCCGTCAGATTGGGGCAGCCTGCAAGTGCTCGGGGGCTCCGCCGGGCTGGGCTGCGCCGGAGGTCGACCTCACCTTCGACTTAGAAGACTACCCCGACTCCACCGGCGGCTCCAGGATGCTCCCGATGCTCTGCACGCCCACCATCTGCAACATGGCCGTCACAAAGACCCTCATTGATGGCGGCGCCGGCCTCAACTTGCTCTCCGTGGAAGCCTTCAGCCTTCTTCATGTGCCGCTCGAACGGCTCGGCCTCAGCAAGCCCTTCACAGGAGTGGGTGGTGGAGATGCTCACACTCTGGGGTAGATCCACCTCCCTGTCGCCTTTGGCACGTGAGACAACTATCGCACCGAGCTGGTGGACTTTGACATCGCCCGCATCGGTCTCCCGTACAACGCCATCCTCGGGTACCCGGCTCTCGCTCAGTTCATGGCGGTGACTCACCCGGCGTACAACCTCATGAAGATGTCGGGGAGCAAGGGCATCCTCACCATCAAGGGGGACACTAAGGAGGCTGTGACGGTGCTCAGGCTCGCCTTCAAGACCGCGGCGGCGGCACAGCCAGCTGGCGCCGATGCGCCCGAGGCCAAGGAGACCGCGCCCACCAAGCAGAAGCAGTTGTTCACCCAAGACAAGGCGGAGACCAAGCAGGTGCCGGTCAACGAGGACGGGTTTTCAAGAGCCACCTTCACCATAGGGACCGGCATTGGCCCGGGACAAGAAGAAGCTTTGGTGAGGTTTTTGCACGCGAACAAGGAGATATTCGCGTGGGAGCCCAATCAGCTGGTTGGGGTCCCGAGAGAGGTAATCCAGCATCATCTAAGGGTATGCCCCAACGTACGCCCCATGAAGCAGCGAGCAAGACGGCAATCCACTGAGAAGCAGGCCTTCATCGTCCAAGAGACACGCAAGCTGGAGGCGGCATGCACCATCCGAGAAGTTCGATACCCCGAATGGCTGGCGAATCCCGTTGTAGTACCAAAGAAAGGTGCGAAGGAACGGATGTGCGTCGACTTCACCAACCTCAACAAAGCCTGCCCCCAAGATCCGTTTCCCCTTCCGCGTATCGATCAAATCGTCGACTCCACCGCCGAGTGTGATTTGTTATGTTTCCTAGATGCGTTCTCTAGATACCATCAGGTCAAGATGGTGGTGGAGGATGTGGAGAAGACGGCCTTCTTGACACAATGTGGGGTGTACTACTACACCTGCATGCCTTTCGGCCTTCGCAACGCGGGCGCAACCTTCCAGCGGCTGATGCACATCGCCTTGGGGCGGTAGCTTGGTAGAAACACAGAGGCCTACGTTGATGACATAGTGGTCAAATCTCGCGAGGCAAGGACATTGATTCAAGACTTGGAGGAGACCTTTGAGAGTTTGCGCCGGGTGAACTTGAGGCTTAACCCGGAGAAGTGCGTGTTTGGCGTCCCCTCTGGCAAGCTGCTGGGGTTACTCGTATCCCATAGAGGGATTGAGGCGAACCCAAAGAAGATCAAGGCCATCGAAGACATGAGCCCACCACAGACCCTCAAGGAGATGCAAAAGTTGGCAGGACGGGTGACCGCGTTAGGGCGCTTCATCTCTAAGCTAGGCGAGCGTGCCTTACCCTTCTTCAAGATCATGAAGAAGAAAGGCCCCTTCGAGTGGACCCCGGAGGCCGATCAGGCCTTCTAAGACCTCAAGACATACCTCACCAGCCCCCCGGTGATGGTGGCGCCACGACATCTCGAGCCTCTGGTACTCTACCTCGCCGCCACCCCATACTCCGCCAGTGCGGCGTTGGTGGCGGTTCGGGAGGAGCGCAGAGACAAAGGTGTGCCACGCCAAGCCAGAGCTGACGCAGCGGAGGGTCAGGAAGGCACACCAGCGCCATCAGCGGCGGAAGATCAAGCTCGGCAGGGCAGCATCGTGGATACTCTTGAGGATGGCCAAGTCTCAGGAAATCCTCCACCTCAGGATACGGCACAATCTCTGCAAGACCCGAGACTCAACAGTGTGCCAGCCCTCGTCGAGCACCCGCTATACTTCGTCAGCACCGTATTGCGAGATGCAAGGGCACGCTACCCCATGCTGCAAAAGCTCCTGCTCGCACTCTTGGTGGCATCGCGCAAGCTGCGACACTACTTTCAGGGGCACCCCATCAAGGTCGTCTCATCTTACCCATTGGACAGGGTATTCAGGAGCCCAAACTCAGCCGGAAGGGTCGCTGAATGGTACATCGAGCTGCAAGCATTCCAGCTGGAGTTCAGCACCACCAGGGTCATCAAGGGAGCCGCGCTCGCCGATTTTGTGGCTGAATGGACAGATGGCCCGGCTCTTGAGGAAGGAGAAGAGCGGTCCACCTCCCCAGGAAGTGAGGCACCGGACGGCTGGGTCATGTATTTTGATGGCGCCTTCGCGCACCAGGGCGTGGGGGCTGGAGCAGTGCTCATCTCACCCACTCAGGACAAGCTTTACTACACCGTGCAACTCTGCTTCCAGCACGGCGAGAAGGTCTCCAACAATATCGTAGAATACGAAGGCCTCATAGCCGGCATGAAGGCTGTGGAGGCTCTGGAGGTGAGGCGCCTTACCTTCAAGGGCGACTCGCAGCTCCTCATCAACTTCTCCAACAAAGTGTACGAGCCAAAGGACGAGCACATGGAGGCCTACCTTGCGGAGGTGCACAAGATGGAAAAGCAGTTCTCAGGCTTGGACCTGCAGCACATGCCTCGAGGCACCAACAAGGAAGCCGACGACATCGCCAAGAGAGCATCCAAGCGGCAACCGCAAGATCCCGGCGTCTTCGAAGAGCGGCTCTTCAAGCCGTCAGCTACGCCACCTCTCTCAAGCATGACTCAGCCTCGGGAGGAGCTCCCACAGCCCCCGACCACAGGAGCACCAGCTTGCGGCCCAACCTCAGGAGCTCGGCTAGTCTTGGCACTCAAGCCTCAGGAGGAGTGCTGGACCAAGGGGTTTAAGGAGTACCTGATGCACGGGACAGTGCCGGAGAAGGAAGAGGACATGGAGCACGTGGCCCGACAGGCCACGGCATACTGCATTCAAGACGGCGAGTTGTACAGGAAACAACCGAACGATGTCACGCTGCGCTGCATCTCCAATGATCAAGGAAGGGAGCTACTGACTGACATACACGGCGGGGACTATGGACATCACTCATCATCACGGACCCTCGTCGGCAAAGCCTTCCGCAGCGGATTCTATTGGCCCACATCACTCAACGACGCAGCCGAGCTGGTGAAATCCTGCGAAGCTTGCCAATTCCACGCCAGGCAAATCCATCAGCCTGCTTAGGGCCTCCAAACCATCCCGCTCACATGGCCGTTCGCGGTCTGGGGGCTAGACATCCTAGGCCCATTCCCACGAGCGCCAGGGGGCTACCGTTATCTCTATGTCGCCATCGATAAGTTCACCAAGTGGGCGGAAGTCGAAGCCGTCCGTACCATTCCGGCCGGCTCAGCTATCAGGTTCATCAAGTGCCTCGTGAGCCGCTTCGGGGTACCGAACCGCATCATCACAGATAACGGCTCACAGTTTACTAGTAACCTCTTTAAGACCTACTGTGCTAACCTTGGAACGTAGATCTGCTACGCTTCGGTGGCCCACCCCAGGAGCAATGGTCAGGCTGAGCATGCCAACGCTGAGCTCCTGAGGGGCCTCAAGACCAGGACCTTCAAGAAGAAGCTGGAGGCCTGCGGCAGGGGCTGGCACGACGAGCTCTAGTCCGTGCTCTGGTCCATCCGCACCACCGCTACCAAGCCAACGGGCGAGACTCCGTTCTTTCTCTTCTACGGAGCTGAAGCAGTCCTCCCTCATGAGGTCAAGCATCGCTCCGTGCGGGTTCTGGCGTTCGACGAAACGCAGCAGGACGCCATGCGAGGGATGGACCTTGCGCTGGGGGAGGAACACCATTGCGGAGCTGCATTAAGGGCGACAAGGTACCAGCTAGCGCTGCGGCGTTACCACTGCCGCAGCATTCTCTCCAGGACGCTCAAGACGGGTGACCTGGTCCTGAGGCGGGTCCTCTCCAGGGAAGGGCTGCACAAGCTTTCACCCATGTGGGAGGGCCCGTTGAGGGTCGTCCACATCTCCAGGCCTGGCGCCGTGCGCCTGGAGACGCAAGAAGGGACACCTATCCAAAACGCCTGGAACATCCAGCACCTCCGGAAGTTCTACCCATGAAGCAAGGCCCAGAGCCTGTGAAGCAAGGCCCAGAGCCTGTGAAGCAAGGCCCAGAGCCTGTAAAGCAAGGCCCAGAGCCTGTGAAGCAAGGCCCGGTGCCTGTGAAGAATCACCGCCCGTGACACTCTCACGTAATAATAAGTTGGGGTTGTACACGCCCCGGAGTCTCAGGAGCGTCGGCCTCAGGCCCTGGGGCTCCCTCCCACGCCTAGTGGAAAGCACTTAGCTCCGCGCTGGTGAGAAGACTTGAAGACTAGATTAGGTGCCAGACGCGGCTTTTCATTTGCTTTCCGCAGTTGGTTCCCTTCTCCTTAATCAATGTTTGCCTTTGGCGTTCCTTGCTGATTTGGTTCCTTTGCCTTTTACCATGTTTTTCAGCTTTGGTTTGCTCATGCTCTCTCTCTCGCGTACCTCGCGAGCGGGCTAGGCAGATCGCGAGCATTTTTATTCTCTATGCCTTCTCGCGAGCCACCCTCGTTCGAGCCTGAAAGGTGGCACATCTCTCCTAATCCGTGCCCCTCGGGTACCGCGATTCAAAGCGCCAAGTCAAGGTTTGGGTGAACGGCAAATCCTTTAGCACACCCGCTAACAATTTTTTTGCAGTTTCTGAGCAAACGTAGGCATCTCGTGGAGGAAAAGGCGTCCCAAACACACCAGGATAAGTTATATTTGCGCAAAATAACAACACGGCATGGGAATAACACGCACGTTGCATTAACCAAGAACCACAGCTCGATACACGCCCCTCTGGCCCATACTGGTTTCATTTTTTGAGGCAAGAAGAATGGGAAAAGATAAACAAAGCGGAGTTTCAGCAAAGGCAGGCCCTTGGCGACGCCCCGAGCCTAGACAAACTCCTTCTCGCGCTTCATGGAGGCGCGGCGACGAGATGACCCGCTGCCTCCTTAGAAGCGGGTGCGGCGGCTGGTCGTAGCCATCGCTGCTGGAGTTGTCGCCGAAGGAAGAGCCGCCGTAGCTGAAGAGACGCGGTCGCCGCCGAGGGCAGGCTCGCCCTCATCCTCGTCGCGACCGTCACCAACGCCGAGCACCTCCTCACCGTCGTTCGTCTCGGGGCAGCACCTGGCGCAGCGACCATCTTCCTCGAGCACCCTCACATAGAGGGTCGATCCACCGTCATACTTGAAGTGGAGCGTGCACCGCCTGCCTAGGCCGCGCGCGCGGGTGAACGTCTGCCAGCCGCTGGCCAAAGCAATGTTGCCCGCGGCGGAAGTCTCGACCACGACCCAGGAAGCCTTGCTGCAGCAACCATCCGCCTGCAACCAGAGCCCGCTTGGACCAGGGGCCGGCAGTTCATCGACAAAGAAGCGCGGAAGTTGGAGCCAGTTGCCGGCCGGGTTCTCTGACCAGACAACGAACTCTGGCGACGCCTCTACTAAATGGAAGCGTGGGCGGGGAGGCCGCGCCACCATCGCGTGCCTCCCCTCGTCAGTTGGACCGCCATGGTTGGGACGGTCCCCTCCGCGTGTCGTGGCGCCGCCTCGGCGGTGGGCCATGGTGGGGGTCGCAGCGTGCTTGCGGGGACGGCCGCGGCCGCACTTGGGCGCTGGGGAACTGGGGCCCTCACGAGGGGCCTTCCCCTTCTCGGCGGCAGAGAACTTCCTACGTGGTGCCATCGGAAGCGCGGCAAGCAATGAAGCAAGGAGGAAGAAGCAAGCAAGCAAGGAAGATATGGGCGACAGGGCCTCCACCCCCTCTCCATTTATAGCGGAAGAAGGCCAACCGAAAAATCCCACGATCGCAGGTAATGATGGTTTTCCTTGCATGTCGCAGGGACTTGTCAAGTCATGCAGTCGCCAAGGCAGCATGGGGAAGAGGAGATGCCCATGTCCAATCAACCGCCATGCGTCAACCGAGGCCACATGCTTTTGGGGCCCGCGGTGCTTCGAACATGACCCTTGGCTTCGCCACGAAGCCAAGCCCGAGCGCACCTTGGGCCCGAGGGCTACCGTCGGCGTTCTGGGAACGGGGATCCCCAGACTTGCCTGCCTGCGGCCCACGGCATGGCGGAGCCAGCAGGCCGTACGACCCATCTTCATCAACAAGCATCCAAGACCCTCGCGAGGGGCCAAGTCTCGCGAGGCGGATGACACAAGACCTCCTCTGGAGCGGCCTAGCAAGGCAGGCTCACGAGGAGCGGAGATATCAAGGCGGGTCAAACCTCGCGAGGCTCTCGTGATGTGAGCCATGACGATCGACACCAGGCGGGCGCCAGGCTGGCGCCAGCGCGCGTAGCGTCCTTGTTTCCTCTTTGGTGCAAAGGGGGCAAGCGCAGCCGCGGAGTACCGAGGCCTCAGGCAAAGGTTGCCATTTTGGTGCAACCAGACCAAGACCATGGACTGCAAGACGGAGGTCATTGTGGAGCCCAAGACGGTGTCACCACCAGAGCTTTGTGCAGGCGAAGACTACTTTTGTCAGGATAACTCGTACTAGCTATCCCCCTTCAAATTATCCCGCCATTGTTGTCTCCCTTCCCGCTCGATATTTGGAAAGAGGACCAGGGCCTCTATAAATAGGACTAGCCACCATAGTAGGAGGGGATCAGAGCTAGTGGGGAATCCTCACACCACAAGTTCATACGCACAAGAACACCTCAACCTCAGGAGGAAGTTCTTCCCTTGTACTGTTCATCATCAGCCCAAGAGGCAATCCACCACCACACTGGAGTAGGGTATTACACCACAAAGGTGGCCCGAACCAGTATAAACCATGTGTCTTTCTGTGTTGCGAGTTCATCCGCAAGACCTTAGCGAGCTAGAGCATAGATTGGTAGAAGGAAAAGACTTCATGTGCACCCCAGTGTTCGAACCTTAAGGGTTAGCCGGAACCCCGCATCCGACAGGTTCAATTTTTCGGCCCCCGTCCGGATGATCTGGACCCCGGTCCGGATGATCCGGTCATGCAGTGCTGCAGCGCACAATTTTGTATGTAACTTTTGCATCCGTCCTCGGATTAAAACAATTTTTATATCAGAATTGTCTGTTTCGACGAGACAAAGAACTTTTCTGTTGAAGACATTTTCATCCGAGGTCATCTTAATTAGGTTTCATGCTATTTTCTAATCTGATGTCAAAACGGGTATCTCCGAAAATGTCATATCTTTTGCACTTGAGCTCCGTTTTGGTCCATCTTCATATTTATTTCGATCATCTTGTAGAGGGCCATCAAATGGTGACATGAACTCATAATGTTAACCTCATCCCATTATATACTCAAGTCACTCTTTGCGATCATGCAATTTTTGAGCATCAACACATGCCCTCCTGTTTTTCGGTAAAGGTAGCGTGCCGAAAAATAACTTGTACCGTGTTGGCTCTAAGGACGATCTCAATACTCCATCGGCCACTTTGCATGTGCTTATGGCGATAAATATATATCAGCCATTATTTGTTTGAATCCTTGATGCAAATTTGGATGAAACCTTTTCAACTTCATTTGCAATTCGATGATAAAGTTTCATAGATATGTATCTCAAGGTCATCCTCCGAACCATACTGTTCACCCTTTTGTTAGGACTTCGCAGATAATCAACATTAAACTTTCTCCAATCCTCACTTTTACCTGCATAAAAAAATATTAGTGGCCGAAGCGGTGAACTTCGGTTCGGCCTTACCTATGTTGACGAGACTAAGCATCGACTATTGATAGAAATGCAACACACCATGATTAACTTAGTAGCTGGATGCTTGCTGTTCCAACTCTTTTGAATTGTCATGTCTAGAAATATGAACAATTTTAAAGCAACCCAAGGTAAATTTTGCATCTAGACATACCTCAAGATAAACTATAAATGATTCGTCAAAACATTGATAACCCTTGGATATGTGTTGCACTACTCATAATGAATCACCGAAAGTCTTAATCTGTATATCATCTATAAGCTCCACACCGAATAAAATTTCATATTTGGCTTGTTTCGGTCTCCAATTGAACTAAGGATGATGTTAGGATACACCGGCCATGCTTTTACATATTCTTAGGGCGATAGATAAATATCGGCCATTACCATGAGGTCCATGTAGAATTCACCCACCAAAGTATGTATAGCCAAAAAAAAGAAATAGCAAAAAAATATTTCGGCCCCTTTGTATTAGCAATAAAAATCTAACTAACCAAATGTATAGTAATTTGGTAATACCCTCTTATGATATAGAAAATTATATTGCATCCATGGATCAAAATAAAACCATGGAGGGTAAGTGATCATACCTAGGGATGAATTCCATGGCAAAGGTATCAATGGCAAGGTTGAAGAAAATGGATGATGTGCTAACCGAAGATTTTGATGTTGTGATGCGCACCTTCGGCTTAATTGTTTATTTCTTTCATTCTTTTCCTTCTTCACTTTTATTGTACTTGTTGCAATAGAAGCATGCACATCATTTTCGTTTTGATTGATCTTCTTGGGAACCCATGCCATGTTCTTCTTTCTCGGCTCTTGTGCACTAAGATTTTGTAATTCCTTCTTTTGCCAATACGATAAGCCGAGTGGGCACCTCGGCTGTGATCCTGTTTCAACCAATGGCAACTCTTTTTGGGCCTTATGCACCCTCAACTTCTTTTCTTCAGATTTGGCACTCTGATTTTTATCAATTGATTTCTTCACTTCTTTGCCTTTTGTATCCAATATCAACACTTTGATTGGCTCTTTGTTATTTGAAATCAAATCTGAAGTAGCACACTTACGACCATCTCTTTTCACGCAGTAAACTCGCTCTACCACCTCTTTCTTCTTCCTTGAGCTTTGGACCGATTCCTTATGATTGAAACGATCTTTGAGATGTGATTGTTCAAATGTTGGTCTTCTTGGAGCTACATAGTATTGGTGAGATGGTCTAAAATAAGATGGAGAATGTGCCCATGTATCATACCTGTCCCATGATGAATATGAATTTAAATGAGCATAGGGAGGCATCCACGGCACTGGCATTGGTGGCCCAAAATAAGGATAAGAATATGTTGCATTAAAATTCTCACTTTGCCAATACCGATCCTCATATTTGCGCCTTGGGGGTGATCTTGGTTTCTTTGCATTATTTGGCCGATATGCATTCTTTTCTTCACTCTTCTTTTGATATTTATCCAATAGTTCAACGAAGGTGATTTTTGATCTCTTACACTTGCGCTTATTTCGGCCTTTGTTTTCTTTTGGTTCTCTTTCAGCGATAATTGGATTTGCTTGCTGCCCCCAGTCCTTGGCGTCTCCATTGTAACTTCAATAGAACTCATGCCTTCAATAATATTTTCATTGTTCTCTTGAACAACTTCTTTATTTGAAAGCTTGATTTCATCACCTACAACTTTTACCTTCTCTTTAAATGGATTGGCTTGAAGCAGCCGATGCAAAAACTTTTTTCCATCAGGACCAATCGGAATAGACTGGTCATCTCTTTGTGTTTCAACAAATTTCAATCGTACTTTATCAATGGCCGATTTAACTATTTGATGGAACATATTGCAATCCTCAAAACTATGCTTGAACGAATCATGCAACTAACAATACATTCGTCCTTGAATTGATGGCTTGACATGGTGATCAAGAATTCTTATGTAATTATTTTTCTGCAACAAATTAAATATTTGATCACGCATGATTGAATTGAAGGTAATTTTTTATTTTCTATCCGATCTTGTTGTGAGAACGGCTTTGGAATTAAGCAAACGAATGGTTCAAATTTTGCATCACACCATTCGGCTATGCATTGTGTTTTGCACTCTATCTCCAATCACTACAAAAAAAATACACTTCCGTGATGATACGTGTTTGTCACAGCAGGTCGCATTTTTGTCATGCATGTACATCCATGACGATTTTATGACAGAATCAAGATAGTCATACCTGTGCTGTCGTAGAAGTGTTCCATGACATTAACAAAATTATCATCATGGAAGTGTCCACTTCCATGACGATAAATCCCGCGTCACAGAAGTGCTTTCGTCAAGGGTGACCGACACATGGCATCCACCGTAACGGAACGCCGTTAAGCTGTCGGGTCTGGTTTTGGATCCGATAACCCGTTAAAAGCCCCGACCAATGGGGATTTTCCACGTGTAAAATCATCATTGGCTGGAGGAAACACGTGTCGGCTCATCGTTGGGACAGATGTCATCCACTCATTGGACAGAAGGTGCCTATGGTACGTCGGCACGGGGCACGGCCCAACAAAGGCCCATTCCTATGAAAAGGCCGGCCCATTTGACTTGGTCAAAAGGTGGCAGGCCGGCCCATGTAAAGCCCGTTAATGGCCTGTTCGCATATAGCCCATTTACAGCCCGCTAACCCAAGGCCCGTTAATCCCTATCTGAATTAGGCCCAGTAGCGTCATCTGGGCCACCCGATATGATTCCAGCCTATTTTCACTTCTGGCCCATGTATGGCCCATGACGTCTTTCGGCCCATATGAGGCCCTATGTAACTCTTGGCCTATTGACGGCCCATGTTGAAACTGGCCCGTAATGAACAATGTATCACTTTACACCCATTAACGACCCGTGGTGAAACTGGCCCGTAATGAACAGTGTATCACTTTATACCCATTAACGACCCGTTATTCTGTTGGGCCATTTCCAGCCCATGTTATCTTTCAGCCTTCTCAGAGCCCATTTATTCTTGGGCTCATTTCCAGCATCCGTTTACTTATGGCCCGTTACTGTCATTTCCTGCTTGTGGGCCAAATTCAGTCCGTGGTTACAGTCGGCCCGTTTGTGGTCCGATAATACGTTGGGCCGTTTTCATAGCGTCATCAAATACGGCCTATTAACGATGGCCCGTTATGGTCGGCCCATGAACGGACGATTCCAACTCTAGCCTATTTACGGCCATAATGCGGCCTGTTATTGGCCCATGTTTGGCCAATCGATCATACTGCCCGTATAAGGCCCATTGATGATACGACCTGTAGAAGGCCCATTGTTTCTATGACCCGTAGAAGGCCCATTGTTTCTACGGCCCGTAGAAGGCCCACTATTTCTACGGCCCGTAGAAGGCCCACAATTTCTACGGCCCGTAGGAGGCCCAGTGTCACTACAGTAAATATTAGCCCATGGTTATTGTGGCCTAGTTTTAAAAAATAGGTTATTGCAGCCACTAGCAAACCGCGGAAAAAGAACTGCAATGACTACAAGCAAACAAATAAACAAGACAACAAGGAATTAAATAAGGAAGCAACTTATTCTAGGCTATCACGGCTATCACACATATTACATCCACTGGGCATCAAAGTTCGCCACCAGTGCAAATAAACGCGCCGACAAAAGAATATACAAAACTGAGAGCACTTCAGAAGGCACTAGGCCTGGCTAGGTCGGGCCCCCCAAAAAGCTGAAGAAGCTGAGTAGACCTCAGTTGTGTCAATGATAGATTCATCAACACTAGATTTAAGACATGATGGTGCGCACGGCAGCTCTCTGACATCTTCATTGCATCTTTGACTTCAAGTCGGAGCTGAGCTGAAGCAAGCCTTTCCGCTTTAAGTTGAGACTGAAGAAGTCGAACTGATTGAGGCAGCGACTGCATGGAGGTTGTCTCACACCTACCGGGGAGTAGCTTCAACTCACTGTCTTCATCAAGACAGGACCTTGGGGTCATCTCGCTGTCCTCAAGATGGTTTGGCTCACTATCTTCCCTAAAGTTCTGCCTGGCGTAAGAGATACGAGTCTAAAAGAGAAACAAGGAGACACGTAACATGTTTTTACAACTACAATTTGAAACTGGTAGTTGTTGCAAACATCCAATCAGATGTAAACAGCAAAGCAAACAACAGTGGAGGAAATGATGCCTATCCAAATCTATACTAGAACAATGTTTGAAGGCTTCAGAAGGATGAACTTACATTACATGTTAACACGGGCTGGAAAAAGCCCTTCTCCATGTTGATGGAAGGATAATTCAATAAATTCCCCAAAGAAAATTCTTTATAAGCGTTGCCATTATTCTACATTTTGCAAAGAGTAAATATAGATCAAATAATATTGGAAGAAACAGAGGATAATGAAGCTCAGGTGCAGACTGATGATACATAATCAAATAGCAATTAATTAAGTACAGCGTTACAAGGCAAAAGGGAGAGAGGTACTGACAAGAGCAATGCAGAGCCCATTATTGTTTTGAGATCATATGATCCTTTGAGCAAGGAGATTCATTTGAAACTAGTTTTCATACAAGAGAGAAGGTAAGGCACAAGCAGAAATTTAGGAGTTCAAATTTTGAATTGATATCATAGACAGTACCTGACGCTGGGCTCCCAGCAGTTCTAATAGGGGTTTGGCCACTGGAGTAGGGATAAAGTGTGGTACAGTTGGGCCTGTGTTTTCTGTGGCCGCTGATCTATCTGATATAACAGGTATCACTACCTTTTCCAAATACCTAGTTTGTACTCCTTGAGGATCTGCACTCACCCTCTTCATTTTGGACATCTATTACGAAAGAACAACATTTGACTGGAAAAACATAGTGTTACGACACATGGAATAGGTACATAAAATGGATAGGTATGGCATATACTCATATATGATGCTTAAACTAAGCAGATGGTGTAACAAAGTAGAAGTAATGCAAGAGGTCAGATGGAAAATATGTGCGACCAATACAACTTTGCAAAGTTAGAGCAAGCACCTTGATGGGTGAATAAGATAGGCCATCCCCCACCATGCCAAGTTTGTTAGCCAGTGGATCATTCCGCAATATTCCTCTCGTGCGCCCATTCTCATATTCATTTTGATAATGTTCAATATCTGACATGCATGAAAACATAAAAACAAGTGAGATTTTCTTTGTAATGCAGAAGTGATTCTAATCCAATACTGCCTCCCTGTAAACCCCTTTGTGCTATCTCTGCAATTCTTTTAAAAGATGCCATGCATGCTGTAATTTGTTGTGTGCATTAATATAATGTGGCCTACTACTCAAAATATGAGAGCTCCAGAAGTGATGACACTTCGCAGATGATAGCTTCAACATATAGTAAAGAAGAACAAGTTGACCTGACCTGACAGATTCAAAATATACTAAGGGAGAACATCTTTACCTGACCAGTCGACCGCAAGAGAAGAGTATCATCTTAAAGTAGAGCAGAAGAGCAAGCAGATTGAAGATATTACAAGTCTTTCAATACAATGTCGGTTGGCTACCCATGATGAACCAGAGCGCACAGAGAAATACTATTCTTTCCGGTCTCTCCATATGTGGCTCACATGCATTTCGAAACTAAAGTAGGAACATTTAGCTAACCAATTAAACATCTCTCAGTTTTACTAATATCAGCAATAATATCATATATGAATTTGTACAACTAAGCTTTTTTAGCTCGATGGGTGGAGCAGTGATATTATGACACGAACCACGTAGGCTGATTGTGGTCATCATAAAATGGGGAAAACATAAGCATGATGAGTACAGTGTTGATTGTGGCAGTGGGATGGCAGATCTGAAGCTGCAAACCGCGCAAAGGGTACTCAGCAACTGATGTTTGCTTTGAAATAACAAGTAAGATTTGGTATGGACAAGAAAGTATGGTCAACAAGTGACAAAGAAATGCAATTATCCTGTCTCTCTATATGTCGCGACATGCATTTGGAAACTCAAGTGGGACCTTTAGCTAACCAATTAAATGTGTCGGTTAACTAATATCAGTATCATATCACAATCATATTTGAACAACTAAGCTTTCGAATTCTGAGTGTTGTGTTGTTTAGCTTGAAGGGTGGAGTAATGCTAGTACGACAGAAAGCACCTACGCAGATCATAGTAGAGTAGATAAAAGGGGAAAACCCTAAGCATCAAGAGAAAAATCAGGAAAGTGGAACTAGCTAGACCAGTGGGTGGCGCACATGCTTTTTGAAATGAATATAGGAACATTAGGTGACCAATTAAACGTTCTCTGTTTTGGTGATATGAGCATCATATCAGATTTGTATTTCAACACGTAAGCTTTGGGTTGAGGTCCTGAGGAGCAGTGCTAGCATGACACGAAGCACCTACGATGATGGTAGTGAATATAAAGGGGGAAAACCATAAGCTTTACGAGTATAGTGCCCGTGCCATGGCGGATCTGAAGGTACAAACCGGACAAAGCTACTTCGCAACTAATGTTTGCTTTCAACTAGCCACTACGATTTGGTACGGACAAGAAAAGTACAGTAAAAAAATTATGATCTATTTTCCGGGTGAGATCAATAACTTAAGCACATATGGAAGAGTACCACCTCTCTTGCGACGTTGTGTAGGCCTATGCTGATACGTTGAGGGTGCTGCGGGTGCGATGGCTGTCGGCGGCAGGGAAGAAGACTTTCGACGGCAGACGGCCGGGTCGGGGGATATATCTTGTTGCCGTGGACGAGGCGGTCGTAGGAGCGGCAATGACAAGGTGGACGACGGCGCCGATGAAGCGAGAGGAGGCGATGAAAGGATCCTGGTCCAGCGCTGTGGATGAGAGACGTCCATCTCTTGCAGTGGACGACGGGGTAGGGGTAGCGGCTCCAGCAAGGTGGAGGATGGGGTGGTGGATGGAGGAGGCTGGCCGCAGTGCGGAGGTTGTCGTGCTGCCGACGGTGTATGAATGGGGAAATGGAGGGGAGGGGGATCTCAAACTTTGGGACGCGCTTCTCTGAAATGGGGGAAAGTTACGAACTTATCCCCCCCTAAAATTTCGGACATCGCGTCGGTTGGGGATAGGACGGTAATCTCGCATCTCCCAAATATTTGCCGGTAACTATTTCGGGCGAGGAGAGGGTGTTTTGCCACCCACGGTTGGCACCCACGGTGTATGAACGGGGCTGACAGGTAGGGCGGTTGTGTCACGTCTGATGGAAGTTACACATCTGCCCCTATTTAAAATATTAGCCTACATCGATTTCGGACGAGGGAGAGTTTGTTTTGCCGCCCACCGTGTATGAATGGGGAAATGGAGGAAGAGACACATGTATTTTGGATGAGCTTGAATCAAATGTGTTTTGTCGCCCACCGCGTCTGAATGGGCTAAGAGGCCGTCGTGTCACGTCTGATTGAAGTTACTAGTCTACCCCTATCGACAGGAGTGTAAATCCGGTCGATAAGGATGTCAAGTGTCATGGGTAGACAATAATTTCCATCTTGCAAACACTTGCTTCGGGTAGCCCACAAATTATAGTGGGTGTTTAGCCGCTTCATTCAAAACTTGGGAGAATTAGCATTCACGTTTGCCCTGGGACCTGGCAAACTAAATTCAAATCCAATTTGTATTCGATTACGAATATCCACAGATAATTATACGTTTGGTTATTTATTTCTTCAAAACCACAACAAAGATTTATTCCACCTTTATATATGATTATGATTTAGAAATGTCGTGATCTTCGAATTCAGTAGGTTGGATACACTCTGTGTCAAACAGTTATTTCATCCAATACAATATGCTCACACGAAAAACAATTCACCTTATGTCAATCATACAAGTACTGAGGATTACCTCGCCTAAAAAATTCGGATCATTACAACACATGGACAACATAGGGGGTTTTGCAACATAATCCATTCAGAGACATGACACAACATGCAAGTACAATAATCTAATGACAATTTCAACTGGTATCTAAAGAAGAACCGGGATTACCTTGGGCTTCATATAGCAGAAATAGCAGGAGCTACTCCGTCTTCAAATGCAACATTCTTACTTCCTCCAATTCTTGGGTTGCTTGCATAATGTGTGCCGCTAATTCCGTAATTTCCAGCTTCAAGATAAAGATTACCTCATTCATGGCAGCCACACCAACTCTTTCTGCCTCTAGTAGAGCCTCAAGCACTATAATATATGTGCTCAGACTGCTCTCCGGCGGTGTTGCCTCTGAACTGCTACCATTTGGTAACATGGATGGCACACTGCTTCCACAAATAGATTCTGGGGTTGTACATTGTGTCATAGTGTGAACGGCATCCTGAAAGGTTTCCGCTGGACATCAGTAAGAGATAGTTATCGTATGATCTAGGCAGTAAGCTTACATGGTAAACGACGGACGAATTATTGCCGAGCATGGCAAACTATATTTAAATGGTTCGAAGTAGCATGAGCCAAAAAGAAATTAAAATGGTAAGATGAAACTACGGATGTAAGTGGCAAATAAACAACATCCGCCAATACCATCTAGTTAGTTTTTGCTACCTCACTAGTTCATTTTCCTCAAAAAACAAAAACTCTTTCGAACTATCATACCACTAGTGGACTTTAATCGGGATTAAACGGGACCCAGTTGACATCCCTAGTTGAAAGGGAGTGTACAACCACTATATTTAAGTTGCCAAGGCATCTAAGCAGTTGAAATAATCTGAGAAAGCACTTAACAGTGTGGCCTCATATAAACTACGAAGACAGTCTTGTGATGAAGTTGATAGGAAAAGTTAAGGACTCAAATGAAATAGGCATGCATTTCTTTACGATAGTACAGCAGGCACTGCTGACATATTGGCCAACTCAGGTATAGCGTAACAACAAATAAGCATTTGAATCAAGCAATACAACAAAGCAGACAACTGAAGTATTTGTAATTCGGTAGGATTACACGTTGAGGGCACAAGCCAAGAAAGCAGCCCACTCGCATTACATTTCACATGTACTAAAACACACTGGCTTACCATATGTTGCTGTGAAGCCTAGCTGCTATTAAAATGTTCTTTGAAGATATCGTCAGCATCCCATGGTTGCAAATCTAGTTGTTGTAGTTTATTCTGCACCATCTATTTAGGTAAAATTAATTTTAATTGCATGCACTGGTCCGAATTGATCATCAATGGTTCATCTAAACTAATAAAAGAAGGGTGTGTGCATACACGACAATATATCTACTTCCCTCTATTTTTATGATTTTTCGAGGTGCCAGCCCCAAAAGAACAAATATTTTGCTTGATGGGGTTGGCAGCTCCATAATTAATAGAAGCATCAAATTAGTCATGCAAATTGGGAAGATCAAGAACACACAAACAAGTAATGAACAAAGGCTTGGAGCAGTGATGTAATAGCTAGCATCAGAAAATGTAGGGTAAAACGAACAAAAAGCAGCGGAACCACATGCTAGTTTGCTGATGTGTAATTAAGCATAGAGAACATTAAGCAGTCTGATGGAACCAACAGGTGGCATTAGAACAAAACTAAAGCATATTAACTATATGTGCACTGGTATGTAATTTAGCACATGTAACATGTTCACTGTCAGAAGTATGGCCCTACAGGTGCAAGTAGAATAACGCGTCTCGTCAAAAACTGAATGATGCCCTGAAGAAATTCAAAGGTGCGGTGCTTATGCTAGGAAAGTGAACGTAGGCACCGGCCGTTGGACAATAGTACCTGACTCTCGGCGGCGTATGGGTATCGTTGTCATACTTGATAGCTAAGGATCGTCGATGGTGCTCGTGTTGCGGTTGAGTTTGGGCCGGCTGTCGCTGTCGCTGAAGCGGCTCCGGTGCTACGGTTGCGGTGTCTATCGACATACAAGAAAGCTCATCTGTGGTAAGTGAACATTTGCACGATAAAGAGAAAAACCAAAGGAGTACAAATCGAAATAACCTGATGAGGCTGCGGCATCGGTAATGCAGGGCCGGTGGAGTTGAATACGGCGTCCGTGGAGCGGGTCCGGTGCAGCGGACGAAGGCTTCGGCGGGCGCATTGTACAGTGCTTTTTGTGAGGCGGATCTGTTGCGGCGGACAAGGGCTTGTGTGAAGGGCCAGCGAAGGGGTGGACGAGGGAGTCAGTGAAGGGCCTATGCTGTGGTGGACGAGGGCGCCGGTTAAGTAGATCCGGTGCGGTGGACCATGATGGCGGTCAAGGAGATCTAGAGCGGTGGACAAGCCAGTCGCTGAAGCGGCTCTGTGAAGTGGTGAATTGGCAGTTGGGGGTTCCAAGGTGCGGAAGGTAGATCCAGCGGGGTGTGAGGTCCACCGCTGCGGCGGAGGACTAGATTCGGTGGCTTGCCATGGTTGGGGGGTCGGGGAGGGGAAGGGGAGGGGCTCTGGGGAAGAATGTTGGGGGAAAAGAGGGGAAAACAATGGAGTTACCAAAGCAACCCTTTTCCATTCATGTGGCAGGGGTAAAACAGGAATATCACAAGGCTAAACTTTCGGGCGCGTGATATTTCGATGTGAGCGGGAAGTTTGAAAGCTTTTGGCGCCTAAAATTATAAGTATTCCGCTCTCGTACGGCCGACTATGATATCATGGCCGACAATTTGTTTGTTTTGCACGCAAAAATAATGTGCAAGTTTTGAAAATCAATGTCTCCAACTCGAAACTTAGATTGTCCATTCAATTCAAATATGGATCATTGAGCTACTACAAGCAAATACCATCATAAAGTCCAATTCAAATGAAATTCCAAATGTGTTTATCCTAAATATGATGACAAAAGCAAAAATGTGTATGTGTATGAATAAAGTGGATGATTATAAAGTTTGAACATGCCCATATGTGTATATCTCTAGGTTTGATATATGAATTTGAAATCACGAAATCACAGCTTAAAAATGTACCTCCGTTTAAATGAATTACTAAAGCTAATGATGGAGTCGAATTCCAAAATTCCAATCTTAGGTTTGTAATTCCGGTACATCAAGGTATATCACGCATGTTCAAAAGTATCGTTATCTCATAGTACAAACTGTGAAATAAATTGATCAACCATGAGTGCACAATATCTCAATTACGCTAAAGTACCTCAAATATAGACACCTCACTCTTTATCTGAAGTCAACCCCCCCCCCCACAGACACATAGAGAAGTCGTTCTCTCCCCCAAACACCATCACACGAGCACATTAACACCCCTCTCTCTTGTAAAGTCCGGACCCCAACATAGGTCTCTATCACTTTGTCTCTCAGGCATGTACACATCTCTTCCCTCACTCTCTAGGTCTCCCGCTATCTCTCTTACCCAAGCACACGCACTATGTAGAGTGTATATTTCCCATACACACAAAACGTCGTCCCCAAACGTCTATCTCCCTAGTTATGTGGTTCTCGCACACTCACCTCACACACCACCCCCACTGCAAACAAGCACACTTTGTCTCCTTGTGCACCACTCTCCTCTTCTATCTCTCTCACATGCAGACCCGCCGCAGCTCCTTCCCTATATACATATATGTCGTGACTCTTTGCATAGCTCCCTAATGTATAATCATTCTCGATTTTGCACATTGTTCTCTACACCATCTATTCTAGATCTCTCATGAAGTCCCTATCACACACATGATGACTCGCTTCCCTTGTGTCTCCGTTCATAGGCCAATTTCGGACAACATCAACATTATCTCCCTATCTATACGCCATTTATGGACACAAACGACCCCTCTCACCCCCTCTCTTCCTCTCTCTCTCTCTGTTGCTAGCTCTCCCTTTCTCTCGCTCTCACACCCCACTCCCACACACACACTCGATGTCTCTTCCAAATAGTCTGCTCCCCCCGCCCGCCCCCGTGCTATCTCGCTACTACATATGTCACACCATTCCCCCTTCCCTTATACTAGGTTTACATCATCAGTGGTCTCTCTACTCCACATACACTCTCTCCCTCTCACACACAAACGCGTGCACAAACACACAGACACGCACAAACACCCATTTATCTAGATCCTCATCTCTCCTCATGTCCGCATGTGTATCTCACACACTCACTCTCTAATTATGTATATGTGTCTCCATGTTACACAACACAAAGCCCCATGTACATGTCTCTCTCTATCCTCCACACACATAGACACAAAGAATATGTTATCATTGCCTCAGTCTCTAACATATCACACACGCACACTGTCTCTCTCTCTCTCTCGCAAACACGCTCAACAAGGGTTTCCCCATGAATAACTTACCATCTATTCATCAACACTCGTGGCAGTACGGCAAACACGAGACCTGAAAAAGAATAAATCTACACGTGCTTAGACCACCTAGTATGACTACTAGGACTAGAGCAAGCCAAAAAGCGCGCCGCCGCCACTCCCTCCTTGTCGGCAACGGGAAAATCTTTGTTTTACACAGTCAAGAAGTCATTGTTCTAAGGCCCCACATGCCGAGGTGTTGAATAGAATGTAGATGCTAGTTTACGGAAGCAAGTATCGATAATATGTTTGTATCTCCATACTTATATTTCTTCTCTTAAAACAACTGAGTTGTTGATGATGGTACATGTGCCATATTTCAATATAGACCGTCCGATCTATATCTAACGGATGGAAATTAAACTAAAAGATACCCGCACCCCTCTCCACATTTGCAGACAAGGCCTTCCCTTGTTCATCCTTATCTCCAACAAACCTCATTGTTGAGCAATTAAGAAAGGAAGCCTCTGGAACAAACTGGCCTGGTGGCCGCTGCCGGCGTCGTCAATCCCCATGCCTCCGCTCAGTCCGACCACCAACCACCACCACACCCCACTCCTCTTCACCTTATCTCATATTTCTCGAGATATCATTAGTTTTTACACATGGGATTACTCCCGCAAGGGTCAATCACAACAAGTGTTTTATAAAAAATGCATCTTGAAGTTCCGTGCAATGCACGGATCTTGCTAGTACTCCTACACAAGACTAAGTTGGTGATGCTGGTGTGTCTGCCATCCGTCATTTCTGACCATTAGATCTACATCTAACGATTGTGAGGTAAGTTGTTGCCTTTTCTCACCAACATCCCACTTGTCTACCAATTTGTAGAAAAACCCATAATTAGTATCTTAAAACCAACCACATCCCTCCCTGACCTCACCAAAACAGCCCAAGGAATATATTCTAATTGAAACATAATATATCTCTAGTGACATATGTATATCAAAATTAGAGTGTTTTGTACCAAGTTTGTGAATAAGTATTATTCTAATTACGATTCGCTGCAACGGACATGAACATTGCTAGTATTTCCAACCATGCATTTTTTCCTAGTATTCCGTAGTTTCAAGTTTTCCATCAAGATATTAGTCACTCATGGTTGATATTTACTTTCAATCATGTACACATATGCACTATGTAACTAGCCTTCCTTATTGGCTTCCAAAGCTTAACTTTCACACCTACTTACAATATGTAGAGTATTTAACAAAAAACTACCACTTTCAACCAGCCCTACGAAGAATCTATTGTACAGAAAATAGCAAAAACATACCCAAAATTTCTTAATCCACGCCAAAAACTACCTAGTACTCCTACCGATTAGGTTTGTTTAAACCCATTTATGACAGGGTTGGCCCACACGTCCGTGCTGACGAGGCGGCTTAAACCAACAAATTTTGTTTGACCGTTGACACGAGGGACCCACATCTGACCTTCTATCCTGTTATTCCCCCTCAAATCATTATTTTTCCTGAACATTACTTTAAACAGTACCGATGTGTGTTCGTCGGTGGCGCCGGTGATGAGTGAGTTGGCCGCCGCTCCGCTGGACGGGCCGGACGCCGCGCTGGCCTCCGCATGGGTTGGCAGGCTGGCCCGAGCATGAGTCACGAGCGAGCAAGCCGCCGCGCTGGCCTTCACTCGAGACAGATGGCTGGCCTTAGCGCGGCGCGCGCGAGCAAGCCGCCGCGCTGCCGTGCAAATCTAGCTAGAAAACCTTGCATGCAAGCAGCTGGACGGAGCTATCTTGGCGAGCTAGCGGCTGCGAGCTCTGGACAGAGCTGGCATCCGGGCTGCCGCAACATGGGCTCCGCACTGACGGCGGTTTTGACCTTGCCTTCTGCCGGCGGCGGTAGCTGCGTCCCATGGCCGAGGATGACTAGGTGGACGGGCCGGAGGTAGGAGGTCACTCGAGGATTTTTGTTGGTAAGAGCATGTACAATGGTTGATAAGGTAGTCTTATCTTAAGTCTGCCACGTATGCAAGTGGTAGTAGTTTCTTGGCATTTTAGTGGTTTCTTGCATTATTAGAGCAAGTACAATAGAGCTGAGTCAGCGGGCTATAAGAAATAAACTAGTATATTTTTGCTTAGTTGGAGGAAAGAGAAGAGGAGAGAGAAGGTAAGCGGTCTCTTCATGAAGAGCCAGCTCTAGCACGTGCTCTTAGGCACTTTGTGAGAATGAGAAGTGGGCCACATAATAAAAAAGTAGTACACTCTTTTGATCTATTATTGTACATGTTCGCTATAAGATGGGCTGTAGATGACATGGCACTGGCTTATAGCCAGCAGCTGGCTATACTATTAACCATGCTCTTAGGGATTTCTTGTAAGGAACAATGTATGTACTACTAGCGAGAAAAGGCGATTCTAGGTTGCGTTGTACTCCAACGAGTACTACTAGTGGTCGCGAGAGTGTATACCTCGTTTTGTGGGTTCGATCCCAGTCGAACGCACGGTGGCCTTTTTTTTAAATAGTACTACTACACTTCGCTGCGAGCCAATATTTTACACGGGTAGTTTGAGTTTTGAAGTCAAACGGACATGCGACCCCACAATCTGGGTGCACTGGACAACCTAGCCACGTGAACGGGTTTTCCTTCCCAGCATCCTGTGGCTCGCGTGCTCGCCTTAGCCGCACCTCACTTGCAGCTTCCTCATCAGCTAGTAGCATATTTAAACTAGCGCCTCCCAATTAAGCCCGAGGAGCCGGAAAAGGCTGGCAGAGCATTGGGAACTGTGCAATATGGCTCTGTACGTAAAGTGCTCTACTACTACTCTTTAGCTTGTGGCGTTGCACGCATGGACTTCACTCCATTATCGGCTCTACTATAAAAGTAATTCCTCTTGACATGCTTTTTTTTGAAACGGAGGCAAAAGCTTTGCTTCATCTCATTCATAAAGAAGGAACTACTAACAAAGTTCGACGAGATCCATTACACCTCCACAAATGGAAGTGAAAAGCCTAGTCTCGCTTTATCAAATAACTCAAATGTTCTGCCCCAGCATTAACCGTCACTGATAAACAGGCTGCTAGTGTGTGCGTGAGAGGAGCGGCTGAGTAGGCCAGCTACGTGAGATGAGCGGCTGAATAGAGCACCGAGAGTACCCACTAGGCCACTACGCAGGTGTACTTCCCCTGCATTGATAGTGCAATGATGGTTCTAGAGAACAGTAGTACCCTCCACTTCCAACTATAGCTCCTTGGCCCTGAGATTCAAGAGTTCAAAACTGGTGCACTACACTAGACTAGACTAGAAGTACAGTACATCGCACTACTAGTGGAGAAAACTAGTACTAGTACTGCTACCGTCTTATATATCGCACTACTTAGTTATTCCATTTCCATCCCGTAATTTCTCCGCTGCCCACCATCTTATATATAGGTCTAGGTCGGTGCCAATGAAGATTGGCTTGCATACCTCTGACCGGATTCCACCATCATTTTGCACAACATCCACAGCAGTGCGGCCGTTCCGGTAGACCCCTTCTCCACCATTGGGATCGGCCTTCCGGACTGGCTGGGCTTGAATACGTATGATGATGCCTACATGAGATTGAAGAAGATAGCAATTGCGGACCCGCCAACAAAGCGACGCGGCTACGACGATTACTATCTCATCGCGGTGTTCGACATAAGGATTGCCATCAATTCAAGAGGCAGTAACGACAGAGGCTAGCGCATGTTGCCGGCGACAGATTTGTAACCCTACACGTTTGAAGACGCCGTGCGCCATCTAGGCCGCATCTTCACGGTGACAAGCCAGGGGACTTGTTTCATATGGTTGCCATCCTACGGTACGGGAGATTACAAACGGAATGCACAAACCATCATTTGAATCCCTAATGCTACTCCATTATTTTGCAGGGACCAGTCATCCCCGATCAAAATAAGAACACCGATCCTGGATGTGCATTTACATCTATGATTCGGTCTAACCTGGAACCTTGTAGCTGACTTTGGCATATTGGGATCAACTATCTTAGCAGTCGTTACCCGTGGTACCACTGATGTGCAACATGGTCACACAATCTACCATGATCGGACCGTCACCATCTACCCAGGTATTCCATTTTTTAACCCTCTCGCCTTCTCTTTCATTGTTGTACTAGTAGTATACTTTGTAGTACTAGTAGGAGTACTTTTTACCTTGGAGGACGCGTATAGCTAGCTAGGCCCTTGAAGACTTGAACCCACTAGCTGCCACCATTTTTGTTTTTCCATGTCTTACTATCTCATCCATGTAGCCAAGAGTGGCTGTATATAATAAGCCGGTTATTTTACTTCCTCTATACCGGAGTAGTACTATTTGTTGCACAGTATTACTGACCGCCATATTTGAGCACAACATTATTATGCATGGACCTTGACTATGTACGTCACCATGTGTCTAGATCTGGGATGCCGCGTGTACCAGATGAACGGTGCTGTGTTCGACCCCCCGTGATGCTACATGGGTGCCGAGGAACACTCTTGGAGAGTACTCGCTTTTCATCGGGGACAGCTACCCCATTGTGAAGCAGATGCCACCTTCCGTGCACGACACGGAAGGCCTGCCGTTCATGAAGCATGGTTGTGTCTTCAGTGCGCACCGCCAGATGAACGACATGCTGGGACACGCTATCCCTGATTTATGCCGCTTCAGCTTGGATGAGTCTCCATCGTGTGGAACCGGACTGGAAAGCTGCGACAATGATTCCCGTTGCCCACCGCTATGGATCGTGCCATCCATGAAGAACACTTGGGACTGGAACCTGGAGGAGGACATGTAGCCCATCTATAACGTGTAAGTGGAGTACGGTAATTGTGAACGGTAGCGCTGTGAATATATGTAGACTAGTCGTGAACAAATTTATCACATGAATTGGAGATGAACTTGTGTGGCATACTGGCATTTGTCCTTTAGAATTTATTACTAGTAAATGTGTTATGTGTACGTGCAACTTGTGTGGTTGTTGCACGGGCTCCAACACGCTCCTTGAGAAAAAAGGTGGCACACCTTTGGATATACATGACGTGGCAGCATCATACAGTAGCATCGTTCGCCATAGTTGTAGTACACTCGTACTAGGACGACAAATCCTATAAAACCTTGTGCTTGGCTCTTTGCCTCATCGGGAGGTTCAACAGTTCGTACTCGTGTGAACCTTGCACTTGGCTCTTCGCCTCTTTGAAAGGTCCAACAATGATGATACTACAGTATAATATGCTTCTAGCAATCTGACACCGATTGAACTGCTGCACGTCCACCGCAAGGGCGAGGGCGAGGGAGAGGGCACTGTAGTCAAAACCCTCTCCTCGTCCTGCGAACCACCGTGCGCGTGGGCGAGGGAGAGGCGTAGTAAGCAAGCTTCTCCTCGTTCGGCGAGTTGACGGGACACATCAAAGCTGTACTAGTACTAGTAGTAGTAGTCCATACTGCATCCTTTCCTATTAATATGGCTTAATTTGAAACGAGAAAAATACACGGGCGGTTAACGTATGTAACAATACGCTCTTTACGGTCACTATATAGAGTTTTGGGGCGATTATACGATCACTAGCTCATCGTAGAGCACCGTATTGCACCCTACTAACCGGCCACATAGTCGACGTGGCACCTTGTTGACTGGTTAAATTGTCACCTGGTTTCTGGGTCCCACCTGTCAGTTGGCAGAGCAAAGAAATTAGTTAAGCAATACTTTATGCAGGCGCGACACGAGTCCAACCCTTGCGCGCGAACCGTCCTAGCTGTGTATGTTAGTGCATGCACGTGTCCTCCCCCGGTCTTCCAACAAAGAGTGTACATCGTCTATAAAACAAAGAGTGTAGTACATGATGTACATCTACACTTCCAATGCATTTAGCCTTTAATCTAAATCGATATTGATTGACTAATGCACCAACTTGTGCTGTAGGTATAGGCTACATGTCTATCCTTAATTACAGCATGAAACGACCTTCATTTAATCTTCTTATCTCAATGGTCGCATGCACACATAAGTTTGCTACTTTTGGTCGTTAATTATGCCCTGGTCAATGTGTAAATCTCTAAATGTACAGTCTTTCACAGACGTAGGGAGTAGGTTGAGCACTTGAGCGTGAGCGTGTGTGTTGCGTCGTGTGCTATGTGCCGCATGGGTGCGTGAGTGTTGCGTGCGTCCATGTGTACGTGTGAGTGTTGCATGTTGCATGCATGCATGGGGCTTACTCCCTCCCATTGACATGCTCATATTTCAAGCTTCCTCTGTTCCCTCCATATGGTGATACTCCTGTTCCCAAATAGTACGGAGTAAAAGCCTCCCTTTGTTCCCAAATATGGAGTATTTGTCTTCCTACAGATTTCAACAAGTGACTAGGTACGGTGCAAAATGAGTGAAGTGAGCGTAGAGGCATAGGGATACTATAGAAAGGAAGTCCTCGCGATCCATTATTCCCCATCTCGGTCAGAGAGAACTATTCAACTAGTCTTCGCAGTGAAGTGACAATACACGCTGCAGCAGATGGGACACGTAATTAATAAGCTGAACCAGCGTGTTGGTGTTACAAAGTCTGCCTTACCCAGTACTGCCATCATGTTGCCAGTAGAGCACGCTTCCGCAAATACACCTACGCACCTCTGTCCTCCATTAGCTAACATATGGGCCCTGTTGTGGTAGACCCACATGTCATCGGTGTAACTATTTACACTCCGAAGGACGGTATATCCTAGTAGTAGTACTAGTAGAATTGAGATTGAATGCACTTTCTTCCCCGTCTTACACTCTTCTTCCTCCTCTCTTCTTCTTCCTCCTCTCTTCCCCATCGCCAGCCACACACCATTTACGCCCGCTCACTGCTCGCCCGCCCGCGCCATCTTCCTTGGTAGCTCGCGCGTACCATATCCCCCCACTCACTGCTCGGCCACACGAGGAGAAGATTCTTCACTCGCCCGCCCAAATCCACTTCCCCGCTGGCTCGTAGGCACCGAAAACCCCAATGGCAAAACCGACTGACACGCAGAGCCGTGATTGGAATTCCCTCCCTGATGTTCTCTTGGAGCAGATCTGTAGTCGTATGGACCTACTCAGCACCATTCGTCTGGCCGCATGCTCGGTGTCTTTGTACCGTCTACTCATCTGCAACTGGCCGGATATTTTCAAGACACCCTGCTTGCTGATTCTCGATCCTCGCAGGTGGCCCAGACACCGACTTGATGATCCTACGGAGGTTGCCGTGGTGCCCCTCAAGATGCTACCACTACCCGTCCACCTGTCCTTCATGCGTGGCCACTACTGGGCGGGCATGAAGGCCAACTGGATCGTCCTCATCCACCACACCGGTAGTCCGTGGCATCTCGTGGATATATAAACCCAGCGAGAGATCACCCTTCCATCATTGGATACCGCCTCCATGGAGCCTCGCGGCCCGCCGGACACTCCTGCCTACTACGCACAAGACGCGTCAAGCTTTTTGCTCGACCTCTGTTTGCAGAAAGTTGTAATCTGCGAAGTGCCCACACCATCAGAAGACTACATGGATTACAAGCTCATTGCCTTATTCAACATGGGATTCGTCTATCTAGAATCCGGTCGCCATACATGGTTATGGCTCATCATCAATCCTGCTGAGGCAACATTTCTGTCTGATGCTATAGTGCATGATGGCATCGTTTACGCGGTCGACACACAGATTGGCTGCCTATACTGGTCGAATCTATCGTCGTGTAATTGTTCTATCTCATATCATCTTTACCTTATGAATACGACTGCCTGTTCATTTGTTACAAATTTAGAATGCATAGCATGTCTATCACCACATCATTGTTATATGTTCCTCCCATTTCCTAGATTTTTATGACCACACATGTTATTGTTAGAGTTGATATGAGAACAATTGGCATCTAATGATTGTTAGAATACATATTATGAGCATAACATCATGATTGCTATATGTTACTCTCGTTTACAAGATTTCTATAACAACGCATGTTATTGCTTAGAGTTGATATGAGAATAGTAGTAGTAAGTGCTATGGCAGAATATGAGTAGGCGCTGTCATAGCTGTTTTACTCTCATTGTTACATGATGTTTGAACCATGACATATTGCTAAAATATGAAAGCCATTGGCTTATTTTTTTAACTTGGGGTATGATTATGACCACGACACTGCAATTCTCTGTCTATGATATGTGTCACTGTTATAATAATCTTAATTCCACACATACTCTGAACATGATTGTTTATTTTTGTCCTTTTGGTCTCCAATTTGAATTGTTGCAGCAGACGCAAATGCGTTGGCCTTCATGATTCCAGGACCTGGAATCATACCAGCCGATGGGTGGTGGTTTATCGCTCGTTCAGCTGACGGCGGTCATTTGATGCTCATTCACACGTACCAAATTGACCAGACCATTACATCAAACCACATGCAGTACAATGCGTGGGGCATTCGTGACATTTATGGCTATGGCTGCTTCATGTTCGAGAAAGATCCCAGCTCCGTTGGGCTAGGCGTATTCAACTGGAGGCGGGTTTACAGCCTCGGCAACCACTCCTTGTTCCTCGGGCTCAATTTTCCGATCATCCAATCAATCATCGATCATATCACCGGCAATGATTACTGTGCTATGCAACTTCCATTCGCGAGGGGCGGCTGTGTTTGCACATCATACCATGGGTTTCATGAATCACCATATCCAGAGATTCGTCGACACAGCTTGTTGCCAGATAATCTTTAGTGTGTGAAATGCATCAAGCTTCCATGCGATGGATGGCTTTTGAAAACCCAACATGCCACGATGTGGTTCATGCCAACAGCAAATATGCACAACTTGATTCATGCTGATATCTAGACTGAGCCATGTATTCTGCTGCTGTAGCATGACCCTCTTTTGTTGGATATTATGTACTGTTGTTAGTTTGAAGCACTCCTATGGTTTGAAGGATAGATACCTTCCTGGGATCAAGTGCATCCTAACTCACCTGCGTAGGATGTACTGATAATGATGATGGAGATGCTGTGCAGAAGCCATATATATGTTATGAGCATATGTATATATCAGTTAGGCTTCAAGTGCGTACTTGTTAGTTAAACCTATGTATAAATTGTGACACTAAATACGACTAGTAAGTAGTACAGTAGCAATGCTAGTATACGTTGGTCAAATTATTCATCATGTCCACACATTGAATTGACGTGACAACACGCTACACATGAGGTGACACAAGAATCCTGGCGGCGTGTTCGGGTATTTTGGACTTCAGATTTGGAGTACCACTTATCTGTCGAAATCTTTCAGCATTCACTTAAAACAGTCGATTGATCTTTAGTTTTGGAGTACCATATAACTGGAATTACCGATGCAAGTCGAAGAAGGATTGGTCGGTGCTGCCGGCTGGCGTCAAGTTCGATCCCATGGATCAGGAGCTGATCGAGCACCTTGAGGCCAAAGTGAGTGCTGACAGCGCGAGATTTCAGTCTCTCATCTATTTGTTCATACCAACCATCGACAGCGAGCACGACATATGCTACACCTAACCTGAGAAACTTCCAGGTAAGACACCGATCGGCCGTCTACTTGCACAAACATATACCTTTGTTTATAGCTCTATTTTTCTTTTTACACGCAGGCCTAGTGAAGCAATTACAATTTGATAGTTAATAAAAAGTGAAACAAGTCACTGCAACATGCCAAAGATGTTATGAAAATGCCAACTAGGTACACTAAAACCTATATTCCATATTACTGCAGGTATCACACTGAGTGGCCTAAGGAATCATTTCTTCCAGCGCAATTCCAGGGTGTTCAAAAGGGGCACGTGGACGCGTCGCAAGATACAATCGGAGTGTGGCATGCACACGATGTGGCACAAGACCGGCAATACCTTGCCGGTGATGGTCAACGGCCGGCAGACGGGCAACAAAAAAGGTTCTGGTGCTGCACACCAACAAGAACTTCGACCAGCAGAGGACCAAGTGGGTGATGCACCAGTACCACCTCGAGGACCTGGATCAAGAGAAGGAGCGGGAGCTGGTCCTCTGCAAGATTTTCTACCAGACGAACACTACGGCCAGGAGTAAAAAGAATATAAGTTAGTTTGGTATTGGTAGTTGTACTACCTTGTCGTCTGCAAGTTGGTATTGTTGTTAACGATCTTTTGGTATGAACTTGCATTTTCTTCCAACCATCATGCCGAGGGTCGACGTGGATATAAAGCTGAATCATTTGTTTCAAAACAAATTTTTAGGCACCTGATTTTTATTTGATGGGTAGCATAAGCACCCGCCATTCGAATTCCTAGTTCTCCAATTTTTTTTGAAACAAGTGCATGCACTTATTATCACGATAAAAAAACAATATCCGTGCTGCATCCCAGTTATCAGTCTGTACTTGCAGAATTCTCTCATTTATTGAGCACGTATATTGTTTTTTCAGGTCGAGCAAGTTTCAACTGGGCTGTAGACTGCCCAGGGTTGGTTTTGTTTTAAACAGGCCCAGCCGATGACGACAACGGGGCACAAAGATCCAGCAGGTATCTACTGGCCTCTGGCCCGCCAGTGTTAGTTATATTTTGTCTTACAACATCCGCATGCAGTTTTTTTACTGAATCAAACACATAGCCCCTCTTGAAACGCATGTCCTACATCCGTTTTCTAATCTCTACCTATAGTTTTACTAGTTCATATACACGTATCATTATATGGAAAACACATAAAATTCCCTTTTCATATTTACATCCTTATTTTTGTTGTTTTTTCCCACCCAGCGCTGATTTTTTTACCACTGGTTTTCCCTTAAACCAACTCAATTGTCCCATGTCTTATTTGCTTACAAAAAGAAAACGATTTTTTGGCAAATCAATAAGTTCTTAAAAAATGTTTATCATTTCAGGATTACAACAGTTCGGACTCCACTGAAATATGCAAAATAAGGTTGAACTTTTTGACCGTGGTCCTGGGCAGAAAATGGGCTGTAATAAATTACTTAAGAATTAGCAAATGGGCTGCAAATTATAAAAAATATCAAATGGGCTTTATGTTGTCTGCCACAGATTTGGAGGCTGACTTGTGGGCCTACTAAGTTCATGCATACACAAGGTTTCTCAAAAAAGAAACTTAGTCAACAATCGACTCTACCAGCGTCAGACCGTTAGATGTCAATCTAACGGCAATCGTGCTACTTCAGTCTCTGATCTTCCTGCCCCAGCCGCCCAAATCAGCGCCGTCGGAACCGCCTGCTCCGGCCTCCCGTGGCCGGTAGTGCTGCCGGGCAGGCCTCACGGCCCCATCATACTCGCATCCCTGGCCTGTCTATCCCTCTACTCACCCACACCTCCTGTTATTTTCAGGTGATGGCAGCCAAACCAGTCAACCCTCATACTCTCCACCGCGTGGGCAGCCACTGCCGTTTCTTCCCCGGCTCCGTGTCGTTCCCTTCGTAGGCCTCGCCATCGTCCACCGCCCTGGTGCTCTCGGCGTGGCGTGGTCAACGATGTCCATCCAACGGCCGTAGTGCTTCTTCAACCTTTGGTCTTCTTGCCCCAGCCGCCCAAAGCAGCGCCGGTCGTGCCGCATGCTCCTGCCTCCCGTGGCCGGCTGTGCTGCCTCGGAGCCCTCACCTTCCCCATACTACTCCCACCGCTGGCCAGGCCATCCCTCCACTCACCCACTCCCCCCGTTATTCTGCGGCGACGACAGCCTCACACCGCAGCCGAACCAGTGAACCCTCTACTCCTCTCCTCTTGGGCATCCACTGCCGCGTCTTCCCCGGATCCGCGTCGTACCCTTCCTAGGCCTCGCCGTCGTCCACCGCCGTGGTGCTCCCGGCGCAGCGTGGTCAATGTGGTCAACGACCGACTTCCATCGGAAGAGTACTGTACATGGAGAGGCTGACAGCTGGGTCCACGACAGCCGCAAGGAAGTGCCTCCTTATTACGCGCAAAATAGTTATTCCTCCACCTGACAATAGGGACCCATCGGACGGGCCACCAGTATTTCACAGAAAAAACATTTCCCCCCTGACTGTTGGGACCCACTGGACGGACCACCGTATTTCACGAAAAAATGTTTGACCCTGACTGCTGGGACCCACCGGACGGACCACCGTATTTCGCGAAAAAAATGTTCCCCCCGCTGTGAGCTCGAACCCATCGGAACTGCCTCCTTATTACACACAGAAAAATGAATACTCCCTCGGCTAGCGGGGACCAATCATGGTGGGAGGCTGCCTTGTGGGCCTACTAAGTTGACAGGGATGGAGGGCTTTGTCAACTTAGTCAATATGAACGATTCTAGCTCCAGTGACCGTATGATGTCCATCCAACGGCCGTCGTGCTTCTTTAATCTCTGCTCTTCCTGCTCCAGTCGCTCAAACAAGTGCCGGCGGGACTGCCTGCTCCCTCCTCCCCGCGGCCGGCTCTGCTGCCGCGCAGGCCTCACCGCCCCACCGTACTCCCATCGCTGGCCTAGCCATCCCTCTACTCACCCACACCTGATGTTATTCTCCGGCGACGGTAGACGAACCGGTAAACCCTCGTACAGTCGTACTCCCCTCCGCGTGGGAAACAACTGTCGAGTCTTCCCTGCCTCTGTGTCATTCCCTTCCTAGGCCTCGCCGTCGTCCACCGCCCTGGTGCTCACGGCGCGGCCTAGTCAACATGATCAACGACCGACATGCATCTAAAGTGGACTGTACGTGGAGAGGCCGACAGCTGGGTCCACAGCCGCATGCAAGGAAATGCCTCCTTATTACGCGCAAAATAATGATTCCTCCACCTGACATCAGGGACCCACCGAAAGGGCCTCTGTATTTCACGAAAAAAACGTTACCGCCGCTGACAGCTCGGACGCACCAGCTATACCTTCGCACGCAAGGAAGTGCCTCCTTATTACGCACAACAAAATGAATACTCCCCCGTTAGCTGGGACCCAGTATAGTGGCAGGCTGACTTGTGGGCCTACTAAGTTGACGGGGATGGAGGGCTTTGTCAACTTAGTCAATATGCATGATTCTAGCTCCAGTGACCGTATGATGTCCATCCAACGGCCGTAGTGCTTCTTCAACCTCTAGTCTTCTTGCTGCAGCCGCCCAAACCAGCGCCGGCTGTGCCTCGTGCTCCTGCCTCCTGTGGCCGGCTGCAATGTGGCGGAGGCCTCACCGCCCCCTACTACTCCCACCGCTCGCCAGGCCATCCCTCTACTCACCCACACCCCCTGTTATTCTGCGGCGACGGCAGCCTCACACCACATCAAACCAGTGAACCCTCGTACTCCTCTATGCGTGGGCATCCACTGTCGCGTCTTCCCCGGCTCCGTGTTGTCCCCTTCCTAGGCCTCGCCGTCGTCCACCGCCCTGGTGCTCTCAGCGCGGCGTGGTCAATGTGGTCAAGGAACGGCTTCCATCGGACGTGGACTGTACGTGGAGAGGCTGACAGCTAGGTCCACGGTTGCAGCAAGGAAGTGCCTCCTTATTACGTGCAAAATAATTATTGCTCCACCTGACAGCGGGGACCCACCGGACGGGCCGCCATATCTCGTGAAAAAAACGTTTCCCCCCTGACTGCCGGGACCCACTAGCTACACCTTCGCACGCAAGGAAGTGCGTCCGGGAAAAAAAACAAAATGATTCCCCCCCCTGACTACTAGGACCCACCAGCTACATCTTCGCACGCAAGGAAGTGCCTGACAGTCAGGACCCACCTGGTCGAAGCGTATGTAGCATTATCATTCTGGTCACGAACGTGTACGTACATACTGGTCGATGTAGAGGCACGCACGTATCGTAGTAGAGGCGCGCACATGTCGTAGTAGAGGTGCGCACGTGTCGTAGTAGAGGCGCGCATGTAGCATGTACATGTACGTACAACGGCCAGGGTGCAAGAAAGAAAATACGGCCGCGTATGTGTACATACGGGCGGGGTCTCGAACGCCTACTCGCGCATACGTACGACCAGGGCTCGTGTACATGGCTGGGTCGGAACAGAGAAACAGCGTCGTCGTCGTGTTCATGGGGAGGCAACGGAATGCGTCGTGTTCATGGGGAGGCAACGGAATGCGTCATGTTCATCGGGAGGCAACAGAACACGTGGGAGCCAACCGGCTGGGTCAGAACGGAATCCGTGGTCGTGTTCATCGAGAAGGCTTGGATGTAACAGGCGATGGAAACACGGCCTGGCGTACCGCAGAACGGAGGAAATAGACCTCCTACAGTCGAAACGGGGGTCCTGTTGATCGAGGGGGTGTGGCGTACCACAAAACAGAGGAAACGGACCTCCTACAGTCGAAATGGGGGTCCTGTTGATTGGGAGGGGTGTGGTGTACCGCAAAACGGATGAAACGGACCTCCTACGGTCGAAACGGGGGTCCTGTTCATCGGGAGGGGTGTGGCGTACCGCAAAACGGGACTCCACGGGATACTGTTCATCTCCACCGTCGACCTCCTCCAGCCTCCACGGGCTCCTGTTCATCCAGCCTCCACCGCGCGCTACTCCACCGGCTACTGTTCAACCACACCTCCACCGTCTACTGTTCATCCAGCCCTCCACACCATGGGGTCATGTTCAACCACCCCTCCACGGGCACCCCTCCACCGTCTACTGTTCATCCAACCGTCCACACCACGGGGTCTTGTTCATCCAGAGGCAACGCCACGGCTCACTGTTCATCCAAAACCCCCCGCAACGCTCACTGTTCATCCTAGAGGCAGCAGCGATCGGCCTCAGTTAGCAGCAGTAGCGAAGGAATCGCTCGATAGGGTTCAGTTAACAGCCATCGATCGATCGCTCGGGTTTAGTAATGCATAGACTGCAGTGCAATCGCTAGGGTTCAGTTAGAGCCCAACGCCTCGCTCGGGTTCAGTTAGAGCCAACGCCTCCCACACACGCGCGTACGTGTACGAGAGAAATGCGCATCGCTCGGCCCCCGACCTCCCACCGTAACTGGGAACTCCCCGAAATTTTCCTCGCCCTCGCTTCTACAACGGTTTTTTCCGTCATGGACGGCCCAAAGAATGTCATGCAGCTGCGTCTCCGGCCCGCCCAGGACGAAAAGCCCATTTTCTGTCATGATTTTTTGTCATAGAAGTAGGAGCCCACCACATCTATGATGATACCGGGTTTTGTCACAATTATCGTCATAGAAGTGTCATATGTATGACAAAAAAAATTCGTTCGGCCAAAATGTCATGGATGTGTCTTTTTTTGTAGTAAATGTCTTTGGGCAAGATATTATACTAGCATCGGTTTTCTCAACAGAATTTAATCTTGGCTTTAAATTTCTAAAACAAAAATAGTTAGAACACACATGTCTCAATTGAGACCAAGTGCAATCCAAGTACGAAATAAGCAAAGCTACCCAAATAGATATGAACTTTAGATAAAGCAACGGGGAAAGCTTTGGCTACAACAATAAGTCATTATCGGTCTTTACAAATGGCATAATGGGTTGACCGACATGCTCAATAACAATTTTATTGCTAACAAGTAAATAACCCTTCTTCATTGGTCTTTCAAAATTACTTATGAGGATTTTTCTAATAGATGCATCAACTATAAAGTTGTGACCAAATATGAAAACATTTAAATTACTTGCTAGACATACCTCTTCAAATATGTTGGGAGAGCATGATGATTGCATGGCATGAAAAATATCATGCTTTTCTTTTGGATGGCTTCCCAACACCGCACCACAATTTTCTTCTTGATTCCGTGCATCATAAATTTGAAGATCTTTTTCAACCGAACTTTGTTCGGCTACTTGTTCTTGTCCTTGAAGCTCATCAATTTCTATAGCACGAAACTCATAGGGCAAGAAGTAGGTTCCATTAACTTCAGAAAAATCAAGCATGACTGCCTTGCTATGCTTTCCATGCCCTTTCTCAATAATGCTTGCCTCTTTGGATTTGATGGACTCGGAATATATACTACTTGATTCAGCTTTTCCAATAACCGAATTTTCTTTATTACCTGAATCGATAACTTTATCTTTTTGAATTTTCAAGGCTTCTCTCTCTTGTCTAATTTTAGCCCACATCTCACCTTGGCGAGCTTTGAGCATTTTCATCTCAATTTCCATCCACTCCTCATGAGATTCCCCCCCCCCAATACTTTGAGACTCTTTCGACAATGAGGTGCTGAAACTTTGCAATTGTTTAGGTGGTAGACTAGATGGTACAGCACTGGGTGACTGCATCATTTCCAGAACTCTAGCTTTTACTGCAGCAAAATCACGAGGCTTCCCGCATTTTATTAGTTCCTGTAGAATGGTGTCGGACAAATCCCAAGAGAATGTAAGCTTGTTCTCAACCACCCAGTCTGGATATGGTTGCTGTCGGTGTCAAAACCGGCGGATCTCGGGTAGGGGGTCCCGAACTGTGCGTCTAGGATCGATGGTAATAGGAGACAGGGGACACGATGTTTACCCAGGTTTGTGCCCTCTCTATGGAGGTAATACCCTAGTTCCTGCTTGATTGATCTTGATGAATATGAGTATTACAATAGTTGATCTACCACGAGATCGTAATGACTAAACTCTAGAAGTCTAGCCTATGAATATGGTAATGAGTATACATGGTGTCCTTTCCGGACTATCCCCTTCGGTTTATATAGACACCAAGGAGATCTAGGGTTTACATGGAGTCGGTTACATAAAAAGGAATCTTCGATCGCCAAGCTTGCCTTCTACGCCAAGTAGAGTCCAATCCGGACACGGTGCAGTCTTCGATCTTCATGTCTTCATAGCCCATCAGTCCAGCCCATGGATAACAGGCCGGACGTCCGAGGACCTCTGTAACACCCACGATGTGGCTATATCTCCCACATGTCGGAGCACGACTTAGAGGCATAACCGCATTGTAGGCATGTCGCAAGAGGGGTAATCTTTACACATCCCATGTACTGAATAAGAAAGAGGTACAGAGTTGGCTTACAATCGCCACTTCACACAATACATGAATATAGCATTACATCATCCAGATACAATCAAGGTCCGACTACGGAACCAAAATAAAAGAAGACTACCCCTAATGCTAGATCCCCGATCACCCCGACTGGGCTCCACTACTGATCAACTGAAACGAAACAACACAATGAACAAGATCTTCATCGAGCTCCTTCTTGAGCTCGGTAGCGTCACCTGTACGGTATCATCGGCACCTGCAAACTGGTTTTGGAAGTAATCTCTGAGTCACGGGGACTCAGCAATCTCACACCCTTGCAATCAAGACTATTTAAGCATATGGGTAGGATAAGGTATGAGGTGGAGCTACAGCAAGTACTAGCATATATGGTGGCTAACTTACGCAAATGAGAGCAAGAAGAGAAGGCAAAGCACGGTCGTGAACTAGAAGTGATCAAGAAGTGATCCTGAAACTACTTACGTTCAACCATAACTCCAACACCGTGTTCACTTCCCGGACTCCACCGGAAAGAGACCATCACGGCTACACACGCAGTTGATGCATTTTAGTTAAAGTTAAGTGTCAAGTTCTCTACAACCGGACATTAACAAATTCCCATCTGCCCATAACCGCGAGCACGGCTTTCGAAAGTTCAAAACCCTGCAGGGGTGTCCCAACTTAGCCCATCACAATCTCTCACGGTCAATGAAGGATATTCCTTCTCCCAGGAAGACCCGATCAGACTCGGAATCCCGGTTAGAAGACATCTCGACAATGGTAAAACAAGACCAGCAAGACTGCCCGATGCGCCGACATCCTGATAGGAGCTGCACATATCTCGTTCTCAGGGAAACACCGGATGAACACTACATACAGCTAAAACCATCCCTCAAGTTTCCCCGAGGTGGCGCCGCAAGTGGCTCTGTTTCGGACCAACACTTAGACAAGCACTGGCCTGAGGGGGGGTTAAAATAAAGATGACCCTTGAGTCTGCAGAACCCAAGGGAAGGTGGTACGTTGTTAGTGCAAATGGTAAAACCAAGGTTGGCCTTTCTAGAGGAGTTTTATTCAAGGAGAACTGTCAAGGGGTTACCATTATAACCCAACCGCGTAAGGAACGCAAAATCAAGGAACATAACACCGGTATGACGGAAACTAGGGCGGCAAGAGTGGAATAAAACACCAGGCATAAGGCCGAGCCTTCCACCCTTTACCAAGTATATAGATGCATTAAGTAAATAAGATATAGTGTGATATCCCAACAATAGTCATGTTCCAACATGGAACAAACTCCATCTTCACCTGCAACTAGCAACGCTATAAGAGGGGCTGAGCAAAGCGGTAACATAGCCAAAAAACGGTTTGCTAGGACAAGGTGGGTTAGAGGCTTGACATGGAAAAATGGGAGGCATGATATAGCAAGTGGTAGGTATCTCGGCATAGCAATATAGCGAGCAACTAGCAAGCAAAGATAGAAGTGATTTCGAGGCTATGGTCATCTTGCCTGCAAAGATCTCCGAGAAGACGAAAGCTTGATCCTCGTAAGCGTACTCCACGGTTCCTCAAGCACGAACTCGTCTCCCAGCTCTACCCAAAGCAAGAACACAAGCAAAGGGAACGACAATCAACCACGGTGCAATGCGCAAGCAACATGATGAAAAACATGGCATGACATGCGGGATGTAATATGCAATGCATATGCGAGCTCCGAAAGGAAAAGATTGAACCAGGCATCAACTTGGCAAACCAAGAGTGCCGCTGGAATGATGAGTTGATTTCGGTCGAAATCGATATAAAGAACACCAGAATCGGATGCACGGTTTGGAAATGGCAAGCAAAACAACAATGGCACAAATCTGCGATTAACAGCACGATGCCATCTAAAATGCAACAAGAAACTAAGCTACTGCACTCCAACATAGAAACAAAGCACATGGCAGTGACATAATCAAGATACTTGACAAAAGATGAACACTGAGCTACGGCTAAATCACACAAGAGCAGGTTCAAACAAGCATGGCAAAAGAGCAAAAGATATTAGGTTCACAGACTTTGTGAAAATAACATGTCAGGATTTAACATCAGGAAGCAATGTTTATAGCAAGATAACAACATGCTACAGGAACATATCATGGCAAAGCAAGGCATGGCATGAAGCTACTCAAAGCATATAACAAAAGTCCCTTACTGACCATAAGCCAAAACGGATCAGAAGGTACAATGGCAACCATGTAAACATAGATAAGTATCGTTAACAGATTCAGACTTAGCAGAAAACTAGACATGGCATAAATAGAATTACGTAGGCATGTTTGCGAGCTCGATGCACTCACCATAAGGCATTGCATGACAAACTAAGAATACACCTAGCAAGAAGACAAGTTCAAGTAGCTAACCATGGCAAGAACCAACTCATAGCATGCATGGATCAACTATAACAACCTCGGCAAAATTGATTAACATGTAAACAATCTGCCATGAACATTTTATAGCAAAAGTAGAGCAAGATTGAGTCATTCTACGGTACTCCATAATTGCAAACAAAGATATGGATGGATAGAGCATAACAATATCTCAAAATCATCCTTACTGAACATTCTGAAAAGAGGCATGGATCACTCTATAGCAACACGAATACATGGCATGAAAATATCATCAGGGAAATGACTTAGAAGAATTCTAAGTCCCTGAAATCAGCAACATCACGAGAGCTACTTTGCATTCTTGTGCTAGTCACCACAATGATCACAAAAATACATGGCATACACCCTTATAAAGATGGCATGGCAAATAACAAAACACATGTAGGGCTCAAGTTCCTAGGAGGCACACACTAATCATTACAAAAATGACAAATGTCCATAATCTGATAGGAATCAGAACCTAACATTACATAGCACTCTTGCAACAGCATTTATGGCATCAAGATGAACTGAAATGAACATGGTGCAATGGAATGAAATGAAGAGGACACCGAGGCGAACAATTTGATATCTGATGCACGCAAAACAGAGCATCACACATGAAGTTATGGAATGATGAATATGGGCACATGAATCTGGAAACTTTAGGGACTTAGTGAAATTTTTACCCCGTGAAAAGTCAACGGGCCAGATCGGGTCGTGGAGGCAGAGCGGATCGGGCGGGTTTGAAGCAGAGGAGGACCCAAGTGGCGGCGGCGGCATCTCCAGCGAGGTCGGAGGAGGCGGATCCGGGGTCTCCTTCCCCGGATCTGGACGGGCGGCGGCGATCTTCGCCGACACGGTGGTGCAGCCGGCGTGGGCATGCGGCGGCGGAGGAAGGGCTCGGGGCACGGCGGAGTTGGCCGGCGGGGGCTGGCGGCGCACAGGGGCGGCGCGCGGCGCGGTGAGGTGCGCCGGGCGGCGAGGCTGGGAACAGGGCGGCGGCGGGATCTGGGCCCGCGCGGGCCTGACGCGGGCCCCGCGGGCCGGCGGCGACACCACTTGGCGGCTCCGGATTGGCGCGGGAGAGGCCGGACATGTCCGTCGGTGAGGGAATTTTGTCTGGCGGCGCGAGGGAAAGAATTTTAGGGTTCATCCGCGAATTTTTGGGGGAGATGGCATATATATAGGTAGAGGGAGCTAGGAGAGTCCAAATGAGGTGCGGTTTTCGACCATGCGATCGTGATCGAACGACCGAGAGGATGGAGGGGCTTTGGATGGGTTTTGGGCCACTTTGGAGAGGTGTTGGGCTGCAACACACATGAGGCCTCTACGGTTCCTCGGTTAACCATTGGAGTATCAAACGAAGTCCAAATGACACGAAACTTGACAGGCTGTCTACCGGTAGTGTACCAAGGCCGCTTGGCAAATCTCGGTCCAATCCGAGAACGTTTAAAAACCGCACACTAAAATACACAAAAGGGGACGCCGGAGGACATAGGAGTGACAGATTGAGAAACGGACAACGGGGAAAATGCTCGGATGCATGAGACGAACACGAATGCAAATGCGATCCACATGATGGCATGATATGAAATGAATGACACACAAAGAAATGACAAGGCAACAACAGGAAATAACAGGAAGACACCTGGCGCAACAGCCTCGGGGCGTTACAACACTCCACCACTACGAGAGCATCTCGTCCCGAGATCTAGAATGGCACCGGAGGGAAAACGGAAGAGAAAGAGAAGAGGTAAAACTAAGTTGCTTCTTTGACAAATGAGTGTAACCAAGAACCTTGAGAGGTTAAGCCATTTCGAGAAAACAATACAACGTAGATGAACGAAGTTGGAAGCACTCCGTTAAGAAAGAGGAATAAGAAAGAACTGATTTGGGTAGCACTCCGGTTGAAAAGAGATGAAAGGCTTGATAAGATGAAAGAACTTGAGCAGAGGACACAACACTCCGGTTAAATGGATAAGCAAAAGAAAGAAACATGATATTGATAAAACAAGATGATGGGTTGAAGAGAGCAACATCACAATGCCTTCGGAAGAAATAATAGAAGATAGCTCATTGGAATAAAAGAATGTAGAAGAAAATGCCAACTTCTACCACCAATGAGCTTGGAGAGCACCCTTCCAAGAAGGTTGTAACGGAACTGTTGGAAAAAAAACCAACAACGAAACGAATGAGATTGTAGTGGGCTTATGGAGAACATCTCAAAACTATGAGGTGAAATTCTTCCACTAACGAAAAACAATAGATTGGATTGATATGAGCAAGAACACGAGAAACTTATTTCACCGGGAGGATGAATGAAGAACTTGGATCATTTTAAGCACCATGAATAGCAACAATCCTTAGGGAAGGCTTTAGGTGAAACATGACACAAGAGGTTGATGGGTTTGAAATACCTCATTCTTAACAACATGTGAATCATGAAACATGAACTCAAATTATCAAGAATGACATAATACCACCTCCGATGACACAAAAGAAAGAATTGCACTCCAGATTGCAAGATGAAGAATGTTTGAGCTCCTCTGAAAAGAATCTCGATAAACACTTCGAGAAGGAATTAAATCCTTGATGAACCATCATGTAGAACCTTCATGAAGAACTCCGGTAACAAAAGGATGATCAAACAAAAGGAAAGAGAAGTTGAAAACACAAGGTGAAACCTTGTAATGATTTAGATGGATCTCCATGATAATTAGAGCTTGGAACTCCTAGAAAGAAATGATGAACAAAAGAAAATCAAGAATTTATTCATCATGAACAAACTCCGAAGGAAGGAATTTATCACTTGGATGAAACAAGAATAAGAATTATGTTATGCGTATCCTTTACCAATTTAATTGCTGACAAGCAACGGATTTGGCATACTACTTATTCTCGTAGAAAGGATTAAGATAGATATAGTGCTAACTTGCGAAAGTCTTCAACGAACCACCGGTAGGATTTGGGAACAACGAATGAATAAATAGAATAGCAATGGAAGAGAATTGTTAAATGAACCACCATAAGAATAATAAAAAACAATCAAGGAAAAGATAGCGTAACATCGGGAAAAAAATTAGCACATGAACGAAAATGCTTGAGGGAATGAGAACGAAGAGATCACAAGATGATTAGAGAAAACTTGAATGATGCACCAGTAAGATTTGGAGAGCGAGATCTGAAAGATGGAATGAATAAATCTGAGATGATGGGCTTCAGATGATCAAACTGACAAGACCCCTGAATTGCTCCGGATAGGTGGAAAAAATTCTCACAATCGAAAACAATGATGAGAGGATGGCATCAAGCTAGAACCATGAATCTTTGTGAGAATGGACAAGATATGGAGGAAAACTCTTCTTCGGTCTTCAAGTGTGGAAAATGGTGATGAGAAACACCACCTTGAATTGTTGAGGCACTCCGGGATGAAGAATAGAAAGGTTGAACCAACGATGACAAGAATTTGAAAGATCTTGGAGAAATACATATGACTGATGATAATTCACTCTTATGTCAAATTTTGAATGAATTTGAAAATAACTCCGGAAAGAATTAGAAGAGTCAGGTAAGATCCTGGAAAAAGACCTGTGGGTTAGGGCCCACTCAAAAGAAACACTGTTGAAAAGATTGCTTGAAAAGAGAGATTCCACCAGTTGAATTAAATGACTTGAATGAGGTAATAGCCTCAAAATAGGTTGAACGGATCTTGAATAAGAATGCGAACCTTCTAAGATATCTTCAGCACTCCGGAACAATAGAATAGCGAGCGTGGAATGATTATGAGGTGCACCGGCATGAGAAGGTATTTGAAACGACAAAAAGGATATGATCCACAAAGCTTGAATTGGATCCACCGGAGAAGAAAAGAGAACGAAGAATGATAAACTAGAAGCTCCGCGAGAATCATCATGAGAATCACCGGATATGAACATTGAAAGAAAAGACTGAAAAGACTTCCCATCAATAAGATGGATACTTGATTAAGAAATCTTAGTCCTTAAAGAAAAAGGGTGGCAGGGCGGGAAAACAAAGGCTACTTGGGATGAATGAAACAAACACCGTTGCAAAGAACTGATAATTGATCTTGCTGATGTTGAAATGATCGGATCCACTTGAAGAGATACACGCCGGTTGAAAAGGATTGACATGACAATCTCGATTATCATGAAGGATTAGTATTCCCATAGAAATATGACAATACCGCTTAGGCAAGGTATGGAATCAACACTTGACTTCGAAGCAACTCGAATAACACAATCAAAACAAAACAAGGATTGGCTTGCAGAATAAGCCAGAACAAACATATGATAGAGATTTCGTCCGAAGTTTTCGTGGTGGGGCCCACACGGGCTCGATCGTATAGCTCCATCATGTACAAGGCAGTGCACATGACATACGAAGCGTCCCCGAGTCAGCATAGCCAAGGACTCTTTAAGACACAACGAGACCACTGTAAAACCAACCGTGGATAGGCGGACCACTAGACGTCGAATCCCAATTTCATATCATACATCAGTCGGAAAGATATCCTAAGAGCTACCTGAATTCCCAGCTATAAACTCCCGAAACTTTCCGGTAATGCAATCAGGTGTTAGGGATAAAGGGGAAGCATAATATCTCACCCAAACTAACAATACCTACATCCAGCTGTATCCATCCTTCAACACATAACCAAGAAACCTTCGGAAATAATTTACCTCAACATTCGAAAAGCATCCGTTATACGAGTTATGGCAATACTCCTGAACTCCCGCCTCAGTACTGGGTGGCATCGAGGTTATCTCAACAACAACTACATAAAAGAGATTTTCGATGTCAGCAAAACTCAGGTATTCCAGAATTGCAATGATAAAATTGTGACGACAACACCTCGGAGCTCAACTCCCCGGGACACAGCCACAACCCCTAAATGTCAGGAGGCACCAAGAACAATGTTCTCGTGACAAAACCATCGGAATGATTCCAAGATACCCGCGTGATCCTAAAAAAATCGTGAAATTTGAGAAGAGAAGAGTCAAAACTCTACGTCAGGATGCCTCACCAAAGCGATGAGGGACTGAGGAGTAAAAAGAATCCTACTCTCCGATATATATAATCCTAAAAGACTCAAAACATTTTTCTAGACTCAACAACGCCAATGATTCGATCAAGCAGGGGGCTCCTAAGTCGGGGAAGGCTATATCTCCCACGTGTCGGAGCACGACTTAGAGGCATAACCACATAGTAGGCATATCGCAAGAGGGGTAACCTTTACACATCCCATGTACTGAATAAGAAAGGGATAAAGAGTTGGCTTACAATCGCCACTTCACATAATACATGAATATAGCATTACATCATCCAGAATACAATCAAGGTCCGGCTACGGAACCAAATAAAAGAAGACCACCCTTAATGCAACATATCCCCGATTGCCCCGACTGGGCTCCACTACTGATCAACTGGAAACGAAACAACACAACGAACACGAACTTCATCGTGATCCTCCTTGAGCTCGGTTTCATCACCTGCACGGTATCATCGGCACCTACAAACTGGTTTTGGAAGTAAACTATGAGTCACGGGGACTCAGCAATCTCACACCCTCGCGATCAAGACTATTTAAGCTTATGGGTAGGAAAAGGTAGTGAGGTGGAGCTGCAGCAAGCACTAGCATATATGGTGGCTAACTTACGCAAATGAGAGCGAGGAGAGAAGGCAAAGCACGGTCGAGAATCTATGATCAAGAAGTGACCCTAGACTACTTACATTCAAGCATAACAAGAGACTGTGTTCTCTTCTCGGACTCCGCCGAAAAGAGACCAGCATGGCTACACACGCGGTTGATGCATTTTAATTAAGTTAAGTGTCAAGTTCTCTACAACTGGACATTAACAAGTTCCCATCTGCCCATAACCGCAGGCACGACTTTCGAAAGTTCAAAACCCTGCAGGGGTGTCCCAACTTAGCCCATCACAAGCTCTCACGGTCAACCAAAGATATTCCTTCTCCCAGGAAGACCCGATCAGACTCGGAATCCCGGTTACAAGACATCTCGACAATGGTAAAACAAGACCAGCAAAGCCGCCCGATGCACCGACATCATGATAGGAGCTGCACATATCTCGTTCTCAGGGCGGATGAACACTACGTACAGCTAAAACCAGCCCTCAAGTTTCCACGAGGTGGCGCCGCAAGTGGCTCTACTTTGGACCAACACTTAGACAAGCACTAGCCCGGGGGGGTTAAAATAAAGATGACCCTTGAGTCTGCAGAACCCAAGGGAAGGTGATAGGTTGTTAGTGCAAATGGTAAAACCATGGTTGGGCCTTGCTGGAGGAGTTTTATTCAAGGCGAACTGTCAAGGGGTTCCCATTATAACCTGACCGCGTAAGGAACGCAAAATCAAGGAACATAACACCGGTATGACGGAAACTAGGGCAGCATGAGTGGAACAAAACACCGGGCATAAGGCCGAGCCTTCCACCCTTTACCAAGTATATAGATGCATTAAATAAATAAGAGATATTGTGATATCCCAAAAAAATCCGTGTTCCAACATGGAACAAACTCCAATCTTCACCTGCAACTAACAACGCTATAAGAGGGGCTGAGCAAAGCGGTAACATAGACAAGGTGGGTTAGAGGTTTGACATGGCAATATGGGAGGCATGGTATAGCAAGTGCTAGGTATCGCAACATAGGCATAGCAATAGAGCGAGCAACTAGCAAGCAAAGATAGAAGTGATTTCGAGGGTATGGTCATCTTGCCTGCAAAGTTCTCCGAGAAGACGAAAGATTGATCCTCGTAGACGTACTCAACGGGTTCCTCGATCACAAACTCGTCTCCCGGCTCTACCCAAGGCAAGAACACAAGCAAAGGAAACCACAATCAACCATGGTGCAATGCGCAAGCAACATGAGGCAAAACATGACATGATATGCAGGATGTGATATGCAATGCATATGTGAGCTCCGGAAGGAAAAGATTGAACCAGGCCTCAACTTGGCAAACCAGGAGTGCCTCTGGAATGATGAGTTGATTTCGGTCGTCATCGATATAAAGATCACCGGAATCGGATGCACGGTTTGGAAATGGCAAGCAAAACAATAATGGCACAAATCTACGATTAACAGCACGATGCCATCTAAAATGCAAAAAGAAGATAAGCTACTACACTCTAACATAGAAACAAAGCACATGGCAGTGATCCACTCAAGATGCTTGACAAAAGATGAACACTGAGCTACGGCTAATTCACACAATAGTAGGTTCAAACAAGCATGGCAAAAGTGCAAAAGATAACAGCATCACAGACTTGCTACATGAACATTTCATGGCAAAGCAAGGCATGGCATGAAACTACTCAAAGCATATAAAAAAAGTCCCTTACTGACCATAAGCCAAAATGGATCAGAAAATACAATGGCACCCATGTAAACATAGCAAGTTTCGTTAACAGATTCAGACTTCGCAGAAAACTGGACATGGCATAAACGGAGTTACGAAGGCATGTTTGCGAGCTCGATGCACTCAACACAAGGCATTGCATGACAAACTAAGCATACTACCAGCAAGAAGACATGATCAAAAGCTAACCATGGCAAGAACACTCTCATATCATGCATGGATCAACTACAACAACCTCGGCAAAATTGATTAACTTGTAAACAATCTGCCAGGAACATTTTATAGCAGAAGTAGAGCAAGATTGAGTCAAGCTAGGGCACTCCATAATTGCAAACAAAGACATGGATGTATAGAGAATAACAATATCTCAATATCACCCTTACTGAACATGCTCAAAAGAGGCATGGATCACTCTGTAGCAACATGAATACATGACATCAAAATATCATCAAGGAAATGACTTAGAAGAATTCTAAGTCCCTGAAATCAGCAACATCACGAGAGCTACTTTGCATGATTGTGCTAGTCACCACATTGATCACAAAAATACATGGCATACACCCCTGTAAAGATGGCATGGCATATAACAAAACACATGTAGAGCTCATGCTCATATGCAACACACAATAATCATGGCAAAAATGACAAATGCTCATAAACTGATAAGAATCAGCACCTAACATTACATAGCACTCTTGCAACATCAATTAGGGCATCAAGATGGACTCAAACAAGCATGGTGCAATGGAATGAAATGAAGAGCTCATCCAAACAAACAATTTGATATATCATGCGCGCGAAACGGAGCTACGATGATGAAGTTATGATGCGATGAACAGAGCATGAAAATGTCAAAGATCTGGGACTTAGCCAAAATATCACCTCCGCGAAAAGTCAACGTGGGGCGGAGCGGTTCCGGGACGAGCAGATCCGGGCACGGGGGAGGCCATTTGGATCGGTGAGGTTGTGGATCTGATCCATTCACGGTGGATCTGGCCGGTGCGGGCTCCAGCGAGGAGGGCGGCGAACTCCGGCGATGTGAGGTGGCGGCTCCGGCGAGCCGAGGAGAGGAGCCAGTGGCGAAGGGAGCGGGCGGCGCGCAGGGAGGAGGCGGCCTGCAGTCGGCGTCGCGTGGCGGACGGCGGCACATGGTGCGGCGAGCGGTGAACAGCGCATGTCGCCGGCTGATGCGGCGCGCGGTGGCCGGCGCATGGCGGCGATGGGAGGCGAGCGGTGGAGCGGCGGTTGGAGGTGGTGCGCAGGGAGCGGGTGCCTCTGGCGCGCGACCGGGCGGGCGGCGGAGCAGATCGGGCCCGGGCGGCCCTTCCCTGGGCCCGGCGGGCCGCGGCGGCGGGGAGGAGAGAGAGAAGGCGGGCGGCGGTGACGTGGCAAGGTGGGATTGGCCCGGAGCGGCATTGTGGTGACGTGTCAGTCTCTGATTGGCCGGAGTGAGGTGGCTGGGCGCGGTGGACATGTCCGGCGGCGCGAGGTGGACGAAGGTTAGGGTTTATCTGCGCGAGGATTTCAGAGGGAGGCACATATATATAGGTAGAGGGAGCTAGGAGAGTCCAAATGAGGTGCGGTTTTCGGCCACGCGATCGTGATCGAACGACCAAGATGATGGAAGGGGTTTATGTGGGTTTTGGGCCACTTTGGAGGGGTGTTGGGCTGCAACACAAACGAGGCCATTACGGTTCCCCGGTTAACCGTTGGAGTATCAAACGGACTCCAAATTGCACGAAACATGACAGGCGGTCTACCGGTAGTGTACCAAGGCCACTTGGCAAGTCTCGGTCCAATCCGAGAACATTTGACACCCGCACACGAAAATAGGCAAATGGAGGGCGCCGGAGGACATAGGAGTATGGGAAGGCAAAACGGACAATGGGGAAAATGCTCGGATGCATAAGACGAACACATATGCAAATGCGATGCACATGATGACATGATATGAAATGCATGACACGCAAAAAAATGACAAGGCAACAACAACAAATAATTGGAGGACACCTGGCACAACGGTCTCGGGGCATTACAACACCACACGACTACGAGAGGATCTCATCCCGAGATCTAGGATGGCACCGGAGGGAAAACGGAAGAGAAAGAGAAGAGGTAAAACTAAGTTGCTTCTTTGACAAATGAGTGAAACCAAAGAACCTTGAAAAGTTGAACAAATTGAAAGAAAGAATACAACGGAGATGAATGAAGTTGAAAACACTCCGTTAGAAAAGAGGAACAAGGAAGAACAAATTCGTATAGCACTCCGGTTGAAAAGAGATGCAAGACTAGATAAGATGAAAAGAACTAGAAGAGATGACACAACACTCCGGTTAAATGGATAAGCAGAGGAAAGAACATGATCTTTGATAAAACGAGATGATGGTTGAAGAAAGCAATATCACAATGCCTCCGGAATGAAAGAATAGAAGTTGGATCGTCGGAACAAAAGAACGGAGAAGAAAACAACATCTTCTACCTCCAATGAGCTTGAAAAGCATCTTTAGGAGAAGGGTCGAACAGAATTGTTGGAAAACCAACAACGAAAAGAGTAAGCTTGTTGTGGGCTTATGGAAAACATCTCGAAATTATGAGGTGAAAAATCTAACACTAACGAAAACAATAGATTGGATTGATATCCCTAAGGAGACGAGAAACTATTTCACCGTGAGGATAAAAGAAGAACTTGGGTCATTTCTAAGAACCATAAATACCAACAATACTTAGGGAAGGCTTTAGGTGAATATAACCCAAGATAACTCCAATGACGAGATTGATGGATTTAAAATATCTCATTCTTGATAACTTGTGAATCATGGAACACGAAGGAAAATTATCAATAATGACATAACACCAACTCAAAGGATAAGATAGAACGAATTGTACTTCGGAACGCAAGATGAAGAATACTTGAAGTATAGCTTGATGGATCATGGCTTCGAGAGATATCTTGAAGAACAATAGAAGAGTGAAAAAGGATCCTTGGCGAACCACCATGTAGCCTCCATGACCAACTCCGGTAACAAAAGGATGATCAAACAAAAGGAAAGAGAAGTTGAAAACACAAGGTGAAGCCTTGCGATGATTTAGAGGGAGCTTCGCGATGAGATAATTGAGAGAGCTTGGAACTCCGGGAAAAGAAAAAGATGAAACAATTGAAACCAAGAATTTGATGAACCTCCGGAATAAGGAATTAATCACTTGGATGGAACAAGAATAAGAATTATGTTATGCGTATCCTTCACCAATTTAAATTGATGACAAGCAACGAATTTTTGCATACTACTTATTCTCGTTGAAAGGATTAAGATAGATGTAGCGCAAACTTGGGAAGGTCTTCAACGAACCACCGGTAGGATTTGAAAGAACGAATAAATAAATATGATAACCATGGAAGAGAATCATGAGCAAACCATCGTAAGAATTGGAAATGAACGCAGAAAAGATAAAGAAACAACAGAAAGAATTAGAGAGCGAATGAAGATACTTGACAGAATTTAGATACATGAGAACGAAGAGAACACGAGATAATTAGAGATCACTTGAACGATGCACCTGTAAGATTTGGATAATGAGAGCTGAAAGCTGGAATGAATAATTTTGAGATGATGGGCTCCGGAGAAACAAACTGAAAATACTCTGAATTACTACGGATGGGTGAAAAGAATTCTCACAATCGAAAACAATTATGAGAGGAAGGCATTAAGCTAGAACCACGAATCTTCGAGAGAATGGACAAATTTTGGAGGAAAAACTCTTCTTCGGTCTTCAAAATCCGAGAATGACGATGAGCACCACAACCATGACTAGTTGAGATACTCCGGGATGACGAATTGAAAGGTTGAACCAATGATGAAAAGAATTTGAAAGATCTTGGAGAAATACATATGACTGATGATAATTCACTCTTATGTCAAACTTTGAAATGAATTTGAGAATAACACTGGGAAAAGAAGAGTCAGGTAACATCCTGGGAAAAGACCTGTGGGTTAGGGCCCACTCAAAAGAAACACAGTTGAAATGAATTGAAGAGTGATTGCACCGGTTGAATTAAATGGCTGGAATGAGATAACATCCTCGAAAGAGCTTGAACGAAAGCATAGTGGAAACATGAATCTTCGAGATATCTTCAGCACTCCAGAACAAATGAATGGCGAGAAGTGGATGATTAAAAGTTGCACCGGCATGAGAAAGCATTGAAACGAGGAAAGTATATGATCAACAAAGCTTGACTTGAATCCACCGGAGAATAAAAAGAATGATGAATGATGATCTTGAAGCTCTGTTAGAATCTTCCTGAGAATCACCGGATAAAAACATTGACGGAAAGAACGAAGAAACTTCACATCCCTAAGATGGATACTTGATAAAGAAATCCGAGTCCTTGAAGAAACAAGGGTGGGAGGGCGGGAAAACAAAAGCAACTTAGGAATGGATGAAATGAACACCATTGAGAAGACTTGAGTTGATCTTGCGGATGTTGAAAATGATCGTATCCACTTGAAGAGAAATACGCCGGTTCAGAAGGATTGACATGACAATCTCGATTATCATGAAGGATTAGTACCCACATAGAAGTATGAGAACACCACTTAGGAAAAGTATGGAATCAACACTTGACATCGAAGCAACTCGAATACCACAATCAAAACAAAACAAAGGATTGGCTTGTAGAACCAGCCGGAAACAAACATATGATAGAGATTTCGTCCGAAGTTTTCGTGGTGGGGCCCACATGGGCTCGATCGTACAACACCATCATGTACAAGGCAGTGCACATGAAATACAAAGCGTCCCCGAGTCAGCATAGCCAAGGACTCTTTAATACACAACGAGACCACTGTAAAACCAAACGTGGATAGGCGGACCACTAGACGTCGAACCCCAATCTCATATCATGCATCTGTCGGAAAGATATCCTAGGAGCTACTTGAATTCCCACTTATAAACTCCTGAAACTTTCTGGTTATGCATTCAGGTGTTGGGGATACACGGGAAGAATAATATCTCACCCAAAACTAACAAATCCTACATCCAGCTGTATCCATCCTTCAACACATAACCATGAAACCTTTGGAAATCATTTACCTCAACCTTCGAAAAGCATCAGTTATACGAGTTATGGCAATACTCCCAAACTCCCGCCCCAGTACTGGGTGGCGTCGAGGTTATCTCACCAACAACTGCATAAAGGAGATTATCGATGTCGGCGAAACATAGGTATTCCCGAACTACAACGATAAAATTGTGACGACAACACCTCAGAGCTCAACTCTCCGGGACACTGCCACAACCCCTAAATGTCAGGAGGCACCAAGAACAATGTTCTCATCACAAAACCATCGGAACGACTCCAAGATACCCGCGTGATCCTAAATTTTTTTTAGTGAAATTTGAGGAGAGAAGAGTCAAAACTCTACGTCAGGAGGCCTCACCAGAGAAATGAAGGGACTGAGGAGTAAAAGAATCCTACTCTCCGATATATATATAATCCTATAAGACTCAAAACATTTTTCTAGACTCAACAACGCCAACGATTCGATCAAGCAGGGGGCTCCTAAGTCAGGGAAGGCTCCGATTACCAACTTGTAACACCCACGATACGGCTATATCTCCCACGTGTAAGAGCACGACTTAGAGGCATAACCGCATAGTAGGCATGTCGCAAGAGGGGTAACCTTTACACATCCCATGTACTGAATACGAAAGGGATAAAGAGTTGGCTTACAATTGCCACTTCACACAATACATGGATATAGCATTACATCATCCAGAATACAATCAAGGTCCGGCTACGTAACCAAATAAAAGAAGACCACCCCTAATGCAACAGATCCCCGATCGCCCCGACAGGGCTCCACTACTGATCAACTAGAAACGAAATAACACAACAAACACAAACTTCATCGAGCTCCTCCTTGAGCTCGGTTGCGTCACCTGCACGGTATCGTCGGCACCTACAAACTGGTTTTGGAAGTAAACTGTGAGTCACGGGGACTCAGCAATCTCACACCCTCGCGATCGAGACTATTTAAGCTTATGGGTAGGAAAAGGTAGTGAGGTGGAGCTGCAGCAAGCACTAGCATATATGGTGGCTAACTTACGCAAATGAGAGCGAGGAGAGAAGGCAAAGCACGGTCGAGAATCTATGATCAAGAAGTGATCCTAGACTACTTACGTTCAAGCATAACACGAGACCGTGTTCTCTTCCCGGAAACTGCCGAAAAGAGACCATCACGGCTACACACGCGGTTCATGCATTTTAATTAAGTTAAGTGTCAAGTTCTCTACAACCGGACATTAACAAATTCCCATCTACCCATAACCGCGGGCACGGCTTTCGAAAGTTCAAAACCCTACAGGGGTGTCCTAACTTAGCCCATCACAAGCTCTCATGGTCAACGAAGGATATTCCTTCTCCCAGGAAGACCCGATCAGACTCGGAATCCCGTTTACAAGACATCTCGACAATGGTAAAACAAGACCAGCAAAGTCGCCCGATGCGCCGACATCCTGATAGGAGCTGCACATATCTCGTTCTCAGGGCAACACCGGATGAACACTACGTACAGCTAAAACCAGCCCTCAAGTTTCCCCGAGGTGGCGCCGCAAGTGGCTCTGTTTCGGACCAACACTTAGACAAGCACTGGCCCCGGGGGGGGGGGGGGGTAAAAAAAAAATGACCCTTGAGTCTGCAGAAGCCAAGGGAAGGTGGTAGGTTGTTAGTGCAAATGGTAAAACCAAGGTTGGGCCTTGCTGGAGGAGTTTTATTCAAGGTGAACTGTCAAGGGGTTTCCATTATAACCCGACCGCGTAAGGAACGCAAAATCAAGGAACATAACACCGGTATGACGGAAACTAGGGCGGCAAGAGTGGAACAAAACACCAGGCATAAGGCCGAGCCTTGCACCCTTTACCAAGTATATAGATGCATTAAGTAAATAAGATATAGTGTGATATCCCAACAATAATCAGGTTCCAACATGGAACGAACTCCATCTTCACCTGCAACTAGCAACGCTATAAGAGGGGCTGAGCAAAGCGGTAACACAGCCAAACAACGGTTTGCTAGGACAAGGTGGTTTAGAGGCTTGACATGGAAATATGGGAGGCATGGTATACCAAGTGGTAGGTATCGTGGCATAGCAATAGAGCAAGCAACTAGCAAGCAAAGATAGAAGTGATTTCGAGGGCATGGTCATCTTGCCTGCAACGAGCTCCGGAAGGAAAAGATTGAACCAGGCCTCAACTTGGCAAACCAAGAGTGCCGCTGGAAAGATGAGTTGATTTCGGTCGAAATCGATATAAAGATCACCGGAATCGGATGCACGGTTTGGAAATGGCAAGCAAAACAATAATGGCACAAATCTGCGATTAACACTACGAGGCCATCTAAAATGCAACAAGAAACTAAGGTATTGCACTCCATCATAGCAACAAAGCACATGGCCGTGATATACTCAAGATGCTTGACAAAATATGAACACTGAGCTACGGCTAAATCACAAAAGAGCAGGTTCAAACAAGCATGGCAAAATAGCAAAAGATTTCAGGTTCACAGACTTAGTGAAAATAACATGTCAGAATTTAACATCAGGAAGCAATGTTAAGAGCAAGATAACAGCATGCTACAGGAACATATCATGGCAAAGCAAGGCATGGCATGAAGCTACTCAAAGCATATAACAAAAGTCCCTTACTGACCATAAGCCAAAAGGGTTCAGAAGTTACAATGGCAACCATGTAAACATAGCAAGTATCGTTAACAAATTCAGACTTAGCAGAAAACTAGACATGGCATAAACATAATTACGTAGGCATGTTTGCGAGCTCGATGCACTCACCACAAGGCATTGCATGACAAACTAAGCATACACCCAGCAAGAAGACAAGTTCAAGTAGCTAACCATGGCAGGAACCAACTCATAGCATGCATGGATCAACTACAACAACCTCAGCAAAATTGATTAACATGTAAACAATCTGCCAGGAAAAGTTTATAGCAAAAGTAGAGCAAGATTGAGTCATGCTAGGGTACTCCATAATTGCAAACAAATACATGGATGGATAGAGCATAACAATATATCAAAATCATCCTTACTGAACATGCTCAAAAGAGGCATGGATCACTCTGTAGAAACACAAATACTTGGCATGAAAATATCATCAGGGAAATGACTTGGAAGAATTCTAAGTCCTTGAAATCAGCAACATCACGAGAGCTACTTTGCATGCTTATTCTAGTCACCACAATGATCACAAAAATACATGGCATACACCCTTATAAAGATGGCATGGCAAATAACAAAACACATATAGGGCTCAAGTTCCTAGGAGGCACACATTAATCATGGAAAAAATGAAAAATGTCCATAATCTGATAAGAATCAGAACCTAACATTACATAGCACTCTTGCAACAGCATTTATGGCATCAAGATGAACTCAAATGAACATGTTGCAATGGAATGAAATGAAGAGGACATCGAGACGAACAATTTGATATCTGATGCACGCAAAATGGAGCATCACACAAGAAGTTATGGCATGATGAACATGGGCACATCAATCTGGAAACTTCAGGGACTTAGTAAAATTTTTACCCCACGAAAAGTGAACGGGCCGGATCGGGTCACGGAGGCAGAGCGGATCGGGAAGGTTCAAATCAGAGGAGCACCCGGGCGGTGGCGGCGGCGTCTCCGGCGAGGTCGTCGCCGGCGGGGGCGGCGCGGAGGAATTCGGAGGAGGCGGATCCGAGGTCTCCTTCCCCGGATCTGGACGGGCGGCGGCGATCTACGCCGACACGGTGGCGCAGCCGGCGTGGAGGCATGCGGCGGCGGAGGCAGGGCTCGGGGCGCGGCGGAGTTGGTCGGCGGGGGCTGGTGGCGCACAAGGGCAGCGCGTGGCGCGGTGAGGTGCGCCGGGAGGTGAGGCCGGGAACCAGGCGGCGGCGGGATCTGGGCCCGCGCGGGCCTGACGCGGCCCCGCGGGCCGGTAGCGGCGGGAGGTGGCGACACCACTTGGCGGCTCCGGATTGGCGCGCGAGAGGCCGGACATGTCCGTCGGTGAGGGAATTTTGTCCGGCGCGCGAGGGAAAGAATTTTAGGGTTCATCCGCGAATTTTTGGGGGAGATGGCATATATATATATAGGTAGAGGGAGCTAGGAGAGTCCAAATGAGGTGTGGTTTTTGGCCACACGATCATGATCGAACGACATATAGGATGGAGGGGGTTTGGATGGGTTTTGGTCCACTTTGGAGAGGTGTTGGGCTGCAACACACACGAGGCCTCTATGGTTCCTCGGTTAACCATTGGAGTATCAAACGAAGTCCAAATGGCACAAAACTTGACAGGCAGTCTACCGGTAGTGTACCAAGGCCGCTTGGCAAATCTCGGTCCAATCCAAGAACGTTTAAAACCCACACACGAAAACAGACAAAAGGGGACACCGGAGGACATAGGAGTGACGGATTGAGAAACGGACAACAGGGAAAATGCTCGGATGCATGAGACGAACACGAATGCAAATGCGATGCACATGATGGCATGATATGAAATGCATGACACACAAACAAATGACAAGGCAACAACAGCGAATAACTAGAAGACACCTGGCGCAATGGCCTCGGGGCGTTACAACCCCTTAGTCCAGGACTCCCTCAGTAGCCCCTGATCCTGGCTTCAATGATGAGGAGTCCGGCGCGCAGATTTGTCTTCGGCATTGCAAGGCGGGTTCCCTCCTTCCGAACTCCAGAATAGTCTTCGGATGAAATAAGTGCATCCGGACCTATTACGCACACCATAAACAACCGCAGAGAGAATATAATATTTGCACGAATCCAATCTGTTGACAGCTTCTCTCCAACACGGCATCGTGTGTGTCCGGTTATAATTTCAAACCGGTTTTCTTCTGCCATGCCATGTTTCGAGACGCGGTTGCTATTGGCACATTTTGTCAAAACTGAGATCGTGTCCCCTTATCGCGGGATTCTCATCAATGTGGGCTTGGGTTACTCAACCGTGCCGTTCATACAGCCCTAGGGAACAAGTGAATCCTAAGGCGAGTGCGGAGGGGATAAGGATTCCCCCTTCCTCTCCTCACGCCTTCTCTCTATCTTCGCCCTTCCGATTTCAAGCTCCAGCGCCCAAGTTCCCATCTCCTTTCCACTCAAGCAACCATGTCTGGATCTGGTGGTCAGGGCAAGTGGATGGTCTCCTCCGTCAAGGAGGAGGACATTACTCAGCTTCGGGCGGCCGGATATTTGGCAAAGGAGATCGCCCATTGTCTGCCAGCCGAGGGACAAGTCGTCCCCATGCCGGAGCCCACAGAGAGAGTAGTCTTCATCCCCCATTTCCTCCGCGGGCTAGGGTTTCCACTCCACCCTTTCATCCGCGGGCTGATGTACTATTACGGGATAGATTTCCATGATCTCTCCCTGAATTCCTTCCTCAACATCTCAGCGTTTATCGTCGTGTGCGAGGCCTTCCTCCGCATCCATCCCCACTTCGGGCTGTGGCTCAAAGTCTTCAACATGAAGCCGAAGGTGGTGGATGGTCAGCACGCGGAGTGCGGAGGAGCCATGGTGAGCAAGCTATCCAACGTCTCCTGGCCCAAAGGCACCTTTATAGAGACAGTAAAGGAATGGCAAAAGCAGTGGTTCTACATCACAGAACCTCGCGGCACCACCTGGCCGCAGCTACCGAATTTTGCTCTAGTGCTCCCACGCGGCTCACCTCCTGGGTTGAGAAGAATCCGGACTGGTGTTCTCCTGACGAGCTGATAGCGCTGCAGACGCGCGTTCAAAGCATGGTGACCAAGGACGTCAAGCTCGTTGATGTTATCCAGGTGATGCTGGTCCGCCGGATTCTTCCGTGTCAGCGCCGAAGCCTCCCTTTATGGGAGTTCAATTCGAAGAAGCACCAAACCCTGAGAAGGCTCTACGACACCTCTCATGAAGGGGCCTGGAAGTTGCCCTTTAAGGGCAACGAGAAGCCACCGGCCATGGACTCAGACCGTGGTCACAATTGTAAACGCCCCACCAACGAGGTATGTTTCTTTTGACGTATTCCCAACTTGAATGTTTCGAGGATGATGATTGAGATTTGGTATTGCTCCTTCAGGACTGGGTGGAGAAGGCACAGCGGATCTAGTGTCTGGCACCGCTGCCCGAGGAACCAGTCATCCCGCGCCTAGCGAGGATGCTGGTGCCGACGCCATATACGGCGCCGGAGAAGAAGGCCAAGAAGAAGGCCAAGGGGGCCAAGAGTGTCCCCCGTCGCAAGGGCGCTTCGGACGCGACGTCCGAAGATGACGAGGCCCATTCCTCCATCCCCGAGGACAATGATGAGGAAGAGGAGGAGGAGGAAAAAAAACCCCCTCCCAAGGAGAAGAAGAAGAAGAGGGTGGCCCCAGCACATCCGGAGGCGAAAGCGCCCAAAAAGGGGAAGGGCGCCCCAGCGGTCAACACCGCGTGGGACGTTGACAGTAGTCCGGAACGACGCCCCCGCACTAGGCCTCAGGACGCATCATAAGCAAAAATGGCTCATTTACGCGCATATCCAGCCATTTCTTTTTATTATGATGACATGGTTAATCCACACTTTTGTAGTCCGGCCCGTGACCTTACCCAGCGGTCCTCATCGGGAGGTTCGCTGGCTTCGTCGGAGATGGAGCGCATGTTGCCACCACCTGCTTGCTCCCCCGGGGCAAGGGACGACACCGAAGTGTTATCTCGGAGGGCCGCACCGAAGGGAGGAGCTCAGGACATTGTCCGGGGGGCGCCACAAGGCGGGACCTCTGCTGCCGGACAGATGGGGGAGCAGATCCCGAAGGAGACCGGCGAAGAGGGTCGTATTCAGTTCGACCATCAGCCAGATACGATTCCGGAGGTCCATATGGCTCCAGAATTAGGCGAGCACCCTCCTTTGAAGGAGGGGGTGTGCCAATTCCACCGGTGGCCCCTGTCAACCCAGGGGCGCTGGATGACCTGATGGAGGCGCTACGAGGCGCCTTCGTTGTGGACGAGCACCATGTCCTTATGGGTGCGGTGATCGAGAAGGTTCAGTCTGCTAAGAGTGGACTAGACGAAGCCTGCAACAATCTGTTGACGGGTTTTGAGGTAAGTGACATAGAAAGAGGAAAACCCCATGTATTCAGTAGCCCCTGAGAAACTGTCCGGAGTTCGGCAAGAAGAACCGGACAGAGGATCAACCTCTTATTGTAGGATACTAGCACACATGTCCGTGCATTGCAACGGGATAATAAAATTATATGCATCTGACTCGATATAAGAATGGATCAACACCCCACATGTCCGTATTCTCTAGGTCAACACGACACCCTTTAATTAGAGCCAAACAACTATATTTTCTTTTGTTGGAATATGCCCAAAATTTCCTTCAATTATAGATAACCAGCACATTTTGTTTTATTTGCACATGCAAGCTACCAAACGTCAATAATTTATAGTGTCCCTTATTCTTGACAAACCGACTTAGCTCGATATGTCGGATGCAGGACATGCCAAGTATGGGAGTGATCGAACTCATGACCTCAAAGACCCGACCACATGTTGCTAGCCACTCAAACAAATGCGTCCTCCAATGGTCAGCGTGAATATTTAAGAAGATAAAGCAATGTCCGATTTGAAACATTTTCTTCATTTTCTGAACTTTTCAAAAAATGATAACTATGAATTGCTTAATATACTTGGCAACATGCACAATATAAAAAAACCATACAATTAGAAAAACACGAACAAAAAATTTGAATGGAACATTTTTTAAATTCATAAACATTTCTTAAAACATGAAGCTGTTTATAAAAATATGAAGATTTTTTCAGTTGTGAACAAGTTTTGGAAATGGGAACATGTTTTGAAGTTCAGAAGTAAAATATAGAAAATGTGCTTTCAATGCAAAAAATATTTTCAATTTTTGAACAACCACTAAAACAATAATATTTTTCAAGTTTGTAACATTTTCTAAATATAGTTTTTAAATCTTAAACAAAATTGGAAAACCCAAAACATTTTTTAATTGTAATGATCAAATTTTTAAAATTGCAAACATTTTTAAAATAGGAACACAATTTAGAATTCGTAACATGAACATCGTAATATACTTGGCAGCATGAACAATTTTCTAAATTACGAATAGTTTTTTTTAACTTCTATACATTTTTGAAAAAAACAAGAAAAAAAAGGTTTAAACGGAGTATTTCTTGAAATTCACAAAAATTTCTTTAAAACATGAACCTTTTTAAAAAATATGACCATTTTTTAAGTTTTGAACAAATTTTGAAAACAGGAACATATTTTGAACATTCAGAAGAATTTTAGAAAATTTGTTTCTTTAATGTAAACATTATATTCAATTGATGAACATATTGGTAAACCACGAATATTTTTTGAATGTGGAACATTTTTCAAATGCATTTTCTTAAATATTGAGCAATTCTAAAAAAATACACACATTTTAAAAAATGGGATTAATTTTTAAAATTCTGAAAATTTTGAACGACAAAGAAATCCCAAACATTTTCTAAAATATGAACACATTTTTGGAATTCGAAATTTTTGCCGAAAAATTGAATAAGTGAAATTCTGAAATTTTTTAAAATTTTGAATTTCAGAAAAAAGGAAAAATAAACTTGAAATAGGAAAAATAAAAAAGAAACGGAAAATAAAAAGAGAGAAACAGAAGAAGAAAAATAGAAACAAAACATAGAGAAAATGGGCGGCCCAGTCTTGACGACTTGTGCGTACGTTAAACTATCTACCGCCCTGTGCGGGAAATAGGTTTACTTATTGCTGCGTGTGCAGGAGAAAATGGGCTGACCTTACTGGGTCGTAGCGCGGGCGGCCCATATACGTTATTCTAGACAAATCTTTTTCTTTTGCTAACATACGAACGTACAAAAGTTTAGTACCACCTCGTATAGTAAAAAGAAATCTTTTGGCGGTGAACGGATGAAATAATTGGAGAAACGCACCTTACTTTATTAGTAGGTATAGACTAACAGAATATGTATGAATAAGCAGGCGTCGCTGTTGGTCGCGACCTCGCATACTGCCGAGGTCTCCGAGCTGAAGCGGAAGCTGGAGCGCTCCAAGAACGAGCTCGGTGAGATTAAGGTTCGGCTCCAAGAGAAGCAAGGTGAGGAACGACTTGCTATATGTTCGGGGAAGGATAAGCGCTGTGTAGTGACAGCGGTATCGTTATATGTGTAGAAGCCGCGACCGAGGTCGAGGTCCTGAAGAAAGCCCCGGGCGAGGCCGAGGAGAAGGCTGTCCAGCAGCAAGCCGCCCGTAAGAAGATCAAGGCCCGGGTCAAAGAAGTCCAGCAGGAGCTCCAGGATGCGGCAAAAAAATGCGAGGCCTTGGAGCATGATGCATTGGTTCAAGGGACCGAACTCGCCAAGGCTCGTCAAAGCGCGGAGACTGCCCGGAATGAGCCCCAGGCCGCCCTCTAGGAGATCCAGGAGGCCAAGAAGATCACGGCGGGTAAGGCATTTAAGATGCAAAGCAAGTATGCGGAGAAGCAGTACCTTTTACTAACTCGAGTTAGGAGTTCCCAGGGGCCTTTGCGGATTTACCACGCAGTGTATCCGATGCCGCGGAGTTCTATCGAGCCGAAGGAGGGGGTTCCATGGAGAGGCTATTCTGGTCGCAGTATGCGGCGCCGGAGCATCCCGTGTTCTTCACCGATCAGCTGAAACAGTTGGTGGATCTGCATAGGGTGGCCTAACTAGCCATTAAGGATTTGATAATCCGGCTATGGCCAGTCGAAGCTATGCCAAACAGCTACTTTGGACTCGTGGGGCGGGTGGTGAACACCTGTCCTCGGCTGGACGTCGTGAAGCGCTCGGCCTGTATTGAACGTGCGCGCATGGCCTTCGCCCGTTGCAAGATGTGGTGGGCGAAGATGGATGCCATTGAGGTGACCAGGGGCCACCGGAGGGCAAGGAGCACCGTACACCGGAACGGTATTTTGCGGATGTCCTGGAGGGGTCTCGCCTTGCGGCAGCACAATGCTCGCAGGACATTATGTTTGAATGAATGTATTTGTGTTGCCTTTGCCTTGTATTATGAGAAACAAAGCCTGTTTTGTTAATACAATCTGAGGGTTGGCCAGTCGTCAGCTTCTGCCCTCACATAGATAGTACGGAGGTGTTTGGGATGGAATCTAAACAATCTTGATCCAATTACATGGTCCTTGAAGGAGTTATGTAGCGCAACGAACAAGGCAATCGGACTATACGGCTTAAACGCCCTCACTTAGCCATAGGAGTTTTATAATAAAGCATGGGTGCAGCCCCTGGTTCGAGCTAGAGTGATGTCATCATCTGATCGGGAAGTGCTGATCTTTCGCATAATGCGGATAAAATCTTCAACGATTTCTAACCCTCGAGTAGCTGACCGGCTCTTGTCGTATCATGACAGTCAGTTTTTGACTTTCTCTACTGAGGTGCTCGTCCGGTCCAAGCCAAGGCACAATCGCAGTAGTTCTCCCTTTACTACCCTAGCCGATGGAGCGAAACGTAGGGTAGCAAGCACAGGAGCCGGGCAACCCAATTATTGACCAAAGACATGATTTGGAGCCAATTCATATAATGCTAAATTTGGGGTGCCAAACTTATGTATAAGAAGTGTTCGGACTGTGCTGCCGTATTGTGGGGCGGTAGGTAGCCCCTGGCGAATATGAAACATAAAAGATTGTCGATGCATCAGATAGCCAGATTGAAATAAAACAAAGTAAGAGGCGAAAAACACAGAGACTGGGCCATGAACCATTTTTATTATAACTGGATGGATACGTCAAGGCGTATCTTGTACAGATGGTGCTAGAAGTATCCGGCCATTTAACGTGCCGGAATTAGTATGGCGCAGCATGCAGGTCCTCCGTTGTGTTCCAGTCCTTCTAGAGCACTTGATATCATGCCTGCGGAAAAAGGTGCATGTAATGAGAAAAATAAGTAAAAGTATGTGTGTCCGGGATCGGTTTTGCCGAATTGTAGCCCCGGGGTTATCTCGTGCCTCCGTCGATGTCCATGGAATTTTGAGTGCGTAATTGTGTACGTGTTGTACGAATGCCACTACCTCATTGGGGCTGGGACGGAGGCCGAATTGCTAGTCGAGCTCTTGACGAGCCGCGCTGTCCTGTTGTAGTGTAGTCTGGACCCACTTGCTGGTGTCCAGGGGCTCGGCAGCTGGATTACAATGCTGCTTGAGAAGGCCGCTCTATACTTCTGCTGCCAGGGCGGCGGTTAGCTCCTCTGTTCGGAGGGAGCATTCCATATTTCCATTGACCGTTATGACGCCGCGTGGACCGGGAATCTCGAGCTTGAGATAAGCATAGTGTGGCATTGCGTTAAATCTAGAAAACACGTTTCGTCCGAGCAGTGCATGGTAGCCACTGCAGAAGGGGACGATATCGAAGATTAACTCTTCGCTTCGGAAGTTGTCCGGAGAACCGAAGACCACCCCCAGCGTGATTGAGCCCGTACAATGGGCCTCTACACCTGGTATGACTCCTTTAAAGGTAGTCTTTGTTGGTTTGATTCGTGAGGGATTAATGCCCATCTTCCATACTGTATCCTGGTACAGCAGATTGAGGCTGCTTCCACCATCCATCAGGACTCGTGTGAGGTGGAATCCATCGATGATTGCATCAAGGACCAGTGCGGTCGAACCGCCATGGCGGATACTAGTCGGATGATCTCGTCGGTCGAAGGTGATCGGAAATGATGACCATGGATTGAACTTGGGGGCGACTGGCTCTACCGCGCAGACGTACCTTAGTGCTCGTTTGCGCTCCTTTCTATGGATGTGCGTGGCGTATATCATATTCACCGTTTTGACTTGGGGGGGGGCATTTCTTCTGTCCCCCGGTGTTCGGCTGCCGGGGCTCTTCATCATCGTCCTCACTTTGTGGTCCCTTTTCTTTGTTTTCGGCATTTAACTTGCCAGCCTGCTTGAAGACCCAACAATCCTTGTTGGTATGATTGGCTTGCTTATCCGGGGTGACGTGAATTTGGCACGGACGGTCGAGTATGCAGTCCAGTCTAGAAGGTCCTTCGTTGTTTCTTTTGTAGGGCTTCTTCCGTTGGCCGGACTTGGAGCCACTGAATCCGGCGTTGACTGTGGTGTCCTCGGTGTTGTCACCATTGCTTCAGCGTTTGTGTCTATTGCGCCGAAGCTTGCCGGTGTTGTTCTTGGCCTCAGTGGGCCTGCCTCACTGGTTGTGTTTTTGCTACGAGCCACCTAGCTGTCCTCGCCTGTGCAAAAGCGGGTCATGAGTGCCTTAAGGGATGCCATTGACTTCGGTTTTTCTTGTGCGAGGTGGCGTGCTAGCCATTCGTCACGAATGCTGTGCTTGAAGGCTGCTAGGGCCTCGGCATCCGGACAATCAACGATCTGGTTCTTCTTGGTTAGGAACCTAGTCCAGAATTTTCTGGCTGATTCTCCAGGTTGTTGGACTATGTGGCTTAGGTCATCGGCGACTGGTGGCCGGACATAAGTTCCTTGGAAGTTGTCGAGCAAAAGCCTCTTCCAAGTCTTCCCGGCTGCCAATGGAGTTCTCAGGCAGGCTATTTAACCAGTGTCGAGCTGGTCCTTTGAGCTTCAATGGGAGGTATTTGATGGCGTGGAGGTCGTTTCCTCGGGCCATGTGGATGTGGAGGATGAAATCCTCAATCCATACTGCAGGATCAGTTGTGCCATCGTATGATTCGATATTCATGGGCTTGAACCCCTCGGGGAATTCATGATCCAATACTTCATCTGTGAAGCAGAGCGGGTGTGCAGCGCCTCTGTATCGGGCCGCATCATGGCGGACCTCCGAGTGAGTCCGTCTGCGGTATTCGGCCCGAGCGTGGTTAGGTTTGTCACGTCCTCGCGATCCATAGATCGATCTTGTGTGTCCTGCTCTACTGTCCAGTGTCTGTCGGAGGTCGTACATGTGACTCCGGACTTTTCCGTCTTTATTATGGTAGGGTGGTGGGGCGGTCTGCAGTTCGGCCTGAGTTGCCGCTTTATCCCGACCGCGGGGTGGCCGTTCGGCCGCCATGTCCCGACCACGTGGTGGTTGATGCGTCTCCGTCGTATCTACTTTTCCCAACACTTTTGCCCTTGTTTTAGACTCTAACTTGCATGATTGGAATGGAACTAACCTGGACTGACGCTGTTTTCAGTAGAATTACCATGATGTTATTTATGTGCAGAAACAAAAGTTCTCGGAATGACCTGAAACTTCACGGAGCAACTTTTTTGAAAATATAAAAATACCTGTAAAAGATGAAGGCCAGGGGCCCACCACCTGTCCACGAGGGTGGGGGGCGCGCCTGCCCCCCTAGAGCACGCCCCCTACCTCGTGGGCCCCCTGGAGCTCCTCCGAGTCCAACTCCAACTATATATATTGTGTTTCAAGGAGAAAAAAATAGAGAGAAGAATTCATCGCATTTTACGATACAGAGCCGCCGCCAAGCCCTAAAACCTCTCGGGAGGGCTGATCTGGACTCCGTTCGGGGCTCCGGAGAGGGGAATCCGTCGCCATCGTCATCATCAACAATCCTCCATCACCAATTTCATGATGCTCACCGCCATGCGTGAGTAATTCCATCATAGGCTTGCTGGACGGTGATGGGTTGGAAGGGATCTATCATGTAATCGAGTTAGTTTTGTTAGGGTTTGATCCCTAGTATCCACTATGTTCTCAGATTGATGTTGCTATGACTTTGCTATGCTTAATGCTTGTTACTAGGGCCCGAGTGCCATGATTTCAGATCTGAACCTATAATGTTTTCATTAACATATGAGAGTTCTTGATCCTATCTTGCAAGTCTATAGTCACCTATTATGTGTTATGATCCGTTAACCCCGAAGTGACAATAATCGGGATACTTACCGGTGATGACTGTAGTTTGAGGAGTTCATATATTCACTATGTGTTAATGCTTTGTTCCGGTACTCTATTAAAAGGAGGCCTTAATATCCCTTAGTTTCCGTAAGGACCCCGCTGCCACGGGAGGGTAGGACAAAAGATGTCATGCAAGTTCTTTTCCATAAGCACGTATGACTATATTCGGAATACATGCCTACATTACATCAATGAACTGGAGCTAGTTCTGTGTCACCCTAGGTTATGACTGTTACATGATGAACCGCATCCGGCATAATTCTCCATCACTGATCCATTGCCTACGAGCTTTCCACATATTGTTCTTTGCTTATTTACTTTTCCGTTGCTATTGCTATCATCACTACAAAATACCAAAAACATTACTTTTCTTACTACTACCTTTTGCTACCATTACCACTACTATCATATTACTTTGACACTAAAAACTTTGCTGTAGATACTAAGTTTCTAGGTGTGGTTGAATTGACAACTCAGCTGCTAATACTTGAGAGTATTCTTTGGCTCCTCTTGTGTCGAATCAATAAATTTGGGTTGAATACTCTACCCTCGAAAACTATTGTGATCCCCTATACTTGTGGGTTATCAAGACTATCTTCTGTCGCCGTTGCCGGGGAGCATAGCTCTATTCTTTGAGTCACTTGGGATCTATATCTCCTTATCATTATGAAGAACTTGAGAAATCCAAAAACTAAGATTTATCCCTCAACTACAAGGGGAGGTAAGGAACTGCCATCTAGCGCTGCACTTGATTCACCTTCTATTATGAGTAAGCTTGTGACACCTAAACATGCTTCTGCTATTCGTTCTAATATGTCGCATGTTATTGATGATGCCACTTCTGCTATGCATGATACTTATGATGAAACTACTTCTATGCTTGATACTACTGTGCCAGTTGGTGAATTTCTTGATGAACAACTTGCTAGGGCTAGAGAGAATGAAAATATTGAATCTGATAATACTGATGAAATTGATGATGAAGACTTTCCTGTTATTCCTGAGGGTTATGTTTTTGATAAAGAAGCTTCTTTATCTATTTTAGCTTGCAAAGATAGATAAAGACTCAAGAGGCTATTAGCTAAATGGAATAAGCAATCTCTAAATGCTAGAATGAAACCTGACCCTGCTTTTGCTACGTCACCTATCTGTGTTACCGATAATGATTATGAATTCTCTGTTGATCCTGATACAATTACTTTGGTTGAATCTGATCCTTTTCATGGCTATGAATCTGAAACTGTTGTGGCACATCTTACTAAATTAAATGATATAGCTACCCTGTTTACTAAAGACGAGAGAACTCTCTAATTTTATATCCTTAAATTATTTCCGTTCTCATTAAAGGGTGATGCTAAGACATGGTTTAATTCTCTTGATCCTGGTTGTGTGCGTAGTCCCCAGGATATGATTTACTACTTCTCTACTAAACATTTCCCCAGTTCCAAGTTATTCAGAATGAGTTTGTTAACAAGACCTGATCAACCTTGTTAGTGGATTCCTTTTGATGAGCATGAGGTGGATGAAACTAGAAGGCACAACCTTCTGTACCCCACTTTTCCTTTCTGTTATTTATATTAAATAAAATAAAAATAAATATTTTTCTGTCTATTATTTGATTATCCGTGCAATATAAAAATACCCTGAAAATAAAAGTTATCCAAATTCCCTGAAATTTAAATCTGATTTTTTCTAGAATATTTGAGAATATTTGGCACTAAGAACACAGCAGGGGGGTCACCCACCTGCCCACTAGGGTGGAGGGCGCGCCCCCTGCCTCGTGGGCCCACGGTGGCCCTCCTCCACTTATCCTTTCACCCACACACTCCTTCTTCCTCCCACAAACACTAACAACCAGCTTGGGGAGATTGTTCCTTGGTATGTGACTCCTCCATTGGTCCAATTAGTTTTTGCAGTCTGCGTTTTGGGTAGCTCTTGGTTGGGCGGTTGATGCCGTATTCCTCGGCTATGAGGACATCAGTCCATCTGTTGACAAGAAGGTCCTATTCGGCTTGAAGTTGTTGTTGTTTATTTTTCAGGCTCTTGCGGTGGCTATGAGCTGAAGCTTAAAGCGCTCCTGCTCGAGAGGATCCCCAGGCACGATGAAGTCTTCGTTGCCAAGTCATGTCTCCTCCTCAGAGGCTGGACGGTAACTATCCTCCTTCGAGTCATCTTCTATGGCCTTTTCATCAGGGTTGTCTTGCCTGCTATCGTGTTCCTGTTCGGATGTAGCCCCGACAGGGTCTTTGTTGTTTTCGGCGTCGCCCGGCGTACCATTTTCTCCGATGCCAATGTTTTCGTCCTTTGAGCGGCGGGGCTTGGGGCGGCGTTTGGGCCGCCGGCGCTTGGACTGTGTCTCGGAGGCTTTATTCACATATGGCTCTTCTTTGTTGTCGCCAGATACTTTAGGTGTATCAACCATGTACACGTCGTATGAAGGGGTAGCCGTCCAACGTCTAGTGAATGGCGGGTTCTGGCCCTGCTCCTTGTCAGCATCGTCGTCCATACCGTCGATGTCTTCGGAGACATAGTCAAGCATGTCGGTTAAATCATCGACGGTGGCTATGAGGTGGGTGGCGGATGGGAAGCAAAATGACTCATCATCCATTTCTAACTCGAACCGGACATAGTTCGGTTGTGAGTCCTTCTCCAAGGACAAATTCTTAAAAGATTTTAGCACGTTGCCCAAAGGCGAGTGCTCGAAGACGTTAGCGGCGCTAAACTCGAAGATCGATAACCGATCTAGCTCGGTGTTCGTGGGCGTACAGAGTCCGGAACTTACAGCCGGAGATGAGTCCGAAGTTCCGTTAAAGCGAATGCTGAAGGGCGTCGAGTCCATGTGCGGCTCCAACTCCGCGGACTCTGAGGCCTCGGATGGCTCGATCTGCTTTGGCTCTAAGGTCATTGCAGCTGTAGGAACCATCTCCTGGGTGTGATCCAATGACAGATTTAAGTCACGTTCATCGGGATTAGGGGGAGCGATCGTCGCAGGCTCAAATCCCTTGAAGATCAAGTCTCCACGGATATCCGCGACATAGTTCAAGCTTCCGAATCCTACCTAATGGCCGGGGGCGTAGCTGTCGATCTGCTCTAGATGGCCAAGCGAGTTGGCCCTCAGTATGAAGCCGCCGAATACGAAGATCTGTCCAGGGAGGAATGTTCCTCTTTGTACATCGTCATTATTGACGATTGAAGGGGCCATCGAGCCTCTTGTCGACAGCACAGTGGAACTCTCAATGAAAGCACCAATGTCAGTGTCAAAACCGGCGGATCTCGGGTAGGGGGTCCCGAACTGTGCGTCTAGGATCGATGGTAACAGGAGACATGGGACACAATGTTTACCCAGGTTCGGGCCCTCTCTATGGAGGTAATACCCTACTTTCTGCTTGATTGATCTTGATGAATATGAGTATTACAAGAGTTGATCTACCACGAGATCGTAATGACTAAACCCTAGAAGTCTAGCCTATGAATATGGTAATGGGTATATGTGGTGTCCTTTCCGAACTATCCCCTTCGGTTTATATAGACACCGAGGAGATCTAGGGTTTACATGGAGTCGGTTACATAAAAAGGAATCTTCGATCGCCAAGTAGAGTCCAATCCGGACACAGTGCAGTCTTCGATCTTCATGTCTTCATAGCCCATCAGTCCGGCCCATGGATAACAGGCCGGACGTCCGAGGACCCCTTAGTCCAAGACTCCCTCAGTTGCCCCGAATGCTTTTAGACTATTTCGGCAGTGAGATGTTGCCGAAATTATGTAATTGTGTAGGGGGGACATGATATGCCACGGTAGTAGGTGAAGGCATTTGTGCTCCTGCAGAAGTTTCACTTATTCGGCCATGACCTTGAAGGTGTAGAGCCGAATTATGGACATCAAGAGTTGTGTATGGTGCCAAAAAATTAGTAGCATTAGGTGTAGAATATGATGTTTGAGGGTAATTGGCCAAATAACTAGTAGTAACATGGCCAATTCCCCTATCCACCGGCACGTTTGGATTAACGTACTGCAAGTTATATGCCGATGAATAAAAACTTGAAACACTTCGTTGCATACCATTGGATGTTCCTACATAGGGTATCTCAACTTGATTAACCGAACTCATCATGTTATTCATCGGCATATAAATTTGTGGGGTTGCCGATGCATGGGAGTTGGGATACATATGTTGCATGTTGCTAAAATTATATGAAGTAAAATCATGGAGATTTTGTTGCATTGGTCCTTGCACATAATTAGATGCATGATTGATAAAGCTAGGGCTAGCCGATACATTATGCTCATTAGATGATCTAGCAACAACATATGCATTATTTGCATCTACATATGTGAATTGGGTATTCATATTACCTTTGTAGATTGCAAACCCTAAATGACGATCTCCTCGTAGCAAGAACGGGCCAGAGACCGTTCAAAGCTTCTTCCCTAGCGGAGTCACCAAAAAGTGTGTTCGCACACGAACACGTCACAGTGTACCCTCGATGCCATGGGTGATGCACCGCAGCTCACGTCAAAGGAGACCCGTCCGAAAGCACGGTACGCAGGCAATCCGACTGGCGCTTTTGAGGACCCGAAACCCCACAAGCTCGGGAGGGACCCCGTCAGGGCGCTGATGCTGCCATAGGTTGACCTGATCGCCCCTAGGGCCTCGAGGTTCGCCGCCCTACAAACGAAGAACGAGGAATAAGAAGAATAAGGAAGAGAGATAAAGGTAAAGGTAAAAAGTGATATATTGATAGATCGATTGTGTGTTGTTCAATCGACCATCACCTCCTATCTATATAATAGGCGGATGGACTTCCCGTACAAGGAGAGGACTTGCCTTGTCGTCCAAATCATCAAAATCTAGCAAAATTCGGACTTCTCACGACCTCCGGCCCGGATGTCCGGCTCTAGGCCCGGATGATCCGGCCTAGCCCAGTTTTATGACAACAGCTTACTGTTTTGCCTCTAGAATCCACATACGACCTCAGATTTGGAAGATCTTTATATCAAAATCAATCTCCTCGACGAGACACACAACTTTCATGTTGAACACTTTTCGATATGAGGCCATCTTTAGGGCGTTTCGGGCCGTTTTCTAAAGTCTGCAGCAGAAAAACTTTTCCGGACGTCCGGACGATTTCCCGGATTGTCCGGCCTTTACCCAGATCATCCGGAACTTGACCCAGATCATCCGACTTTAACTTTTAGCTTCTATTGCTTGCTTCAATTTTTCGGCCCCTATCCGGATGATCTGGACCTCGGTCTGGATGATCCGACCATGCAGTGTTGCAGCGCACAGTTTTGACTGTAACTTTTGCATAGGACCTTGGATTAAAACGAGTTTGATATCAAAATCGTCCGTTTCGACGAGATGAAGTTTTCATCCGAGGTCATATTAATTAGGTTTCATGCTATTTTCTAATCTGATGTCAACACGGGTATCTCTGAAATTGTCATATCTTTTGCACTTGAGCTCTGTTTTGGTCCATCTTCATATTTATTTCAGTCATCTTGAAGAGGGCCATCAAATGGTGTCATGAACTCATAATTTTAACCTCATCCCATTATAGACTCAAGTCACTCTTTGCGATCTTGCCATTTTTGAGCGTCAACAGGAGCTACACCCTATTTTTCATGGAATTCATCACCAAGCTGGAGGCATTCGGTGGGGAGTTCATGGGAACCATTGAGGCGGAAGCCTGGGAGGTAGCAACACTAGCCGTAGAGCGCGTCCTCACAAACCTTCACCTTATCGATCCCGCCATCCCGTTCACGGAGCTAGTGAAGCCTCCGGGGGGAGGGAAGCGCGCGGGTTGAAGCTTCGAGTGTGGAAGATGTCCTGGAGGATTCTGTGCGTGCCGAGAATTCTCTGGGCAAGGATATTAACTCCGCCGCATAGAGTTCTTTAGGCGCTTCCTTGCTTGAAATCGTATTCATTGTTTACCGCCCTTCATGTTTGTTTCGAACGTGCTTGTTGTAAGAAACATCGAATTCATGTCAAGTCCTCCTTTGTTTTTATTCATTTCTTTGTAAGCCCCTGATCCATTACCGCGAATGAACCGGTATTTGGACTCCATGCCGCGCCGGACCTATTGTGCATCTAGTAGCCCCCAAGCCGCATGACACCATTGGGCGGATATGTGGGGCGGATGGGGCCTAGATACGACGAGGAAATGCCCCCTAGCCATCATATCGCCCTACCGCACAGTCATTTCGGGCTGTCAGGCACAATGGCCCTGCTAAGGTGGGCAGTGCCTAGGTTCCTGTGTCATGGCGCCTACGAGACCATGCGATCAGAAGAGAAGGGGTTGAAGGGGCATCCGTGGTGGAAGCGGGAGCGCCTGTGGCTTACCCCCTCTGCCTATAAAGCATAGGGGTTGAGCCGTCGCTTGCAAACCCATCCCTTTAGCCCCCGATCCTTCGACGTCTTCGTTGTCCTTTGCTTCACTATTTGCTCCCCCCCATTTTTCTCTTGCGATGGTGCACGGTGAGGACTATGAGTGGGAGTAGTTGTTGGCCAGCCTCGATGCAAAAGGACTCCGAGCTTTGTGAGCTCCATGCCGCCCTCAACAGAGTTGCGGTTCGCCTAGAAGCCAAGACCGCCGAGCTGTGCGGAGATCTGGAGATGGAGAAGATCCATCGAAGCAGCTCTTCGGACGTCTCCACGTAGACCATTATGGAAGTGTGGGGTCACTGTGTGACGTGTACCTACAACTAAATGAGGACATGCACGTCCTCGACCTTTGGCCATTCATCTTGTACTCCTCCTTCGATGACGGGAGGCTGAACCATCTGACGACCTTCTTCCAGCATCTCGCTGCCAAGTTCGGGGATCTTCGCCGAATGAGGGAGGTGGAGCAGGAGGTGGTCATGGACGAGGCCATGCGGGCGGCGGCCACACGCGTCTTGGTCGGGGTTTACCTCGCTTATCCCCACTTCCCTCTAAGGGTCGTGCTCGGGGAGCAGACGGTCCAAGACCGGCAGGCGGCCCTGAACGCCGAATGAGGGAGGCGGCACATCAGGCGGCCGTGGAGGAGGCCATGTGGGCGGCGGCCACACGCGTCTTAGTCGGGGTTGACCTCACTTCTCCCCACTTCCCTCTGAGGTTCGTGTTGAGGGAGCAGACAGACCAAGACCGGCAGGGGGCCCTGAATGCGGTGGAGGGCATCACCGTGGTGGTGGTGCAGTACGAGAAGGACACCCAGGTCGGGGCCCTTTGAAGTCCCGCCTACGGGCCTCCGGTGCCCGTTGCCTCCTTCTTCCTGCCCCTTTTTTTGTAAGTAAGCCTGGCTGTGGTGCCAAGGGATAGTCGGGCTGCGCGGATTGTTGTATGTGCAGGCCCGTTTTATCTTTCAATGAAGTTCTAATGTTCCGGGAACATCAGGATCTCCTTTGTCGTTCTCATCATCCCGAATGGTTCAAGTGACATTTCGCACAAGCTAAAAAACCGGTCAGGGAAAAGATCATGGAGCCCAACAACCCGGGAAAGCGGTCCGCACGGGAGAGGTCCCGGGAACTTATCCTTAGCAATAGGCGCGCCACACTACAACAACTTCTCCATGTGGGGGAGGATAAGAGGCTTTGGTGGCCTGGTGAAAACTTTTGCTCAAATGGGACAGGACCTAAGAGCTTTTCCCCTTGCAGCAGGCAGGGACGCTGTTGGGAATTATTGCATGGAAAACAAAAAAACTTCTACGCACACGCAGTGATCTATTCATGGAGATGCATAGTAACGAGAGGGGGAGAGTGTGTCTACGTACCCTCGTAGACCATAAGTGGAAGCGTTTCACAACGCAGTTGATGTAGTCGAACTTTCTTCGTGCTCCAACCGATCTAGTACCGAACGCACGACACCTCCGCGTTCTGCACACGTTCAGCTCGGTGACATCCTCCGCCTTCTTGATCCAGCAAGACGACGAGGTAGTAGATGAGTTTCGGCAGCACGACGGCATGGTGACGGTGATGGTGAAGTGAAAATATGACCGGGGGTGTGAACGGTGGAGGGGGCATCACACATGGCCAGGCAATTGTATGTCATGTGCTAGGCGCCTCCCTCCCACATATATATAGGTGAGAGGGAGGGAGGAGAAGCCAAAGGAGGTGCCCAAGTAGGAGGAATCCTACTTGGGGTCCCTCCTAAACCGCCCCCCCCCCCTTTTCCTTATTTGGAGTGCGGGAAAAGGCAGGGGAGGGTGGCGCCCCCCTTCCTTTCTCCCACGAGAGGGAAAGGCAGGAGGGGCTAGCCCTCCCCCTTTTCCTTCCCTAGGGCTGGCCAAATAAGGGAGGAGGCGCACCGGCCCCTTTGTGGGCTAGTTTGTCCCTTCCTTTGGTCCATAAGGCCCATAACTTGTCGCGGGGGTGCCCGGAACCCCTTCTGGTGACCCGATTCATTTCCGATATGTCCCGAAACATTTTCGGTGTCCAAATACCATCGTCCTATACATCAATCTTTACCTCTAGACCATTTCGAGACTCCTCATCATGTCTGTGATCTTATCCGGGACTTCGAACAACATTCGGTCACCAAAACATATAACTCATATAACATTATATCGTGAACAAACGTTAAGCGTGCGGACCTTACGGGTTCGAGAACTATGTAGACATGACCGAGACACCTCTTCGGTCAATAACCAATAGCAGAACATGGATGCCCATATTTGCTCCGGCATATTCTACGAATATCTTTATCGGTCGAACCGTTATGACAACATACGTAATTCCTTTTGTCCATCGGTATGTTACTTGCCCGAGATTCGAACGTCGGTATCTTCATACCTAGTTCAATGTCCTTACGGCAAGTCTCTTTACTCGTTCCATAATACATCACCTTGTTACTAACTCCTTAGTCATTTGCTTGCAAGCTTATGATGTGTATTACCGAGAGGGCCTAGAGATACCTCTCCGATACTCGGAGTGACAAATCCTAATATCGATCTATGCCAACTCAACAAACACCTTCGGAGATACCTATAGAGCAATTTTATGATCACCCAGTTATGTTGTGACATTTGATTGCACACAAAATATTCCTCCGGTATCCAGGAGTTACATAATCTCATAGTCGAAGGAATATGTATTTGACATGAAGAAAGCAATAGCAATACACTGAACGATCATTATGCTAAACTAATGGATGGGTCTTGTCCATCACATCATTCTCCTAATGATGTGATCCCGTTATCAAATGACAACACATGTCTATGGTTAGGAAACCTTAACCATCTTTGGTGAACGAGCTAGTCTTGTAGAGGCTTACTAGGAACACGGTATTTGTTTATGTATTCACACATGTATTTAAATTTTCGATCAATACAATTCTAGCATGAATAATAAAAATTTATCATGAATAATGAAATATAATATAAAATAATAACTTTATTGTTGCCTCTAGGGCATATTTCCTTCAATCTCCCACTTGCACTAGAGTCAATAATCTAGTTCACATCACCATGTGATTTAACACCCATAGTTCACATCGCAGTGTGACCAACACCCAAAGAGTTTACTAGAGTCAATAATCTAGTTCACATCACCATGTGATTAACACCCAAAGAGTATTAAGGAGTGATCATGTTTTGCTTGTGAGAGAAGTTTAGTCGAGGGGTCTGTCACATTCAGATCTGTATGTATTTTTGCAAATTTCTATGTCTATAAAGCTTTGTATGGAGCTACTCTAGCTAATTGCTCCCACTTTCAATATGTATCCAGATTGAGATTCGGAGTCTTCTGAATCGGCATCAAAGCTTGCATCGACGTAATTACAACGAACTCTTTATTACCTCCATAATCGAGAAATATCTCGTTAGTCCTCTTAGGTAACATAGGATAATTTTGACTGTTGCCCAATGATATACTCCTAGATCACTATTGTACCCCCCTTGCCAAACTCGTGGCAAGGCACACAACAAGTTTGGTACACGGCATGGCATACTTTATAAACCTATGGCTGGGCCATAGGGAATGACTGTCATTCTCTCTCTATCTTCTGCTGTGGTCAGGTTTTGAATCTTACTCAACTTTACACCTTGCAACACAGGCAAGAACCCTTTCTTTGACTGATCCATTTCAAACTTCTGCAAAATCTTGTCAAGGTATGTTCTTTGTAAAAGTCCTATTAAGTGTCTCGATCTATCCCTATAGATCTTAATGCTCAATATATAAGTAGCTTCACCGAGGCCTTTCATTGAAAAATTCTTATTCAAGTATCCTTTTTATGCTATTCAGAAATTCTATATCATTTTTAATCAATAATATGTCATCCACATATAATATCAGAAATGCTACAGAGCTCCCACTCACTTTCTTGTAAATACAGGCTTCACCATAAGTCTGTATAAAACCATATGCTTTGATCACCTCATCAAAGCGTATATTCCAAATCCAAGATGCTTGCACCAGTCCATAGATGGATCCCTGGAGCTTGCACACTTTGTTAGCACCTTTAGGATTGAAAAAAACTTCTGGTTGCATCATATACAACTCTTCTTTAATATCCATTATGGAATGCAGTTTTTGATATCCATTTGCCAGATTTCATAATTATAAAATGCGTCAATTGCTAACATGATTGAGATGCACTTAAGCATCGCTACGGGTGAGAAATTCTCATTGTAGTCAACACCTTAAACTTGTCGAAAACACTTTTGTTACAAGTCAATCTTTGTAGATGGTGACATTACTATCATTGTCCATCTTCTTCTTGAAGATCCATTTATTCTCAATGGCTTGCCAATCATCGGGTAAATCCACCAAATCCACACTTTGTTCTCATACATGGGTCCTATCTCAGATTTCATGGCCTCAAGATATTTATCAGAATCTGGGCTCATCATAGCTTCTTCATAGTTCGTAGGTTCGCCATTGTCTAATAACATGACTTCCAGGATAGGATTACCGTACCACTCTGGTGCGAAACATGCTCTGTTCGACCTACGAAGTCCAGTAGTAACTTGATCAGAAGTTTCATGATCATCATCATTAGCTTCCTCTTTAGTTGGTGTAGGCATCACGGGAATGGATTTCTCTGATGTTCTACGCTCCAATTCGGGAGAAGGTACAATTACCTCATCAAGTTCTACTTTCCTCCTACTCACTTCTTTCGAGAGAAAACTCCTTCTCTAGAAAGGACCAATTCTAAGAAACAAAGATCTTGCCTTCGGATCAGTAGTAGAGGGTATACCCAATAGTTTCTTTAGGGTATCCTATGAAGACACACTTCTCCAATTTAGGTTCGACCTTATCAGGCTGAAGCCTTTGACATAAGCCATCACATCCCCAAACTTTAAGAAATGAAAACTTAGGTTTCTTGCAAAACCATAGTTCATATGGTGTCATCTCAA